>NW_024412396.1:19651536-19747620 GCF_014898765.1 Herpailurus yagouaroundi | reverse complement strand
TGGAGTGTGTGTGTATTGTCACACTTTTTATTTCTGCCTATTTAGTAAACAGCCATTCTTTTCATTATTTTTCATAATATTTTGAAAAACTTCTGTATATCACACTTCTATCTATCCCATGTTTGTCATTTGTGATACTCATTTAGATTCAAAGTTTTTATATTTTGGGGCACCTAGGTGGCTCAGTCGGTTGAGCATCCGACTTTGGCTCAGGTCATGATCTCATGGTTCGTGAGTTCAAGCCCCACGTTGGGCTCTGTGTTGCCAGCTCAGGGCCTGGAGCCTGCTTTGGATTCTTTGTCTCCTTCTCTCTCTACTCCTCCCCTGCTCATGCTTTGCCCCTCAAAAGTGAATAAAGATTTTTAAAAAAATAAAGTTTAAAAAAATAAAGTTTTTATGTTTTATCTGAAAAGCCAAATGGTAAATTGTTTAGGCTTTACTGGCTATATATATAGTTTCTGTTAAATATGCTTTTTTTTAAAAATAGCATTTTAACAACATAAAACATTCTGACCTCTCAGGCTGTTAAAGAGAGAGAGAGACGGACACATCCTAGGTCAAATATGGCTGCAGGCTTAATTTTACCAAACCCACATTTAGATGCAAAATTTCATCAAGTGTCATTTTCCCATGTGCTTGTTTTCATATTTGTCACAAAAGTCTGATAATGAAATTTGTCGACTTTTGTTTGCCTGAAAAGTCTATCTTCATTTCTAGCATATTTTTTGCTTGATATTTGATTTTAGGTTAACATTTTTTTCTTCTTTGAGTACTTTAATGAAGTTGTGCCTTATTGTCTTCTGGAAAGTTTAACTTCTGACCAGCCTACAATCATTATTATGTCTGCTTTTCCATGTATAAGTGTCTTTTTTATTCCCCTGGATACCGTTTAGATTTTTTTTCCTCAAAGTTTTTTTTTAATTATTATTATTAAAATGTTTTCTAGTGTGGCTGATTTATTCAGGATGGTTTTGCTGATTTGTTTTATATTTTCTCACAAATTAACCAACTGGCCATTATCTCTTAAAATACTATCTAGACTTTTTTGTATGCTCCCCCAATTAAATATTAGCCCAATTAATATTGTCTCACTGGACATGATGATCAGTTTGTGTAGTCTTTTTATCCAGGATTTTACCTTTATTGTTTTTATTGCTCCATTAAGTTCATGGGTCTTTCTTCCATGTCTGTTATTACTTCCATTCAGTGTTTTGGTTTTTTTTTTTTGTTTTTTTTTGTTTTTTTTTTTACATTACGGATATTGAATTTATTTCAAGTAGTTTCATATGGGTCTTCTGCACCCTCAATTATTCTTCACTGCATGTTCATGCTTTATGTTAAAACTCTGATCACATTAGACATAAAATTGTTCCTTTAAACTCCTTGTCTGATGATTCCAGTTTTGATTCTTCTGCATCTGTTTTTAATGATGGATTTGTCTTCTGATAATAGGTTCTATTTTTCTACTTTGTATGCCAAGTAATCTTGATTATACAGTATTTGTTGCAAATCATTTGGTTTAATGTTGGATTTCCTTCTACTTTTTTAAGAAGATTATTGAAATTTGTTCCATCTCACAATTTATTTACATTCCTTCACTTTATTCCTTTTGATGCTTGATTTCAGTTTGGACAAGTTCAGAGTCCATTTGTCTCAGGGTTCATTTAGTCTAATAACTAAGGTGGGACCTTAGTCCCACTTTTGGCCCCTACATTATGCCCTGTGTATTAATAGGTATTATTTTTATTTGGGAAGATGAAATTGCCTCTTGTTTTCCACCCTATGTGATCTCCATGAATTGTTTTGCCTATTGCTTCCCAGCAATTCCATCCCTGGCTTCCTTGGAAAGCTGGTCAATACTCCGCCAAATACTTGAGGGGATCCCTTTCTGCAGGTCTCCATAGCACACCCTCTTGTCTCCTCCCTACTTTTTCCTCTTCTATTGATCTACCCACCCACCCACCTACCTACCAATCCTCAATCTCCTAGATTTACAGTATTTTTCGCTGAAAGTTATAGTCACTTTGGTTTCTGCAAGTAACAGTCTACTTTCCCAACTCAACTGAGTTATGTTTGGGTCCCCACTGACATTTTCTGTGACATGGAAAGAAACATTCTCTAGGTAATATGCTAGAAATCATAGATATAATATTGTTATTTCCCTTCTCTCATGGATCACAGACCTATGCTACCTACATTTGATGTTTGAAAACAGTTATTTCTTTCCCTACCCCTTGATTTTCTAGTAGTTTACAGTTGTAGCAGGATGATTCTCATTGCAGTTAACCCTCTAGGGGTGAACACAAAACTGAGAAAGCACCTTTAAATACACAATTCAGTGTACTTATTTTTGTGTTAGCCTAAGCTGACCACCACCCCAGTCCTGAATCACAACCTTTTATAATATCATCTTGACTGCAAAATCTGTAATTTGCTTCTAATAAAAGAATGTGGCACAAGGACTTTTCATGCACTACCCTAATGAATTTACCTTAGGTCAATCAAAAGAGATTATTCTGATGGCCCTAATCTATTCAGGTAAGTCATTTAAAAGATGGCCTAGAAGTCAGAGATTTGGAGTAGAAACTCTTGTTGATCTTAAAAAGTGAATTTAAAATGCTGCAAAGAAGTCTTTACCACATTGAAATGAAACCAGTCAACAACCTGAGAGCAGTTGCCAGGTGGATCCTTGCCTATTGAGCCTTCAGATAAGAATGCAGCCAACCAATACCATGATTTCAGTCTTGTGAGACTTTAAGTACAGAGCTCAGATATTCAGTTCCCAGCCTTCTGACCTACAGAAATGGTTACATAAAATGATTGCTGTTTTAAGTCATTTAGTTCGTGGTAATTTATAAGGCAGCATAGAACACTAATTAAACTAAACATAATTATTCAAAGGATTCTAACTGTTCATTAAATGTAGCAGCTACAAATGGAGACATACCATTCACTAAATTGTCACAAGTTAGTATTGTGATCTAATTTTCCAAATGGTGCCTCTCATTGATCACCACTTCCTCTATTCACAGACCCCTTCTTTAGAGAACCTAGACTCCAACCTCCTTTTGACCTTTTCAGGACTTCTATTTCATTTCATTATCCTTTGTCACCTTTACATCTTTCTTCTTCTCTTACACAGCTTAAAACATAAGGCTAAATATAAAAGTCACTCCCTCACAAATACCCTGGTCTCACTTGTCCCTTTCTAGCTTTGCCATACAGTAGGAGGAAAACCTGAAAGCTAGAAAAAATAACTCATTCCCAGTTTTTTGTTTGACTCATCAAAAGTGTCTAGAAAAGTAGTATCCGGGCCAACTCTTGATTTCAGCTCAGATCATGATCTCATGTTCATGACATCAAGCCCCGTGTCGGACTCTGCATGGAGTATGGAGCCTTCCTGGGATTCTCTCCCTCTGCCCTCCCCCAACCTCTCCTTCAAAAATAAACATTTAAAAAAGTGTCAAAAAAATGAAAACAAAACTTAAAACCAGAAAGTCTCCTGCCATGGTAAATTTCTGACAACATTACCCTAAATTACTATGGCATATTTTCTTTTACTCTCTCTTCACCAGACTCACTTAAAGCTTATGACCTTCTCTTCTACTTTGCTGAAAAAAAGTTAAGCTCACAAGAGAACTTCCTCATACTTTTATCCCACATTAGAACACCTACTAGTATCTGTATCTATCTACCTGTCTCCCACATTTATATTTCCACCTAAGGCCTAGCAATCCCTCATTTTCTACACTTGTCTCCATCCCCTCTAACATACTTATGGACATTATTGCAGAAATTCCTCCCTTTTTCTTCTACAAAATCAACATGTCCCTCTCTATTGGATTATTCATCTTATTGTAAAACCATATTATTTCACGCATATTTTTCCACCAGTTATAGTTTCATATCTTTGTTGATTTTTGAAAATAATATTCCTCAGAAGTATTTCCTGGAATCTCTGTTGTGAGCTGTCTTAGGTCTCCCTACTCTCCTCAACCTCCAGTACCTAACGATGTTACTGGAATTGAAGATAGGGTATTCTGAGCACTGAAACAGTAAACAAGTTAAAATTAAGACACAGAGCTGTCACACTGGTGGGCATATAAATTAGGGCTACCACCCTGGTGGACCCAAAGGACAGAGCACAGAGCCCAAGAGAATTATTTTTAAGCCTTCAAATCATAAAGAATTTTCCCTGCTATTTTTCATACTTGCTTGGGACCTGTGATACTTCATCCTGTCCCCTAATTTTATTGGGGAATGGAAGGGTCTGTCTTATACCTGTGCCACAACTGTATTTTAGAAGCAGATAACTCCTCTGGCTTCACAGGTTCACAGCTAATGATAAACTTGCTTCAGGATGAATCATACCTTGATTCTTAACCATAGCTGACTTAAGGATATTTAGATGAGATATTGAATTTAGAGTTAATGTTGGAATAGGGGGAGACTTTTAGGGCTGTTGGGATAGGGTGAATATATTCTGCATCAAGGCCATGAATTTTGGGGGATCAGAGGGCAGAGTGTTATAGGCTGAATTATCTCTTTCCAAAATTCATGTCGAAGTCCTAATTGCAGGTATCTCAAATTGTGACCATATTTGAAGAGAGGATCTTCAAAGAGGTAATAAAGTTAAATTTAGTTAGGCACAGTTGGTCCTAATCCAGTATCACTGGTGTCCTCATAAGAGGAAGATATTAGGAAATAGACACAGGGAGGAAAGACCACATGAAGGCAAAGAGAAAAGGTGTTCATCTACCAACTAAGGAAAGACGCCTAAGAATGAAGTCAGCCCTGCTGATACTTTGCTCTTGGATGTACAGCCTCCAGAACTGTGAAGAAATGAATTTCTGTTTCTCTAGCCAACCAGACTGCATTTTGTGTGGCAGCATAGCAAACATTCTCCCTTTTCTCACTTAGTCAAACTCTAATGAGGCTTTTGTCTTCATTATATAATTAAAACTCGTATCGTTAATATCAATGAACTTCACGTTGTGAAATTCAATGTTCCTCTTTAATATTACACATCCCATTTGACCAATAATCCACATTCAACACAGATGATCAATGTCACTTCTTTGGTAACTTTTTGTTTTTAACCTGGCTTCAGGACCTTACAATTTCTTGGTATACTTCCTACTCCACTGTTTTTTTTCACCCTGACTTTTTAAGGTTAGAGTGCACCAATCCTTTGTTGTCTTCTTTACTATAAATACATGGCTAATTCCACATTTACATTTCTATCTATAGTAAGACTCTCCAAAATATATATTCCTCTTTGATAACTTCATTTGTCTATAAACATCTCAAATTCAACATGTCCAAAATTGACCCCCATTTTCCCCAAACCTATCTACCCATTGCCTTTAGCATTTATATATAGATTTTAGCATATATTGGCTGTATTAGTCTGGGTTCTCCAGAGAAGCAAAACCAGTAAAGATCACGAGACATTGAAAAGTAACTTTAATTTCAATCCAGGGGTGCCTGGATGGCTAGTCAGTTAAGCATCTGACTTTGGCTCAGGTCATGATCTCACGGTTCATAAGTTGGAGCCCCGCATCGGGCTCTGGGCTGGCAGCTCAGAGCCTGGGGCCTGCTTCGGAATCTGTGTCTCCCTCTCTCTCTGCGTCTCCTTTGCTCACACTCTCTGTCTCGCAAAAATAAATAAAATGTTAATTTCAATCCACTATTCTCTTCAATCCATCAATTCTCTTCAAGTACAATAAAGAGAAGTGCTATCCCTGTTAGGACCAAAGCTTGCAAACAAGAAATATCAAACGTCTGTATTCTATAGCCATTTCTTCACGTGTTTTATCACAACATATAAAACCAAAAATAAGACTTATGTTTAACTGCGGGCAGTTATAATGACCATTAATAGTTCCTCAGGTGGAAGTAAATTATTGGGACAAGAATATAATGGTAATTAAGCAAACTCTCATCTTTCTCGTTGAGAGGCTCAAATCTAGTACATAAGACCATTTATAAGACTGCAATAAAAATAAAAAATGCATCAAATATTATGGAGAATGAAATATAATCTCCTTGTCTAGGGAATGTATAATAGTATTTATATGGGAAATAGGAAGGAGTGGGGGTGGCATGGAGAGTTTTCAGAACTCAATTTTCAGTTAATAATAATGATAGCACTAATATCTTTGCTTCTCTACCCATTCACTTCCCCCATCAACAGGTCCATTTCAAACAATTGGGTATTCTCTTTTGTATGTCACCTTATACCTATGGATTTTCTATAATGTGCTTATTAATATATTCCCGTTTTTTACTCTGAGGCTTTCCCTCTCTAGATTTTGAACCCCTGGATAGCAGTAATTATTTTCCCATCACTATACCATTGTTTCCTGAAATTAAGCTTCAGAAGCTGGAAGAATGAAGTCATTGATATTGATGTGTATCAACTACCTGATTCACTGGCTAGATATCTTACATATGTGTTTGCTCACTGGATCAAGATAATGCTTACAGAAAAACCTGAAAGTACAAATTTGCTTCCTGAAGTGTATTTTCGGTATGTTCCACTGGAGTCATATTTTTTTTTCTTGTCTATTAGGGATGCTATGTCTCCAGTGAGGTTAACTGAATTTTAGAGAGTAGCATGCTACTATCAATCTTGGGTGCAATATTTTGAGTGTGCTACAGAGGGATACCATTTACCAGAGGTAACTGAAAACCTCACTGACAAGGTGGTCCTACAAAGGACAAAATACCAAAATAATGATGCCCAAGCAACTGCACATTCACATGGAAATGCCAGGCAGAGCACTCTTGAACCAACTGACAGAATAAAAGAATAATTTACTAAGGTATTTCTTATCTATTGTACCTCATCCCTAAAAACACATTGAAGCTATGTTGAAAACGACATTACAAGTTATTGCTGCCCTGAGCTTCAATAACTTGTAAAATGCCAGCAATGCACCTACTATAAACACATTGAAAAAGCATCTTAATACATTACTGCCTCCAGGAGTGGAGAACATGTTTATGGAATTGGGAAGTTATGACCCCATCTGTTATGTATGTCGAACAGCTTACCCACGGTAAAAAAGACTGCCATGCAACTCCACACATATCAGGCATAAAGAGTGGTACTTGGCAGGGTGAATAAAACAACAACATGTGTTTCCTATCTCATTTCTTTTATTTAGTCCAAAATCTGGCTAATATATTGCTGTTAAAATAATATCTCACATAAAGTAGTAACCATGCTACTTTGCTTAGAGAGTTTTCTTAACCCATGTTCAAAGACAGTATTAAAAATTCACTTAAATGTAAAGCATGAAACAAATGAATCACTAAAAAGGGGCAAAAGTTCCTTTTTTTTATTAAATAATTTTTTTGAACGTTTATTTATTTTTGGGACAGAGAGAGACAGAGCATGAATGGGGGAGGGGCAGAGAGAGAGCGAGACACAGAATCGGAAACAGGCTCCAGGCTCTGAGCCATCAGCCCAGAGCCCGACGCGGGGCTCGAACTCAAGGACCGCGAGATCGTGACCTGGCTGAAGTCGGACGCTCAACCCACTGCGCCACCCAGGCGCCCCAAAAGTTCCTTTTATGAATTTAAAATGTCATTCAAACTACTGTTTCCTGCCATTTCTCATGATTAAAACAACTCTATGTGCATTACATCCTGTCTTCTAATAGAAGATCCCACTGGCTGGCTATTCACAGACAGGCTACCATAACCTGGGAGCTAACTAGAAATGCAGATTCTCAGGCTCCACTCCAGATCTAGTGAATCGGAATCAGCAATTCAATGAGCTCCCCAAATGATCAACATTCAGATTAAAATCTGAGGAGCACTCTTTAGGGTCAAAGTAAAATTGAAGAATTAACTAAGAATGAGGTATCACAATCTGTGATATCAATCTGTGTCTGCAGAGATTCAGGTTGGTATTTTCTTTTAATGTTTATGTATTTTTGAAAGACAGTGTGAGTGGAGAAGGGGCAGAGAGAGAGGAAGGGAGAGGATCTGAAGCAGGCTCTGCACTGACAGAGCCCTTATGTGGGGCTTGAACCCATGAACAGAATCCCCAAACGCTGAGATCATGACCTGAGCTGAAGTCAGATATAAAACCAACTGAGCCACCCAGATGCCCAGCAGGTTAGTATTTCTTAAGCGATGTATGTTTCAGTAGGTTTGTGAAATGTTAGACTAAATAAAATAAACAGTTGTCCCTATTGTTAGACTGACAGTCTACAGTGAGTTCATGTGTATTGTCATTCTCCTAGAGAGGTACAGCGTATGCAGGGGTTTTTTCCTTAAAGAATGTAGAAATATCCAGGTGTGCCTAGGACGGTTAAACATCTGATTCTTGATTTCTGCTCAAAATCTCAATTTGTGTGTTCGAGCCCCACATAGGGCTCTGCGCTGACAGTGCAGAGCCTGTTTTGAATTCTGTCTCCTCCGCCCCCCATCCTCCCCTGCTCTCACTGTCACACATGCTCTATCTCAGAAATAAATAAAAAATGATAAAAAAAAAAGAATGTAGAAATATCAAGCCACTCAAGTGAATTATCGCATGCCAACTATATACTAGGCCTAAACCAGTAAAAGCATATGATTATTTTGAAAAGAAATGATACGGCTTAATGTATTTCTATTATTATTTCAGTAATGTAGACTTCTAGCCATCTATGTTATTAACAAGGAATTACAGATCTTCCTCGACATACAATTGGGTTATATGCCAATAATTCAACTTATGACGGGTTTAAGTGAAAAGTGCAGCTGACACACACAACCTACTGAATATCATAACTCAGCCTAGCATACCTTAAACATGCTCGGAACGCTTACATTAACCTACTTTTGGGCAAAAATCATTTAACGCAAAGCCTATTTTATAATACAATGCTATCTCATGTGACATATCAAATTCTGCACTGAAAGTGAAAAGCAGCATAGTTGTCTGGGTACAGAGTGGTTCTACAGAAGTGGTTTACCCCCACGATCATGTGGTTGACAGCCAGCTCTGACTGCCACTGCCCAGCATTGCAAGAGAGTACCATACAGCATAGTATCCTACCATCTCAAGAAATGAGCACAACTCACAATGTGAAGTATTGTTTCTACTGAATGCACATTGCTTTTACAGCATAGTAAAGTCAAAAAAACAATTGTAAGTCAAACCATCATAAGTCAGGGATTGTAGATATTTATGTTCTAATGTGGAAATATGTTTATGATATATGAAGCGAAAAAAAAAGTAAACCAATGAACAGCATGTATCAATTGTTATAAAGTATATGTGTCATATGTTTTATGATATATATGATACCCACATAACATACACACAAACAGGTATGGGACTAGAAAATGTACAAAAAACCTTAGTGGTTTATTCTGAGTGCTGCAATGAGAAACTTGGAATGGGATCTTTCCTTCTTAAAATTTCATAGCAATGGTATTAGAACTGATATTCACTGTGTGGAGTCCCAAGAATTTTCTAGTTAAAAAAAATGCTTTCTTTACCCAAATGTCACATTTCCATTGTTAAGTAGCTAATTTCACTATTTGCCTCTTACCTTTTAAACAGGTCTTTTAGCCTGTCCTGTAGGGACCATCTCCATCAGAAAAAATAAAGTAGTAGGCAGAAGACAAAATAATCTTGGGCACCTGGATGTCTCAGTCGGTTAAGTGTCTGGCTTAGGTCATGATCTTGCAGTTAGTGAGTTTCAGCCCCACATCTGGCTCTGGGCTGACAGCACAAAGCCCTGCTTGGGATTCTGTCTCTATTCTTCTCCCTCTGAACCTCCCCCACTCATGTGCTCTGCTTCTCTCTCAAAATAAATAAACTTTAAAAATAAAAAAAAAATTTAAAAACACAAATAATTTCTTGATAATGACTCAGACATGTTTGGCAGGAGGAATATTCTAATAGACACAGGTTTCAAAAATTGTATAAATTACTTTATCCTTCTTTAAAGTCAAGTTAACACCATGGACTCTTGTGAAGCTTTAGTTGATCAGGAATTGTGCCATTAGGTGCCATCTATTGCCCCATCTCCATGGATGAGTCATGATTCAGGAGAAAATTCTATCTTTTTGCTTAGGAATCACAGGGCCGTCATTGTTGCTCTGGCGCCCCCTGGTGGAGAAAAATCCGGCCGATTACGAAAATTGAGGAGTAACCCACTAGGAATCCGTTGTCTGGAAGATAAATGTGTTGCATCTTTCAGGTAACTTCTAAGATTGGAGCACTTTGGGATGAAAGTACATTTCAGCTACATTGATTTAGTGCTATGGCCTTCTGATAAAGGCACTGCCAGGCCCTCTGTGGAGCAAGCTTCTCTGTGCTTCCTGTGGGTTTTTAATATTTAGTATAGCAGCTGTGCACAGTCAAGTTCAATATCCAGAGATGTACGAGGTAAGGCCACAGAGAAAATCTTAAATGCCAAACTCTTGGGATTTAACACATATATTTGTGTGTGTTTGCTTCATATTTGAAAATTGTGCCCTATATTTTGTGGGGGTAATCATAGAGTTGCCCAGAAGAGGTTTATTATAAAAGGTATAATTGAGTTGCTATGGGCAGTCTTTGAGTCAGATGAATATAGACTGTGTATATACTGTAGTAATTATGTATACATTGGTGATCTTATCTAGGAGGTACAAAGAATTGAATCCACATGTATTTAAGAGAATTATGCAGTTTCAAAGGCAATGCATGTACAGAAAAGCACTTAGTATATATGAAGCACTTAATAAGTTATTGATACACAAATGCTTTAGAATGCAAATAAAAAATTTTTAGTTTTCTTTAGTTTTAATACTATAAAACTGCAGATGTCTCTCTTCTATTATCTGAAAATCACCCTGCACCCATAGTGAAATATATAGATAGATGTTTTTGGACAACATATCATCCAGCATGTTTCAGTTACTCCAAGTTATTGATGGCCTAGAATATACTATTTATTCTGATAAAATACTGATCATCCCCTTGATCATCTCTCAAAAGGGAATGCCTCCCACCCCTACTATTTCAATTAAACCTAACCTGTGGGAGACAGAAATACTCTTAAAATCTTAGATTGGGAGATCTTTCAGAACTTCATCTCTAGGTGATCATTCAAGGAGGCGAGGGAAGAAAAGAGCCCCTCTTCCAGGGTTCAGGCATGTGGTTTGATGCTGCAAAGCTTTAGTACAGCAAAACCTTGGTTTGCGGGCCTAATTCGTTCCAGAAACATGCTTGTAATCCAAAGCACTTGTATATCAAAGCGAATTTCCAGAACCATTGGCTCAGTTGTGGTTATGTGACATTTGCCATCATGTACCACTTGTACTGGAAGACATTGTTCGTTTATCAAGTTAAAATTTATTAGAAATGTTTGCTCACCTTACAGAACACTCGCAGAACAAGTTACTTGCAATCGAAGGTTTTACTGTAATTGGAGTCCCAAAAGTACTGATTCCGCCCAAGTGGCAGCCAAGGAGTCATGGACGGCCATCTGTTGCAATTACACTGACGGCTGCAACCTCTTCACTGAACAAGCACACCTGAAAAGTTAATTCTTTGTAGACCAGCTGCATCAGGTTCCCACTGCAGCATCTTCTGAGAGGACTGGTGTTTATCCAGGCTTCTCAAGTGCAGTTTTTACTCCCCTTGGGTCCAAGTCAAGGCCCTTTGCTGTGCAAGCACCGCCGTGCATGCCAATACTTCTGGGGCTTTCTCTAAAACTAAATTGGGTGTCTCCCAGCTAAAGTTCTGTCATCTGAACTGAAAGCACTATTTGAGGGAAGGTGTTTTTCCTGTCACCACTTTACCACTCAGAGGCAAGCATTACATTCACAGCATTATATCTAAGAGTACTGGCTGACCGTGAAGGCAGCTACACACACCATCTACTTCATATACTTATCGTTTTGTCACTACATGGTTATGCCAAAGCCTCAGTCGCTTTCCATTATAGTGTATATTATATATACTACAGGTTTATACCATTTTTAATATGTTTGTGTAGGCTCCTTTCAGGTATATTACAACTGAAGAATAGGGACAATTCTTTAAATTTATTTTCTATCTACATGCATGTGAAGTATTTGTAGGAGGCACTGAATTCTTCTCAGTACTTATTTAAGTATATATGTAGATATTATACAAAAGCATATATATAGTGATTATAAGCAAGATACTCTTCTGATTCACACATATTAACTTTTTATAAGTTTATTTATTTTGAGGGAGAGGGAGAGAGAGAGAGAGAGAGAGAGAGAGAGAGAGAGAGAGAGAGGAGGGGAGGGGCAGAGAAAGAGGGAGAGAGAATATCCCAAGCAGGCTCCACACTGTTAGTGCAGAGCCCAACATGGTGCTCAAAATCACAAACTGGGTCACCATGACCTGAGTCAAAACCAAGAGCCACCCAGGTGACCCACACATACTAATTTTTAAAATTCTCCTGGAAGCCCTACTACGTCCTATTGCTGCTTTAACAAGTTACCATAAATTTAGTGGCTTAAAAAAAAAGTACAAATTTATTATCATAGTTCTAGAAGTGAGAATTCGAAAATGGATCGCCCTGGGTTAAAATCAATTTGTCAACAAGACTGTGCTTCTTCTGGAGGCTCATAAGGAAAATCCATTTCCTTGCCTTTTCAAGCTTAGAAAGGCCACCCACATCCTTGGTTCATGGCTCAATTCCACCACATGCAAAGCCATCAGTGACCAGTCATGCCTTTTTCATGTCACATTACCCTGGTTCTCTGCTTTCTTTGCATTTCCTACTCTGAATTCCTGCATATGTCATTTTTAAGGATTATTTCTCCATCTCAAGATTCCCAAGCTCATCTGCAAAATCCCATTCGCAGGGGAAGTAGCCATGGAAGGCAACATATTCAAGGAAATGTACGTCCTTAAGAGGCCATCATTTGGCAACAACACCTACTATAATTATCCTCATTTTACATATGAGGAAACAAACTCAGAAGTTGAAGAATTTGTCCAACATCATAGAGTTAACTGGTAGCAGAATTTGGATTTGAACATAGGCAAGTTAGCTTCAGAGTCTCAGCCTCTAACAACCACAGTTTAATACTTGTGGACTGAAAACAAGAATGAAGGAAGAAATGGACCAGAGGATCTATTTTTTATCTCTACAACCATACACAATACCAGCTGGCAGTTAATGAATTAAACTATTACTTTCTGTTAAGTAATTACAGCAACAAAAAAACATAGAAAAGAGAACTTAAAGACAAAACAAACAATGCCCCAAAATAACAATTATGGGTCAGAGACTGATCATGTTTGCTGCACCAACTGCAAGAGAAAGGCTGAAAGATACTAGGACACAAAGAATCACAGTAAAAGATGGATTGTCTGTTAAAATAACAGACAACTTTGAAAAGCAGAAGAAAGTGAGGAGGCTCTGAAGGCTCTATCAGACAAAGATGTCTGATAGAGTAGAAACCATAAAATTCGTATTTTCATTGATAATCCAAGAGTGCATATAAAACAGGAATCCCTTATCCCAAGGTTTTCACTGCCAACTACACAAAATAACCAAAGTCATTCAATGTAGAGGATCTTCTGTGTTGTGTTACAATATGTTGGAACTCTAAATTGAACTCCAGTATGGGATCCTTGACCAATTTAGAGATGATGAACTGAAACCAGGAAATCAAGAAAAAGTAATATACACCCAATAACATTAATAACTTTGAAACTAACCTCACTAAAGTCAGGATTCAAATTCATAATCTTCTGTTTCATAAAGGTAAAGACATAGTATATGCACCCAAACAGGACAGCATTCTGAGCACCACTGGGTAGATGTTATGTGTTAAATTTTCCAATCATGTACTCCTTTTCAGAAAAACAATCAAATGAACAAAAAAACCTGTTATTTTACCAAACATTTTTCCATTTATTCACTATTTAGGAACTCTTATATGGTATACATTGTATTAAGAGGCATAAAGGACCATATGGTCCCAGTCATATTCATGTGTTTAAGATGTGAGAACACTATTTTTAGAGAGAGGGAGAGAATACAAATACAGGGAGAAAGAGATAGAATCTTAAGCAGGCTCTGCACTCAGTGCAGAGTCTGACACAGGACTCGATCCCACAACCCTGGGATCATGATCTGCACTAAAATCAAGAGTTGGGTGCTCAACCAACTGAGCCATCCAGCTGCCCCTATGAGAAGACTATTTTAAATGCAAACACTTATAACATTGATTTATCTTATTTCCAAAGCAATATGTATTCAGCATAGACAGCTTAGGAAATCTACATAAGTAAAAATGAAATAGGAATCTATTACTCTAGCAATAAACAAAACATCTTATTAATAAATGCTACTATTTTGAATTGTTTCTATGGACATTTTGCTCATGAATGTATCTGCACTTTTAAGAAAAAAATTGAAAGTAGGTTCTAAAGTTTATTCAACTTTTTAAAAATGTAACAATGTGTTTTGAACAAAATGTTTATGGACATTTCCCCCTATCATTAAATACCATCTTGTCTAATGGCTACATACTATTCTGTTGTAATGCACACCATAATGCATTTAGCTAAGCCAATTTTATTTGCAATTTAGTGAATTTAGCCATGGAACTGTAAATTTCTCTAAAATGTTTCTCCACCATCCTTGCAGTAATGCAGTTCCATGATACTTATCACTACTTTCTGTCCAAGTGTATTGTAGCATTACCAGTATCTTGAAATTTCATTGCAATGGGTAATATCTTTTCATTAAATATAGATCGTGGAAAGAGTCTTTAAAGTCCTGTTTTTAACATGTTAGGCCTAGAAATATAATTGATAACTATCAGTTCAGAAAAAGTTATTAAGACATGATTTTTCATTGTTTCTCATTGTATTCACATGGTTTTTCTAAAATTTACTATAAAATATTCTATATTTTTCCCTTTACCTCCACTACAGTTTCCTCAACTAGTGAAAAATACCATGAAAAAAAATGTGTCCTGTAATTAACAGGTTATTTTCCATGAAAATATTTTTGGAGTACTAAACAGTAGAATTATTCTCAGCAGTAGTTAGGAATGAAATATATCCTATGATAAAAAGCTTTACATCATTAAATATTTATACTGTTGTCACTATTTAATGTTGGAAGGTTTGGGGCAATGAAAATCCATAAAAGAGAATCAACAAGTGAAATACTCTTTTACAAAAAAAATAATAATTTATTTTGAGAGAGAGAGAGAGAGAGAGAGAGAGAGAGAGAGAGAGAATGCACCAGAGTGTGAGCAGGGGAGGGACAGAAAGAGGGAGAGAAAGAATCCCAAACATTCTGTGCTGTCAGTGCAGAGCCCAATGCAGGGCTCTATCTCACAAACCATGAGACCCTGACCTGAGCTGAAATCAAGAGTGGAATGCATCACGGACTGAGCCACCCAGGCATCCCTGAAAATACTCTTCAAGTGAATTCTTTGTTGCCTGGTTGCCTTATAACCACGAAGCAATTTGGACCCATAAGTAAACACTGTGATGACCCTAATGTCTCATTTTATATAGTGGAAATAATCTTCACACAAAAAAACCCAAGAGTGTGTGTATTTAAGTTTTTATGATTAAACCTAACTGGTACATACTAGATTCATCATCTTTTCCCTTAAAAATACAAGGATTTGACATACTTTTTTTAGACTAACATTAATTTTTCAGAAAAATCACACAAGAGGGGTGCCTGGGTGACTCAGTCAGTCAAGCGGCCGACTACGGCTCAGGTCATGATCTCATGGTTTGTGAGTTCAAGCCCCACATCTGACTCTGTACTGACAGCTTGGAGCCTGGAGCCTGCTTCGGATTCTGTGTCTCCCTCTCGCTTTCTGCCCCTCCCCCATTCAAGCTCTGTCTGTCAAAAAATGAATAAACATTTAAAAAATTTTAAAAATAAAAAAAAAATCACACAAGAGCCATAAGTACTCAAATTTTAGATTGGAGTTAACAATACAAAGAATGTGATTAAGATTGGTCTATTTTTATAGATCATTATCTATCCACATAAGAGATTTTAAAATATAGAGTTCTAAAATCTCTCATGGAAAAATATTTCAACTCCTAATATTGATACTTCAAATATCAATGTACTTCATGGTAGGCTACTTCAAAGGAAAATTAAGGTACGTAACAATACCAATGAACTGTGATGTTAAAATATTCCTGATTCAATTACTAATGAAACCTGCAAATGACATTTCACCATTAAAAGGTGAGGGTACTGGCTATGATTTTCAGCCACTTCTCCCAGCTCTTTGTAGAAGGATAATCCTAGGGTAATCCAGGCTGTGAATTTGTTTTGTGTAAATAGAGGTTTTAAAATTAAATTAAGCACGCTCTCTAGTACACAGGAACTTTCACCATTACTCTTCAATATTCCAAGCACCAGAAAAGAATATATTTTGCATATCCTGAGTTTATCTTTCCTTCTAGTATCAGACAGACATAGAAGGACAGGGCTAATGAAGTAATTCCAAGAGCCCATACCAAATCATTCTGCCAGCACAGCCACCTTGACTGCTTTCACTAATCCTCAAGCTCTTGTAAATAACCTACACTGTCGGGGCACCGCGAGTGTGACAGAAGCTGTGATAAGTGCTTAACACACATTGCCTCTGATGTATCTTGCAACACCGATTAGAATTTTAAATACATTCAGAGCGAAGGCTTACGGAGGTGGTTGGCTCCGAATCTGCCTGTTTTCAAGGCCTGCCACTTCACCAGGACACATGACCTCTCTCCATTTATACAAACCATCTGTTGTGTTCATTAAAGCGATGTGTCTGTCCCCTGTTAATAAAAATAAATACTCTAGCTTTGGGAAGCTGGCTGGATCCCCATGTCAGGGCTTCAGCTCCCACCATACTCTTCCCACTCACTATACATCAAGTACAATGGAGTAACTTCAGAGTCTAACCTTGCGTGCTACTCTGCAAAGCCACCTCAGGCAGCCTTACATCCAAATTTCTCAACTTCAGCAGTACCTTATCCAATCTTTTCCTAAATGTTTATTCAGTTATTTTGAGAGAGGGGGAGAGAGAATTCCAAGCTGGCTCCACACTGTCACTGCAGAACCTGACACAGAGTTCGAACTCACCATGAGATCATGACCTGAGATGATATCAAGAGTTGGACCCTTAACTAACTGATCCGCCCAGGTACTCTTCCATTATTTCTTTATAACTATACAACTTCACATTGTAATCATTTATATTCCTGTCTTTATATTAAAATGCAAGGTACTTGAAAATATGATCCACACCTGCAATCCTGGTGCTCCCAGTTCTTAATACATTGACTGGGAAGGAACAGGTATTAAATAAATAATCACTGAATGAATTACTGTGTCTCAAGAAAGATGATTTACTGTGGAGGGATGTAAGCTGCCCCCTGGCAGGTTTTGTCTAGAAAGGATGTCTGACACTGCAAATTGTTGCTTAGGGCAGTCCTAACTCCTATCTAATTGCTTCAGAATTTCCCACTTAATCAATATTGTCTTATACGTATATTACCTCATTCAATCTAGCCATCTCACATTTTACTTCAGCTCTAATAGAACTCTTTCAAAATACCACGTCTACAATTTGGTGCAGATTACAATATGGGATTTGATCCTTGTAGATCTGGGTCTATGATGGTCAAAATTCATTGGTAAGAGTCCAAGAGAACAAAAATAAATTGTCTAAAAGTTTTATGGCTGATTTAAATGCATTGCTGCTGCTGCTGCTGCTGCTGTGTGTGTGTGTGTGTGTGTGTGTGTGTGTGTGTGTGTGTGTGAGAGAGAGAGAGAGAGAGAGAGAGAGAGAGAGAGAGAGAGAGAACACTTACAAATAAGCACCGGGATGGGGCAGTGCATACAGCAACAGAAAAGCAGTAATGGGTTTTGAAGATGAGTGGTGGAATTAGTCACAAATAGCCCCAAGAATTGAGAAGTCTTATAATGGTGTGACAATGCGGTAAAGGTAAAATCTCCAGTAAAGGACAGTATCGGGAAAAGATATAGAATTAAATTGTAAAAGTAAGACTGAACTAAACTTCTGGAGTGATTAGCAGATATGAGAAAGTATATTCACAAATCTTCATATGAATGAAACAGGGACCTCACCGTTCCCTGTATGATGAAGCATATCAAAATTTCTAAGATTCTTCTATTTTTAAGGCATCTATATGTTTACAGTGTAACTAGATATCCTCAACTGAAAAGAATACAGCAGTGTATTTTTAGTTGTATTAAGTCGTGCTTAGGGATCTGGGAAGCAGAGAACTAGAAAAATCAAGCGAGTTAGGTTATATACAATTATGTAGCCTTCAACAGCTTTTCTAGTACCTCTACTTTTATTCATTTTTTTTTCTATTAGGTTTCGTGCTAGGCCTTTGGGGAATGAGATACTGTGGTTGCCAAAATGAGGGAACAAGTAGAAAATAAGATCTAAAAATGAATCTATCCACATTCAAACAGAAAAAATAGAAGAAAAAAAATAAGAAACAAAACTGAGTATTTAAAACAGAATAGCTATTACACCAGTGATGGAAGAGCCTGAGAACTCAAGCCAGTTTCAGGGAAGCAATGCAGGGAACAGCTACTGCAATGAGCCTCTGCCACCATGCCCAGGCTGGAAGGACACAAGGCAGAGATGTGCCACAAGAACTCAGAACTGGGTCACCTGATCTCTCCCTTCCATTGTGTGGCTTCACCTTCCCTGCAAATCACACTTTGGGGCTGACCTTTAAAAGATCTTTATAGCTCTGTAAAAAGCTCTCGAGAAGATGCTGATAAATTCAAGTAAGCTTTCCCACTTGTTTCGGAAACCAGCACTGTGGCAGAGTGGGAGGGACATCCTGATAATTAAGGCATGGCTCATAGGTCATGGGCTAACAAGTCTATGTTAAAGACAGGGATAGGAAATAAACTCTAACAAGACCACTAGATCTGAGATTTCATGGAATGGGGGAGGGGGGTAGTTGTTCTCCGAAAGACAGGATTTATCACACCGGAAATATTCACATCCACTCTACAAAGCCGACATTACCTAAGAGTTCTACTCTGTTCATAGCACAATGACTCCACTCCTTCAAAAAGCATACTGGAAAACAACTGAGATATTGAATTAGGGATTACCCTAAGTTTCCCAAATATGTAAGGTTTGTAAAGAACATTATAAACCTTTGCTATTTAAGTATTACCAAAGCTTTGTGATATTTGTATATAACATGTACTTGTATATGGAGACCCACAATTGAAATCTGATATTCTAGGGAGGCACGGAACAACTCCAAGTCTTTTCCCAGCAATATGAGCATTAGCTAGTGTTTCCACTGCCTGATAAAGCATCCCAAACTTAATGTGGAGGGAGGATGAGGAGAAGCAGATTCCCAGGCATATCACTGGCTTTAGCAAGCAGCAGCACCAACTGCCAATTCAGAAAAAGGGAAGGAAGATCAAAAAGGTGGAAGTAGGAAGAGCCATCTCTAGCGTGACCAGAGATGGCCTTGGTGTAGGACAAGGAAAAAGAACTTCCCTGGTTGTACCAGTAAAAGCTGGGTTTTCACCCACCTGGGCAGTTAGATTTGTGTGCAAGATGTTTACAACTCAGGTGATATATACCAAGAGGTATCAGCTGGATTAAAGCTTTACCTCTGCAAAATATGTGCCAAATCCAGTGTTATGAAATTATGGCTCATTTTCTAATATTGTAGAGTTTGTATTCAACAGTATTAGGATGAAAAATTGAAAAGCAGCTTCAAAAAGTGATTAGAAATCAACACTACATTACAGGAAAGTGAGCATAAAGTTTGCCAACAGCTTTTCATCACCTCCATCACACATAAATACCACAATAATAATACACATGACAGAGTATCTGCTTAGTTATCACAATATTGCAATACTCAAAAGTTTTTTTTTATTCTAAATTTCATTTCAGAGTAATATGAAAATACAGCAGTAAAATTAAATAGCAGTGGAAAATAACGAGAGAAGGGAAAGGCATTAGTTATGTGAGCAGGAAAGAGAATGCTTTTAAGGGAGATTAGATTTGCAATACATAATAGGCCAATGAAGCAAATAAAGAAAAGTTGTATTTAAAGGCAAGATTTCAATATTACATGTAGGCGCAATAGGTGGACAGAATGAAATCTACAACTAAAGGAGATAGGAAGAGGAAGTAAAAGCATAGGTTGACATCTTGACTAGGATTTAAAAAATAAAAGATCTCCAAAAATGAAATCATCATTAGTTACCTAGAGTGCAAAGTATTTTCAAACCAGTATTTCTCTATATTGTCTAAACCACTGCCTGAAGACATTTAACATAGAATCCTATTGAAAAATAGGTCTGAATTTGTAATCAGTCATCAGCTTTGAACTCTCACAGTATAGTATTATCTGACTCCATGTCCAGATGTTTAGAGACTAAATTCCTAATACTTATTTGAATTCATCCTGTTTGCTGCAACTGAGTTATTGCAGAGGAAGAGAATTTCTTTCACACACAGGAAAATAGGCAGCGGACACCAAACCAAAAAGGCACTGGTAATGAAAATCCTTCTTCATAAGATTTGATGCCTGTTTTGGAAAATATAACATAGAGATCGTAGCACACCACACTTTGAATCTTATTTGAGTTTTCTCTCTGTGCTTACCTGATAATTAATAAACGTTAGAAGTAATACAGATGTTTAAGGGAAAGGTCCAAATCTAAGGAACAACTACATGATTCCTGTGTGCTTCAACATGTAGTCACGGACTTCTTTTATCCTTGTCCATATATTCAGGTCAGTATTTGTCCATCTCAGTAATCACCTACATGCCAGAATTCTAATTTTTGACCAAATAATGTAATAGTATTTGCCAATCTCTCTGCCACCTGAAAGTTCATTTCCTATGCCAGACAAAAATCTTCAGAGTCTCTTCTCTGAGGAAAAAACATAACCCAAATTGGAAAATAACTATGTATCTCTTTTTGTTTGTTTTATATTTGTTTTTGCACCAATACTTTCACAAATGGAGTCCTTAGTCTCCCTGATCAAATGCTCAGACTTGAAATTTCGTCCCTCAAAATAAAACTTTCCCCCAGATCTTTGTCATGGCAAGAATACAACAAGCAAATACAGGATGTAAAATATACAAAAGTCCAAAATATATAAAAGATACAAAAAGTGTTCTTGGTGTACATTTATGTGGATAGAATTTTATAGAACACAGAAAAAGTCTAATATTTATTAGAAAAGTCAAATGCAAGAAGGTTAAGCTGTTACTAAATTAGATTTATGTTCCTCTGATGTCAGATTTTGAGAAATTCCATATAGACAAGTAACTTTTCTGAGAGTCCATATTTGATATTTCAAGGAATAAAACTAGTTCTTAAATAAAAGAGCAAGCTACTGAACAGTGTGCTAGAAATGACTTTTGTAGGATACACATATTTTCTTTAACGAATATATGAATAGCACTAACTTGGGTTTGGTAGAGAATTTAAAAGTCTGAATTAAAAAAAAAGTGGAGAAAGATTTGTAAGTGCAATTTACGATTTTGAAATAGAGAGTGTTATTGTGCATTGCCCATGGGGTTAACCAATTTGATATAACTCTCTCTACATAGCCACATAAATCTGTTAATTTTTAAGCAATAGGTACATCATTTTTAGTCGTCTATAAAAGGCAGATAATGACATTATCTAAGTCAGAAGAATGGAACAGATATTTCTGGGTATTAGTCATTCTATAAGCAGTCATTTTAAGAATTGTTCAATGAATTTATACAAATAATTTACAATAAACATTATTTTCATATAGAGATATTTGTCATTCTAAGTGGAGGCTTTTAAAGTTATGGGGTTTTTTTTCTTAGTTTATTCAACATCTATGTTGCTCTCAGGCACGGCTTTAGGTGCTGGAAATAGAGTAAACAAAATTAATATGTATTTGCCATCGTGGAATTAATTAAGTATGTGAGTCTGAAAATATATAGACAAAATATGTAAACAGGTAGTGAGAGGTCATCTGAAAAAACAATTTTGATGACTGAATGTTGAGTGCCAGAGTGCTAGATTGACGATTTACGTGACCTTGGAAGAATCTATGGCATGAGAGAGTAAACTGTGCTTGGCACCAGAAAGAACACATCTTGAATAATACTTGATCCATACGGATCATGAAATGATCCATATGGCCCTAAAGTCCATATATTCAATTAGTTGTCCAAGGTAGATGTGCTTAGATGACGTGGGAAGGTAAACTAGCCTCAGAAGAGATATATGGGGTAAAATAATTTTCATCCTGAGGACTGGAAAATTTTTAGGGAGGCCATGGCATTGGGAGGACACATACTGGAGAATATGTGGATGTAATCAGGAAATTTAAGGTGGAAAAAGCAATACGAACAGAAATACGGATATGGAAAATAAAATCTAGAGCATCATCAGTAGTAACAAGCCTGTATTGTTGAACACTGATTTTATTTTTTAGAAGTGACCAGTTTGAAGCAAAACCAATTCTAGCTTAGAACTTCCTTACTCAGAATTAAATGTGACACAAGCAGAAACTAGATTTCTCATGTAGTCTCTAAGTGAATAAAAATACATTCTCGGGATGCCTGGGTGGCTCAGTCAGTAGAGCATCCTTCTTCGGCTCAGGTCGTGATCATGGTTTGTGGGTTTGGACCACATCAGGTTCTGTGCTGACAGCTCAGAGTCTGGATCCTGCTTCAGATTCTGTGTCTCCCTCTCTCTCTGCCCCTCCCCTGCTTGCACTCTGTCTCTGTCGAAAATCAACACATGTTAAACTTAAAAAAAAAATACATTCTCTAATCATGTACTTGTTCTTCTGTCCCCTAGATATAGTCATGATGAGAAAAGATATCACATGTGGAAAGAAAAAAAAAGTGGTAAGGAAATATTTTTGTGTTAAAACAGTTACAGCAATAACCATAACTAGGAGTAAAGATAGATTCTTAGGGTTTGCTTTGATGGCAAAAAGTGTAATGGTTAAGGGAATGGTACTCAAAATCACATTGACTTACTTCTAATTAAGAAGGAATTTATTTATCTATATTCAGGCCTCTAGAGACTGCAGTTAAACTAAGTGACAGAGTCATAGGACTCTTTAAACTGTACCGGAGTTTGGTTTTCATGAAGATACCCTAATTTCAGAGTTCCTCTCCCTTGACACAGCCCAAGGCATTTGCCGACATCCATCTAAACCCATCAGCATCACCCTGGGGGACTTGGGGTGAAAAAAGCTGCTGCAGATGTGATCATCATTCTGCTTCCGATGCCATGAGTAACCAAGTCCCTAGTCTCTGACCAAGGAATCTCATCTTTTGCCGGTATCCATGAAACTGTGGCAGGTTGACTCATTAGCTTGCAGGTAAGATAAAATATCAGCCCCTCGACATGGAGTTAAGAGAGTAAGTGAATTGGTTCAAAAGAGTTAACTGGATACACCACTCCATTCCATACCCACTAATCAGACTCCCTGGGACTAAACCCTGGGAATTTGAATTATTGCCAAGCTCCCCGAGTCATTCCTACAAACACACTCTTTCAGAACCCCAATTTTATTACATTATTCATTACATCAACTATTCAAATAAGGTAAATATCTTTTTCTATCCCAAGTGGAGAAAATCAGTGGATGCAGACTGCACAGAGGTTGATGTATTACAGACTGCACCACCACAAGTGAGATCTCCTCTGGTCCAGAGTTTAAAAATTAAGTTAGATTTATCTTAGCTAAGGGCTTTCCCTAAGGCTCTTGTCTTCAGAAGGACCTTCTTCTGGTTCATAGGGGTAGAGCTCTTAGACTGATGTTGAAAATGCCCACTTGACAGCTCTTAGATAAGACAAGCTCATTGCTCCATCTACTTTGACCCAATGGCCAGATGATACCAATTTCATAGAATCAAAGATTTTCTCATTTAATTCATTGTTCTTTTCTCCTCATTTCTTCTCTCCATTACTTTCTTTCATATATTCCTGTTTCTCTGGAGTTTAATCACCATTTTATTTTTATTTCCTCCAAAATACTTTCTGCCCTGTCACAATTCAGTGCTTTGCATATCTATTTTTATCCATTATGCATATTTTGCTCATTTATAGAAAATGGGCAACACACCTGTATAACAAATCAATATAATCTGTTCATCAAAAGCAGGAATAGGAATTCCTCTTATCTATCAGACTTACCTGGAGAAGGTACAACGGATGTTGTGGAATCATGTGCAAAGTTATTGTTCCCAAAGGAAGACCTGCGAGGTGAATACTGGCTATTGTCTTAATAGAAAACCAATCTATTCAGTGCCCTGGATATTCAAATTGCTTCTTCCAACAACCTGGTATGCCACCCCCAATTCACCTATAGTTCTTTTTGGTTTCAGTGACTTCAAAATTAATAGACTGTTAACAAATACATTTGCAGTCTGCAGTGGATAAAAAGGGATAATTTAAACATGATATATTGGAAAAGAAACATTTATGTAACATAATGTGATAAAGCACCGTCTCTTAGTGGGTTCTTGCCAATTAAGTTGATAATAAAGGTCACAGTGGTCAATTTTGATATATAAGGAATTTTAAAACCATGGAGGGCATTATCCAGTATGGCCAACCTTCTGGAGAACAGGATAAATGGATCAAAGTGGAGGGGAAAATCCTGGGATAAACTGAAAATACTTTTAAGACAAAATTGTTTCTGCATAAGCTCAATTATGTATTTCTTTTTTACCACCTACCATGTTGTAAAGTTCAAGGCCTGATTTTTTTAAAATAATGCCTCATATTGAATGAGAGTGTATCCATAAAAGATAGAAACGAATGAGAGTGTATCAATAAAAGAAAAAAGTAACAGACTTTTGTTATTCTATCTTCTTTTGAAAGATTACTAGGCCTTCCTTAATCATTCATGAATCATTCAGTATTTATCCTTTTGGCAGAGAAAACAACATCGCTGGAGTTTAAAATTAACTTCTTGGAAATAAATGATCTTTAGCCCTCTTTACATCCTATCTAGACAGGTGAAAGGATAAAGAAAAGAGTTATCAATGTGTGATTACATCAGATTTATAGCTTTCAAGTCTGGTATAGTCTGCAAACAATGGCATAGACCATTGGATATTTTTAATTCAGCCTGGAGTTCTATGATAGATTAATCACATTTTCTCAGCTAGGAAAGTGAGGAAATGGAGTCTTACCCTAAAGACTTTGGTAAGTCATGTTTACTCTTATTGATCTGTAGTTGGTGTCATTTTATTTTATATAAAAGCATCAAAAATACAATTTATGTCCCCTACACCATGTAGGAAATATTTTCCATTAACTTTATATGATTTTAATGTATGTCTATCATGTCTTCTAGGATAACAATGGTTACAATGTGCTCTGATTTTAATTCAATAACTTTCCTTCATGAGTTAATTACCCACAAATCTCATTATGCTTTTGTAAATAAAATCCTGTACTAACTAGAATGCATTTGAACCAGTATATACACATTACAGCATTGTTAAATCTTGGGCTTTAATCTATTGGCATTTAGATAATGAGTCAACTGATTTTCCCATTTAATATAATTCAATCCTGTTAAGAAAAATCAATTTAGATAATGTGAGATAATTATTTTTAAGAGGCACTCATTAAAAATACATACCCTCTATTAATATACATTTATTCATTCTAACTTAGTTTTATGAGGTCTGCTAATATTTTTGAAGTATACTAAACTGAGTTAAGAATCTTTGTGTGATGTCAGAGGTTATTTCAAACAGTCATTTTATTTAATAATTGGGAAAACTCAGACATATCACTTAAACTCTGAGTTTCAGTTCTCTTATCTGTAGAGATCGTGTAAAGGGGAAAATGTTCACTACCAAAGGTTGTTTTAAGAATGATCCCTGTGTGGGTGCCTGGATGGCCCAGTTGGTTAAGTGTCTGACTCTGACCTAGGTCATGATCTCTCCATTCTGGAGTTCGAGCCCCGCATTGGGCTCTGTGCTGACAGCTCAAGCCTGGAGCCTGTTTCAGATTCTGTGTCTCCCTGTCTCTCTCTGCCTCTCCCCTGCTCGCACTCTCTCTCAAAAATATAAGATAAATAAATAAATAAATAAATAAATAAATAAATAAAAAGAATGATGCCTGTGATCACTGGAGATGGCAAGAAGTTGACCACAGTGCCTACCATTTGACAATTGTTAACTATCATCGTTGTTATTTTTAAACTCTTTTAAAATGTAGGAGTTTTGTGTTCAAGAACAGGTTTTAAGTTTATGTTTTTAACCATTAAACTATAAAGTTTATATATTGCATTTTTATTTAATAATTTGGATAGAAGGTTCTTAGTATTCCATTAAAATTGAAACTACAAATAATAACTTAAATTTACAAGATTTCCATTTTGTTGATAATGAGGATTTTTAATAAGACACTTTTAAGTTTAGTATGGCTGAGTTTGGAAATGAAAGAACATTTATAGAACATGTTCCTAGGTAGAATTAGTATTCCCTTCCTCTTCACTTCCATCATGCATTTTGCACACTTTTATCACATGCTTTAGCACAAGCTTTATCACTTTTTAAGTACAGTTTTCAGTTTACGGATTTTAGCACATTGTGAATAATCTAAGGGAAAAGGTCTTATTTGTATTAGCCCATATTCAATGTTACCTTCAATATTATAGATGTTCAATCAGTTTTGTGGTACAAACGAAATGGTTTGGATTCATGACATTAGAAATTGAAAAATGACAATTGTCATGTTGCTGCTCTACTCCTATGGCCATCGTTAATATGTGTTTAGCCAAACACTTTAAGACACATGGCAGGTTTGCAATTGCTGTCTCTCTGGTGCCTGGGGTGATCCTTTTAGTGATAAGAAGACATGATATAGGTCTATGCTAAGGTTTTGGTTGTCAATAGAATACGTTTTTGTCATGGCAATCAGCAATGCTGTGTACAGTACTGCTCTGCTTGAGACCCCAAGGACCTACAATGAACAGAGATCCTTTATTTTAGTCTACTACAGAGTATTCACTTTTTCAAATTTTCAAACGATTTCCTTTTTTTTTCTTTTTTCTTTTTTGTTTCTTTTCTTTTTCTTGAATACAGAAAGAGAAAAAATTCATTTTTATTTTTAATTTTTATTAAAAATATTTTTAATTTTTTCTACTATATTCTTGAATTTTGTGTAAATTTTTTTCAAATTCTATTTTACTCCCATCATCTCATTTTAGTCTACTACAGTGTATTCACTTTTTCAAATTTTCAAATGATTCCTTTTTCTTCTTTTTTCCTTCTTCATTTCCTTTCTTTTTCTTCAATACAGAAAGAGAAAAAATTAATTTTTATTTTTTAATTTTTATTAAAAATATTTTTTGATTTTTCTACTGTATTCTTTACCTTTGTGTAAATTTTTTCAAATTCTATTTTACTCCCATCATCTCATTTTAGTCTACTTCAGTGTATTCATTTTTTCAAATTCTCAAATGATTTCCTTCCCCCCCTTTTTTTCTCTAATCTGTCAAACCACTTTCAACACCCAGACCAAAACATGTCTAGGACCTAGCATCATTTATTAGATTTGTGTGTGTGTGTGTTTATTTTTTTAATTTTAATATTTTTAATTTTAATTTTTTTTAATTTTAATTTTTCTACCTCATTAATTCCTTTTCCCCCATCAAAATAACAAAACTAAGGAATTCACTGCAAAAGAAAGAGCATGAAGAAACAACAGCCAGGGATTTAACCAACACAGATACAAGCAAGATGTCTGAACCAGAATTTAGAATCATGATAATAAGAATACTAGCTGGGGTTGAAAATAGGTTAGAATCCCTTTCTGCAGAGATAAAAGAAGCAAAAGATAGCCAGAATGAAATTAAAAATGCTATAACTGAGCTACAATCATGGATGGATGCAGCAACGGCAAGGATGGGTGAGGCAGAACAGAGAATCAGCGATATAGAGGACAAACTTACAGAGAATAATGAAACAGAAAAAAAGAGGGACATTAAGGCAAAAGAGCATGATTTAAGAATTAGAGAAATCAGCAACTCATTAAAAAGGAACAACATCAGAATCATAGGGGTCCCAGAAGAGAAAGAGAGAGAAATAGGGGTAGAAGGGTTATGTGAACAAATCATAGCAGAAAACTTTCCTAACCTGGGAAAAGTCACAAACATCAAAATCCAGGACGCACAGAGGACCCCCAGTAGATTCAACAAAAACTGACTATCAACAATGCATATCATAGTCAAATTCACAAAATACTCAGGCAAGGAGAGAATCATGAAAGCAGCAAGGGGAAAAAAAAGTCCCTAACATAAGGAAAGACAGATCAGGTTTGCAGCAGACCTATCCATAGAAACTTGGCAGGCCAGAAAGGAGTGGCAGGATATATTCAATGTGCTGAATCAGAAAAATACACAGCCAAGAATTCTTTATCCAGCAAGGCTATCATTCAAAATAGAAGGACAGCTAAAAACTTTCCCAGACAAACAAAAATTAAAGGAGTTTCTGACCACTAAACCAGCCCTGCAAGAAACTTTAAAGGGGGACTGTCTGAGGGGAGAAAAGATGAAAAAAAATTATATATACATATGTATATGTATGTATATATATATATATATATATATATATATGTATATGTATGTGTATGTATGTATATGTGTGTGTGTGTGTGTGTATATTTATAAAGCAACAAAGATGAGAAAACCACTAGAACTCCAACTCTGCAAGCATCATAATGGCAATTCATATCTTTCCGTACTCACTCTAAATGTCAATGGACTCAATGCTCCAATCAAAAGACATAGGGTAACAGAATGGATAAAAAAACAAGATCCATCTATATGCTGTTTACAAGAGACTCATTTAGACCTAAAGACACCTTCAGATTGAAAATAAAGGGATGGAGAACCATCTATCATGCTAATGGTCAACAAAAGAAAGCCAGAGTAGCCATACTTATATCAGACAATCTGGACTTTAAAATAAAGACTGTAACAAGAGAAGCAGAAGGGCATTATATCAAAATCAAGGGGTCTATAGACCAAGAAGACCTAACAGTTGTAAACATTTATGCACCAAATGTGAGAGCACCAAAACATATACATCAATTAATCACAAACATAAAGAAACTCATCGATAGTAATACCATAAGAGTAGGAGACTTCAACACCCCATTCATAGCAATGGACAGATCATCTAATCAAAAAATCAACAAGGAAACAATGGCTTTGAATGACACACTGGACCAGATGGACTTAACAGATATATTCAGAACATTTCATCCAAAAGCAGAATATACATTCTTCTCCAGTGCACATGGAATATCCTCCAGAATAGACTATATACTGGGACACAAATCAGCCCTAAGTAAGTACAAAAAGATCGAGATCATACCGTGCATATTTTCTGAACACAATGCTATGCAACTTGAAATCAACCATAAGAAAAAATTTGGAAAGGTAACAAATACTTGGAGACTGAAGAACCTCCTACTAAAGAATGAATGGGCTAACCAAGAAGTGAAAAAGGAAATTAAATATATATGGAAGCCAATCAAAATGATAACACCACAACCCAAAACCTCTGGGATGCAGCAAAGGTGGTCCTAAGAGGAAAGCATATAGCAATCCAAGCCTTCCTAAAGAAGGAAGAAAGATCTCAGATACATAACCTAACCTTACGCCTTAAGGAGCTGGAAAAAGAACAGCAAATAAAACCCAAAACCAGAAGAAGACAGGAAATATAAAGATTAGAGCAGAAATTAATGCTGAAGAAACCAAAAAAAAAAAAAAACCCCAAAAAACAAAAACACAGTAGAACACATCAATGGAACTAGAAGCTGGTTCTTTGAAAGAATTAACAAAATTGATAAACCACTAGCCAGTATGATCAAAAAGAAAAAGGGAAAGACCCAAATAAATAAAATCCAGAATGAAAGAGGAGAGATCACAACCAACACAGCAGAAATAAACACAATTATAAGAGAATATTATGAGTAATTATACACCAATAAAATGGGCAATCTGGAAGAAATGCACAAATTCCTAGAAACATATACACTACCAAAACTGAAACAGGAAGAAATAGAAAATTTGAATACACCCATAACCAGTAAAGAAGTCGAATTAGTAATCAAAAATTTCCCAAAAAACAAGAATCCAGCATCAGATGGCTTTCCAGGGGAATTCTACCAAAGATTTAAGGAAGAGTTAACACCTATTCTCTTGAATCTGTTCCAAAAAATAGAAATGGAAGGAAAACTTCCAAACTCATTCTTTGAAGCCAGCATTACCTTGATTCCAAAACCAGAGATCCCACTAAAAAGGAGAACTATAGACCAATTTCCCTGATGAACATGGATGCAAAAGTTCTCAACAAGATATTAGCCAACCAACTCCAACAATACATTAAAAAAATTATTCACCATGACCAAGTGGGATTTATACCTGGGATGTAGTGCTGGTTCAATAACTACAAAACAATTAACGTGATTCATCACATCAATAGAATAAAGGACAAGAACAATATGATCTTCTCAATAGATGCAGAGAAAGCATTTGACAAAATACAGCATCCTTTCTTGATAAAAACCCTCAAGAAGGTACAGATAGAAGGAGCATACCTCGAGATCATAAAAGCCATATATGAATGACCCAACACTAATATTATCCTCAATGGGGAAAAACTGAGCTTTCCCCCTAAGGTCAGGAACAAGATAGGGATGTCCACTCTCACCACTATTATTCAACATAGTATTGGAAGTCTTAGCCTCTGCAATCAGACAACACAAAGACATAAAAAGAATCCAAATCGGCCAGGAGGAGGTCAAACTTTCACTTTTCACAGATGAGATGATACTCTACATGGAAAACCCAAAAGATTCCACCAAAAAACTGCTAGAACTGATTCATGAATTTGGCAAAGTTGCAGGATATAAAATCAATGCACAGAAATAGGTTGCATTCCTATACACCAACAATGAAGCAACAGAAAGAGAAATCAAGGAATTGATCCCATTTACAGTTGCACAAAAAAAAAACAATGAAATACCTAGGAATAAATCTAACCAAAGACGTGAAAAATATATAGAATGAAAACTATAGAAAGCTTATGAAAGAAATTGGAGAAGACACAACAAAATGGAAAAAGATTCCATGCTCCTGGATAGGAAGAACAAATATTGTTAAAATATCAACACTATCCAAAGCAATCTACATATTCAATGCAATCCCTATCAAAGTAACATCAGCATTCCTCACAGAGCTAGAACAAACAATCCTAAAATTTGTATGGAACCAGAAAAGACCCTGAATAGCCAAAGCAATCTTGAAAAAGAAAAAGCAGGAGGCATCACAATCCCAGACTTCAAGCTATACTACAAAGTTGTAATCATCAGGACAGTATGGTACTGGCACAAGAACAGAAACTCAGATCAATGGAACAGAATAGAGAACCCAGAAATGGACCCACAAACGTATGGCCAACTAATCTTTGACAAAGCAGGAAAGAATATCCAATGGAATAAAGACAGTCTCTTCAGCAAGTGGTGCTGGGAAAACTGGACAGCGACATGCAAAGAATGAACCTGGACCACTTTCTTACACCATAACAGAAAAATAAACTCAAAATGGATGAAAGACCTCAATGTAAAACAGGAAGCCATCAAAATCCTCGAGGAGAATGGAGGCAAAAACCTCTTTCATCTTGGTCACAGCAACTTCTTACTCAACATGTCTCTGGAGGCAAGGGAAACAAAAGCAAAAAGGAACTACTGGGAGCTCATCAAAATAAAAGGCTTCTGCACAGTGAAGCAAACAATCAGCAAGACTAAAAGGCAACCAACAGAATGGGAGAAGCTATTTTCAAATGACATACCAGATAAAGGGTTAGTATCCATAATCTATAAAGAACTTTTCAAACTCAACACCCAAAAAACAAATAATCCAGTGAAGAAATGGGCAAAAGACATGAATAGACACTTCTCCAAAGAAGACATCCACATGGTCAACTGATGCATGAAAAAATGCTCAACGTCACTCATCATCAGGGAAATACAAATCAAAACCACAATGAGATACTACCTTACTCCTGTCAGAATGGCTAACATTAACAACTCAGGCAACAACAGATGTTGGCGAGGATGTGGAGACAGAGGATCTCTTTTGCATTGTTGGTGGGAATGCAAGCTGGTGCAGCCACTCTGGAAAACAGTATGGAGGTTCCTCAAAAAACTAAAAATAGAACTACCCTACAACCCGGCAATTGCACTACTAGACATTTATCCACAGGATACAGGTGTTCTGTTTCGAAGGGACACATGCACCCCCATGTTTATAGCAGCACTATTAACAATAGCCAAAGTATGGAAAGAGCCCAAATGTCCATAGATGGATGGATAAAGAAGATGTGGTATATAGGGGCTCCTGGGCGGCTCAGTTGGTCAAGCGTCCAACTTCAGCTCAGGTCATGATCTCACAGTCCATGAGTTCAAGCCCTGCGTTGGGCTCTGTGCTGACAGCTCAGATCCTGGAGCTTGCTTTGGATTCTGTGTCTCCCTCTCTCTCTGCCTCTGGCCCCCCCCCCCCGCGTTCTCTCTCTCTGTCGAAAAAAAAAAAATATATGTGATATATATATATATATATATATATATATATATATATATATATATAGTGGAGTATTACTTGGCAATCAAATGAAAGAAATCTTGCCATTTGCAACTACGTGGATGGAACTGGAGGCTATTATGCTAAGTCCTCATATGAGGACTTTAAGAGACAAAACAGATGAACATAAGGGAAGGGAAACAAAATAATATAAAAACAGGGAGAGGGACAAAATATAAGAGACTCATAAATATTGAGAACAAACTGAGGGTTACAGGAGGGGTTATGGAAGGGGAGATGGGCTAAATGGGCAAGGGGAACTAAGGAATCTACTCCTGAAATCATTGTTTCACTATATGCTAACTAATTTGCATATAAGTTTTAAAAAATAAAGAATAAAACAAATTTAAAAAATAAATAAAATAAAAAATAAAAAAACAGAGCTCCTGCTGACACTGTGTGTGACCATGCCATGGTAGAGAGCAAAATACTTTGTATTAAGGTGCTATTTTTAGATTTTCTCCTTTTAGACTGTCCTGTATTCTGAAACAATTCTCTATCCTTTCAGATGGAATTTTTTAAAAAATAAATATGACTTATGCTAATTTTTCCCCAAAGAATGATATGGAGGACAAATATGGATTTAGGAAAAGGTCTATACATACAGAATCCTAAGTACTTGAATACTTGTTCTATGAAGGCCACATGTTTACTTAAAAGAATGATATTATCCTTTGTCGAATGGCAAAATGACTTGGAGACCTTAGTGTTTTTTAGATGTGACTTTGAACAATTATCTAAGCATAAAATACAAATATGCATTATCAAATTATGTGTTTTCAACAATAAACATTGGATAGAAATACTTTAAAAATTCAGATATGTGTGTATATTAGAAGATAATCTATAAAAATGAAAATAGATGTGTTAAGGTAATGATGCTAAGACTGATTTATCTACTGTCATGAACTTTAGGTTATTGCTTTTCTTAAATAATTAAAATAAAAACAAATTTCAGAGCCCTCTTAACTGATCCCCAAACATTTGTAAAAGATCTTTCAGATATTAGAAATCTTAAATTATACATTCAATCTTTAGAAAAGATGAGTCTTAGATGGACAAGGCCCTATTCTTTTAACATTGAGTTTTAGCTACATTAAAAAGGACTTACCAGAACCCAAAGAAATCTGTATTTGTTCTAAGGGAATGAATGAATGTTGATGTGTCTCACACTCAACAAGGGAGAAAAGATTAGCAAAGCACCTGCCAAAGTGCATTTTATCTGTTTTCTATTCATTAGTTTAAAGATATTGCAGATCATAATTATGCTTCCTAGGCATTTTCAATTCATTATTCCATTTGGGTTTAACACAATATATAAAGTTATATAAAAGAGAAGTAGAGTCAGAAATCATGTATGGTAATGTTTTCATATAATGTGAGAAACTCCCTTATTAAAGAGGAATGAATTAAATGTGTTCAGGCAACTATATATTTTTAGCCTATAAATCTGCTATAAAGTATATAATGCCACATTCCCAGTTATCTACTGCTGTGTAAAAATGTACTCCAAAACAATGGCTTAAAACAATAGCATTCACTTATTTTGTTTCAGATTTTGTGGATTGACTAGACTTAGGTAGGCATTTCTCCCTCTGGATGGCTCACGCAATTGCCATCTGAAGGTGGCTGGAGTTGGGGGACATCTTGAAAACTTTTCCACACCCATTTCCGGCATCTGACTTGGGAAGACCAAAGACCTGGAAGTACTGGTAGGGCTTCTCTAGCACTTCTCTCTCTATTTGGTCTTAGCCTGTGGTCTCTCCATGCAGCTTCAGGGTAGCTGAACTGCCTAAGTGGTAGTGAGGCTCCCAGAGCAAGTGTCCCACGAGAGACCAAAAGAAATCTCCTACAGGACCCTATCCTCCCTGCTCTTGGAAGTCACCTAGCATCACTTCCACTGTATTCTATTTGCTGACACTGTCAGAAAGGCTCACTTTTCAAGGGTAAAGGATTCTGTTTCTGTCTTTTGATGGAAGGATGTCAAAGAATTTGCAGACATGTTTTTAAACTACTTCTGAGATACAAATCAGCATTATAGGATTAGATAGCCAGTATAATGAAAATGTGAGTTTGTGGCAATCCACAATCCATACTTCAAGAATTGCTTCATTTGAATCAAGTCACTAAACAGCATTGTTCAATTTCCTGAAGCAGGATCTTCCTAGTGAGATCAAGAGATGGTTGAACTCCTCAGCATGCAGCAATTTTACTGAGCAAGCAACTTTGTAACACCTGATGCTTCCTCTGCTTCCTCAGCAGCTGAGGCATCAATTGTCTTGAATTTCACTTCCATTCAAAGCAATAATGTGTTATTGACAGTGAGACATGCATGCTTGGCATTTAGAAGTCCTGCAAGGCAGCTGTTTTGTTTCTTCCAAACATTAAACTGATTACAGAAGATTAAATATAATATTTGTTTGAGACCAAATAACACGGGACTTGGCAGACTGTACAACCAGAGTTTGGAAACAAATGATTAAAAGAACGATATTATCCTTTGTCGAATGGCAAAATGGTTTACAAAGTGGCTTTTTTTTATAATTTCACCAACATCTGAGCAAAGCAGCTATTGATTTTTTTTAAGTTGGCTGCCATTTAAATGGGGCAATTAAAGACTGAGAATAAGCAAAATCTTGCAATGCTACTGCCATTGGTGCCCTATGACTAATTTAAATCTTTAAGAAGACACAGATTCTAAGTCTCTGGAGAAAAAGTTCAGAGGAAATTTTTTCAGGGCTGCTGTGCCTAAAGTTACAGGAGAAAATAAGCTCCCTCCAGATCTGCCTTTTAAGGCTAATAACATTCTAATTATAGAGAGTATGGTTGCCACTACCAGCTGAAAGCCTTTTGTGGATTTAAAAAGCAAATTGAAGTGAAGAAACACAGCTAATGTAACCATAGCATCTGCGGTTCTCATAGGTTTACTCAGCCAAAACCAATATATCTGTCAAGGTGACCCAGACTCTGAGGAGGTTATGTTATCTCAGGTATGTTAATAAATCATTTCACAAATGACTATAAAATATTTATTCTTCAAGTCCTGGAAACTATCAAAAACTCCCAATCCCATCAAAAAATTTCTAGAAATGCCTCTCTTAAGTGCTCCCTCCCAAGAAACTTAAATTTTTCTAGTATTGCCTCCTTTTGTATATCTCTTACATTTGGCAAGTTGAGGTAATTACCTGACTAGCATATTCCTCATTACCTCTTGAACCATAGTTATTTTTAAGTTTTATTTATTTATCTATTTTGAGAGAGAGCTCAAGCAGGGGAGGGGCAGAGAGCAAGGGAGATAGGGAGAATCCCAAGCAGGCTGCATCCAGTCAGCACACAGAGCCCAACATGGGGCTCTATCCCACGAAACCAGGAGATCATGATCTGTGTTGAAATAAAGAATCAGTGGCTCAGCTGACTGAGCCACCCACACACCCCATGAAGTTATTTTTTAAATAGAATTTTCAGAGGCGCATGGGTAGCTCAGTCAGTCCAGGTCATGATCTAACGGTTCCTGGGTTCAAGCTCCACATCAGGCTCTGTGCTGACAGCTCAGAGCCTGGAGCCTGCTTCCAATTCTGTGTCTCCCTCTCTCTCTTCCCCTCCCCCGCTCATGCTCTGTCTCCTTCTCTCCCCAAAATAAAAACATTTTAAAAAATGGAGTTTTCAGGACTAGAAACCTTTCTGTGCCCAATAGCGCTGCATTCTAAACCTTGCTGGGCAGTCTGGGACTAGGACTTGAACTTCTGACTTCTGTGTACCTCATAATCTGGATGAAAAAAGTTCCAAACTTCATGATTGGCTTAAATTTTCATCATTTTCAAATGAAAATAGTTACTAATAAAATAGCTTAAATATTGTAAATGCTTCTTCCCTTTAAATAAGACCTTGTAACATGAAGGTCTATACTCTATGGACCAGGAAGGACATGGGAACCAAGGAGTAATTTCTCAAGGAACAATTTACACATAATGCTTGTGAGAATTAAAGGGAAACCTCACTGAAGTGGCATCAGGAAGACAGAAGAGGAAGCCATACCCCTCAGCATTAAAAATAAATAAATAAAAAGGAGGAATTGCCAGTTAAAGACAGCAACAGACATGTCAGTTACAGACCCCAATAAGATAATTGCTTACTGCAAAGAATCAATTATAGGCTCCAAAAGGGAAAGATGTGGATTGCATCTCCTACAAGAAATAGCTGCCCCTACAAGTCAGCCAATGGACAACTAGCATTACCCTGTACTCCTACTTTTCTCCAGTGCACTTGTATCCAAAACGACTCTTCCCAGCTTCCTCCCTCTCTATAAAGCAACTTTTCTCTCCCTTGTTGGACTTGCCTATAGTTTTGCCATAGCTTGTGAGTTCTGAATTACAGTCCTGTATGAAAGCCATTTTTACTGGTAGAATAAGTTTTACTTTTAAAGCTCATATGCCTTTACCTTGTAAAATGGCTTTTTGGGTGGTAAAAAAGACAGCAGAATTGAGGCCATGGAGGCTTTTCTAGGGAAGCTGAAAGGCAACATGGACAAAAAGATTCTGGTAAAGTTCTGACACTTCTGACTTCCTTCTGTTCAGAGTTCAGCATTTCAAGGATACATAAGATTCTTTATAGATTTTATATGACACATTTCAAAATTCTCTACCAAGGCAGTATAATTTGATCACAACTTTTAATGATTAGAGAATATATCCAGATTGTTGAGGGGAATCAAATTTTAAAAATCTTACAACCCAGAAAACATCTCCATGAGGATAGAAGACAAATTCATTATTGAATAAGCCCAGAATGTGAGGCCCACCAAAGATAAGCCACTACAAAGATTGCAAAGCCAGAAAGAAATCTTATCCTTTTATATAGCCATGCAGGTAACAGTCATTACATGTATGCTATATATGTTTTCAAGATAAGCAGGTGGTTCTCAAGTTAGCTTCACAGCACCATTTTCACATACAGTTCATCCCAAATTCACTTGGTAGTTGAGGTGGCCATCTTTTATTCCTCCATTTGGTTAAAGCCAGTTAGTTAACAAACCTTACATTTTTATGACAGGAAGTCATTATGCAACTTGGAGTAAGGGGTCAGCCAAAGTTAGCCTCCTACACAACCACAGAGACTGGGAGTTAGACGCGCTACCTTCCTTGATGATTACATTTCAAAAAAAAAAAAAGGTTTCTAGGTCCTTAAGAAAGATATATCTTAGTCCTAAAGCAGAAGCATCTTTAGCTTTTAGTAAGATTTACATACATTTCATAAGACTGGGGAAGAACTTAGAAGTTTTCTTAGAAAGCTCTCTTTGTAGACCAATTAGTTATTTTAAACAGGGAGAGAGAATTAATCCTCTAAATTTGTATTTCTTCTTACTAGGGAAAGTATATTCTTACAGCTGAGAGAAAAATGACCAATTATATGGTGCAAATTAATCCTTTATGGATAAAAGGACTAAGAACTGGAGTATAAAAATGACATTTTTGAAGATAGGCCTTGATCCCTACTCCAGTGTGTTTCCATTCACCATGATTGCTTCTGGAAACAGATTTCTCAACCATGGAAGAAGTAATATGCCTAGAGTAAACCATTCCTTTTTATTTCGTCACTTTCCTTCCTCTTTTATGCCTGTTTTTCACACATGAGCTCCCCAATTTCCAACACTTACATCTAACGCTCATGGTGACAGTAACCAGTGGGTGGACATACTTAGGCTAGGTCCATTCTTCCATGGGATATGGCAGTAAAATTCCACATACTGGTAACTCTCCAGCTGAGCTTTACAATGTGGGGAAGTAATGAAATGGAAAGTCATACAAGGTTTTCTAAGTAATACAGATTTATTTTTCCCCACAAAATAATGTCACACGAATTATTCAACTTCATCCTACCCTAGGTAGAAAAGTTTGTGCTCTCTCCTCTTGTGATTGCCTCACCACAACTCTGAGTTGTCATTCTCAGAGACAAATTCTAGCCTTGCTAGCATTATAGAAATAAATGTAGGTTACCTGTTTAACGGTAAAAAGTCTTTACATATCCTTACCACTTGGTAAATAAGAGGTAGAAGTCATAAATTTAGAGGATTACATCTGGCTTTTTTTGAAAGCTCTATTTCATCTTGACTAAATGTGTTTAAAAGCCATAATTGTCATTTGTTTTAAGGCATCACAGAAGATTTTCTTAACTCTCTGCCTAGCTACTGGGCTATGTGGCATATAATGCCAACAAAGCCACTAATGTGGAACAAATTTACCTTAATTTCTCAAGTGTGTATCAAGTCATTTAAGCCATCTGCCAAGAGAATGATAGCTCAGAAAAGGACAGTATAAATTCACTGATTTTATTTAAAGTGAAAAACTGGTTCCATTGCCAAATAGCCATAAAAATGAGAGCCAAAAGCAGCACTGGATGACAAACCTAATAGGTAAGAAGTTGGAGGGATGTGATGGAGGGCGATGAGCCAAGGAATACAGGGAGTCTGTAGAAGCTGCAAAGAGCAAGGGGATGGACTTTCCCCTAGAGCCTGCAGAGGAAATGCAGGTTCGCTGACACCTGGATTGGAGCCCTGTGAGCTCCATTTCAGACTTCAGACCTCCAGAACAATACAATAGATTTGTGTTTTAAAGTATTGAATTTGTGGTGATCTGTTCTAGCAGTAATAGGAAACTAATACAGTAATGTGTCCTATATTGAGCACATTAAAATTAGCAGACTGGTTGCCACCATAGGCAACTGGCCTTCATTTCCACTTAGCGTTCTAGAGCCAAGACAGAACATGTATATTAGCATTCTTCCACCCGAGTAAGAGTGATAGGTGCCAGGATATTTGTCGACCAACTTCCAGAAATCTTTGCTTGAGGATTGTTCCTGGGGCAGGTGACGGTGTGGCAAGTATCCCCCTGTAGACTGACCTGTGGTTTACAAACTAGATTTTCAAGGTCAGAAAAAGCCCTGAGACAAAGTAAGGCAAGGGCTGACTTTGGAAAATGGGCCACTATATATTAAAATAATGAAGGTACACACAGCATTTAGATCCACTCATACCCAACATTAACTTTACTCTATCCTGTCATTGATTATTCAAGGTAGCGGCTAGCCACAATTTCTTTAAGAAAAAAAAAAAAAAAAAGACTTGGGAGGTTTCATGTGACAAATTATATTCTCAGTTCTGTTGTTACCAAGGTCATAGATGATATCATCTGTCTCCTGCAGTATCCTTTCTGGGTTGTTTTTACCCTTGATCAGCACTTCTGGCTACTCTACATTGCTCTTCTGGTAGGGAAACCCAGGTCTACATCCCTAAGGAATTTGAACTTCTGTTTACTCTGTCACTGTCTGGCCATGACTGCTACAATTTCCATTTATAGTTATAACCAGGCATGAAAGTACCCAAAGTACTCCTGGTGAATCCTCTGAGCTCCAGATATAGTCATTCTTGATCCCATTAAGGGTCAGCAATTTTAACTCCTCATGAAAATCAGGGTTATTTATCCAAGGTAGTATAAGAACTCCTTTGCATGCTAATCTACAGTCCTAAAGTGTCCAAAATGACCTAGCAAAAGACGGGATTAGGATTAGTGAGATTCTTGCTGTGCTACATGATAGAAGCAACCCTTCTTCTTTTCCAACAACCAGACCTCTGGCTGAGCAGAGCTGAAATACAGAGGGATGGGAAGCCCAGTCTCAAGTGAGTAACTAGTGATTTCCAATACAGTCTGTTTTCTACTGCAAGGGAAGAAAGTTTCTCCATACATGGTCATCAAGACCTTCTGGCTTTTACCTCAGACCCTAGGTTGTCAATTCCTCCTATCCATGCATGCATGCATCAGTGACATTGAACAACAAATTACTCAGTCCTTACATTCACTATTGCCCTCATATCTCTAAAGTGCTAGACATATTACATAAACTGACATATCTTATTTATTAATATCCAGAAGTGAGAGTCACTTTAATTTTGTTCTAACAGTATGGCAGGGCATGGCATACAATCATTTTCTTACAGCCTCTGGCCAGTCAGGGAGTGATGTGATCCAATTCCAGAATTCCATCCTGAGATTCTGTTTTCTATATCCAGTGCCAACAAAAATGATCTTAGTTTGGGTTCTCCAGAAGCACATCCTGTGACAGACACCCAGAGGCAAGTTGTTTATTTGAGAAGTGATCCCTGGAAACATGCAGTGTAATAGTCTGGAAGTGAGATGCGGAGGGGAAATGGGGAAGAGAAAGGAAGGCAGCTACTAAAGAATGCAATGACAAACAGGTTACCTCCATGGGCAGGTTGCATTATCCAAGTGAGAGACTCTGAGAGCCTATATAGAACATATGACGCAGGTTATCCCACTGAGGGGCAACTGCTTGAAGTCTGCTGAAGACATCATTAATTCTCTGACACCCTGAGCAGACTAAGCTTGGGGGGGGGGGGCCCCCGGGGGGGGGAGACCTCTAAATTCTAGAAAAAAGATTTTTTTTTCAGGTAAATGGAGTTTGTGTTGGAAGTTAGAAGGTAGGCCAGTGTGCAAGGAAATGTTCAAATATGAGGGAAGGACACTGACCAGGTTTGCTATAGCCAGTAATATTGCTTCCTGAAACCTACCAGTGTAACCATTTCCTTCCCATGGTGATTTTTCTTCCTCCGACCCACAGCCAACACATAGGTAATAATTAACTGATATACTGCTCATGAATGCAGATATATTTTTAGCTTTAATTTTCTTGAAATTCCAGATTCCACCTGGACAGGTCCTGAGTCCATCTAGAATTAGAGACCACCATTTCCAGTCCATTTCTCTATTAGATTTTCAGGGTAGCTACATCAGTACAGAAGTGTGGAATCTAATCTGAAGCATACATGCTGATATGAGAGTCACCAGTTGCCTGCGTTTGCCTTGGAATCCCAGGTTAAAATGATACCCAAATTTATCTTTACCAAGTCTCTTTGCTCCTTTTGCCAACAGTTGCAGGAATCTGAAAAGTTTTCCTTCTACTTTCCAAAGAGATTTATGGTTACAGAGTTTATACTGGCTGGGACCTATTTTGGTTACTATGTCAGAAGCATAGCATAAGTAACTCTTCCTTAGGAGATCAAGATTTTACCACTTTTTTTTTTTTTTTTTTTTTTTAGTTTAACATTTGATATAATAGCAGCAGACTTCCTGGAGTGCTATTCATCATGGTGGCTACTGATTCCAGTCCTTTTTCAAAAGCACTAAAAGATACATTCACTGGTTGTCAAAAATTCTTCCTTTTCAAATATTTTCCCAACCTTCTGAAACCTCAAAGCAAATATCAATAACCTACAAATACACAGACATGACCTTTGGATAGCTCAAAAATTAGATGTTTATTTTTCATGAAAGATTTTCAACCAGTTTCATAAGGTTGTTATTCTGAAAAAGGATCTTATCCTTTCAATTTGTTCCTTAATGCATATTTAAACTATTTTTCTCTATTTACATGTTAAATGTATTTCCAAATACACATACAAGAGACTAGAAAAAACATGTTTTTGTTCATTTGGAGATGATAAATAACTTTCTAAAAATAACTTCGGTCTATCTCAAATCAAATTTTGGGTTGAGAGAGTTGATTCTTCTTCCTGAAACATTTTTCTTAAATAGTAAAAAATACAAATACAATAAACTATATATGAAAATATAAATTTATGGAGTTTGTTTATGGACTCGTGATAATTTTTCCAGTTCATCTAATATTCAATCAAATAAATATAGGTGGGTGACAATACCTATAGGCTAACACCCAATAAACATTTGAAATACAAATTTTAAAATGTAATTACTGATAGCATATGTGGTAAGCCAAATAATGACCCACCAAAGTATCAAGATCCTAATCTTGATCATTCCTAATCTCTGAATGTTACCTTAAATGCCCAGCAAGGTCTTTGCAGACGTGATTTAATTGAGAATCTGGTGATGTTGAGATTATCCTGTATTACCTAAATGCAGTCATATCATAAGTGTCCCTATAAAAGGAAGGCAGGAGGAGATTTGATTGGAGAGGAAGAGGAAATGAGATGCAACAAAGGGGTCAGGAGCAAAGAAATGCAGGTACTTCCAGAAGCTCTGAGCCAAGAAAACAGACTTTCCTGTAAGCCTCCAGACAACTACCCCCTTAATGCCTTGCTTTTAGCATTGTAAGGCTCTGGCCTCCAAAACTCTAAGATAATAAACATGTGTTCTAAGCCATTAAATCTAATAATCTGTTATAGCAACCATAGGAAACTAATACAGCACACAAAGGCATTCTGAAAGAACAAAAACAAAGACAATAAATCCATGGAAGTGGAGGGTGGGAAACACAAGACTTTAGTTGCAGAAAATGTTTCACAAAGGTAGGAAGTATTTATGTGAATAAAAATGACTCAAACTCTGAGAACAACTTCAGATATGGAAAGCCTTCATATTTAACTTATCTCTTTAATGCCCCATGAATGAAACATTAACATCCTAAAAGTTAACTAATGTCCTAAAACCTGATTTTAGGCAAAATCATAAAAATTGATTACATATGCCCTCTACTACCTTTTTTGAGCAATCTTCTCTATAAAGGCTATGTGGTCCACATTCACTCTTTACTGGCCTCCTGCTAAGAATGTGATAAATTTATTCTCCATAACATGCAAGTTAATGGGGGCTAGCTTTTATTTTAATATAGGTCATAACCTTAGCTCAGAGTGGTAGAATGCTTTTCATTTGATTATGAAGACGAGGCAAACATCTATGATTAGAGTGCTTTTCAAGGGTCTCCAAAATCACATCCAAAAATAAACTGCCAAATCCACATCAACTCAAGACCACATATGGCCAGATAAAGTAGAACCAGCTGACAGGAGCCTGGGTGATCCCGAGTACTAGAGATGTGCTCCAGTAACAAACAAATGAAATTATAAAGCTTTATATCAGAGGCTGGTATCTGTCCAGTAAGTTACAGAATCCTGACATAGGTCTTTCCTTCTTCCCAAATGTATGCCCCACATTCTGGACTAATTTGGATGTCCCACCTGAAAAAGAATACAGGTATATTGTGAAGGACAAGGATGACAGTGGCTGCTTCTCAGGGCTAAGCTACAGACAATGCTGTCTCTACCATGGAGGCATGATCACGTGCCAGACCCAACACAAGTGTTTATGACAAAACCAACAGTTTCACTTCCTTTTTAGTTCATAGCCAATTGCAGTGAAAGGTAAAAAGGGACTCAGAGAATTCAGTGTGGGAAGGCCAAGAAAGGGAGAATAACTGGGAAAATAAATTCTAAGTAGGCTCTATATTTTGTGCCTTTTGTGATAAGAGACCGTGAATCAGTCAGCGCCTCAGCTTTTACATACATGGGACTCCTAATAGATACATAACACAAGAATTATGGAAAATTAACACCCAATGTGCCAGTTATAATCAACCTGAACCTAAGGGAATGAGATTTCTCCTACATTTCTTAGGTTCTAAGGGACAAACAAAAATAGACTCTTAAATATAGACAACTCATGGTTACCTACGGGAAAGTGGGGGTGGGAGTGGGGAAGGGATGAAATAGGTGAGGGGATTAAGAGTACACTTATTGTGAGGAGCACTGAGTAATGTATAGAATTGCTGAATCACTATATTGTACCCTGAAAACGAACACTGCAAATTATTCTGACATTTAAAAAAAATTAAGCAAAAGCACAAGAAACAGAACAAAAAAAGATAAAACTAATTTCAGATACATGAATAGAAGGAATGAGAATCAATTACGGAATTGGGGGTACTCTGGGTTGAAACGAGGGTAAATTTTTCTAAAGGCATGGTTTTGAGTGTAGGGATTCAGGAGTTTTCTGAAGATGGTGTTCCAAGAAAAAAATGCTTTCATTTGGAAAGTGGAAACTGAAGAATTTCAGAGACAACAGACTAGTTGGGGATTCTGTAATCAGGAATCCACATGGATCTCATGTTAGTTAATCCCTGAGCCCCACTTCTCAGTTTCAGTCTAGTTTGCTAGAGTCTGTCCTTTAATTCCCAGTGATTATTGTCTGGATATGACCACTGGAGAGGCAGAGTAGAATAAAAATAAAGGGCCGAGTACTAGGGAAAGAATAATATACTAAGAACTAGTATACTATATAGTATACTATATATACTATATATATACTATATATATTATAGAATACTATATAGTATACTAGTATAACTAGTATACTAGTATAGTTCTAAAGCCTTAGTTTTAAATAAAATGAAACAACTACTTACTCACTCATTGATCTCTGCTAGGTATTGGGTTCTACACTCACATGAAAGGTTTATTCCCCTACAGAATCCACAGGGGGGTTATGAGCTTGAAGTAGCAAGTGTATTGCTAAATGCCTCCATACATATGAAATATAAGCTCAATGCTGTACATTCCAGCATTGAGACTGCAATTATTTGTTCCCTAGTCACAGATGAGGCGTTAGATTTTTTAGAGAAGAGTGCTGTAAAGAAGCTCCAAACAGGAAGCAGGTTCAATTGCAAAGTGCTGTAAGTCAGAATAGAGGCCAGGAATTAAACCCAAAACGACTAAATCAAGAGCCTAAAAGCCTAGTTGTAATTCAAACAGTTGGAGGAAGAACAGCCCTGGACAGAACATTTCTCCAAATTTCTACAAAAGTCTGTATAAAGATATAAAGGAAAAAAAAATCTAAATGATACTAAAATGAAAACCTTTTACTTCCAACCCACCTATGTATGAATTGTAGCATAGTTTATGAAAACAACTAGTGTTATATTCATGCTTCATTTCACCCTATGAAGGTAAAAATGCATTTAATCTCCCCATTCCTGTTTCTTTCCCCCAACCACTGCATATTACACTAAGGTTTCTGAAGATCAACAAAATTAGCAGTTGTGTATTAGCTTCTTGTGAAGTTATATGCATGCTATTCTCATCCACTGTTCCCTAACTTCCTAAGTTCTGCTTCCTAATGTTCAATTTCCAGGAGCAAAAACTGGGTTAAAAAGCTAAAAGGAATGGTTTTATTGTATTTTTGGAATAAAATTACTGTGTGTGTGGATATAGAGAAAAAATCTTTATATCAATCCTCACTAAGAATGGTAGATTTCATCAATATGGTTGGAAATTTGAACTGGAGCCACGTATATCAATTCATACATCAAGTACACATGAGTAGCAACAACTAGAATGGAGATGCGTGTGCATGCACACACACACACACACACACACACACCTCGCAAACACTGTTTTGGGGTGATCTCCTCTCATTACAAAATAAACAAAGTGTTCCATAAACTATTATGCCTGTAGCCAAAGCAAAAAAAATCAGCATCCTACAAAAGAGGCAGGCACAGATTACCTCAAAAACTCTGCTGTAAATCTGTAAGGATTATGAAGTACAAAGGGAATTCAACCAAATCAGCATGCATTCCCTTTGAGTCCAATTCTTCCCAACTCAGTGGTGTGTATCAAGTTCATAAGCATCCAGTAAAGTTGCTCAGTGTGGTTTTAACAGTAGCCTAAGAGTGACTAGTCTATTTACTCCGCGTTTATATTGCACAGAGAAGATGTGATGTAAATGGTTTGGTTCTACTCATAAAGATCTATATTAAACACAGCTTGAAGCTGTTGTCAGGGATACTAAAATAGCTTATTTTGGAGTACTCACATTACGAACGATCTTAACTCTTAAACAGCCACCTACTGTTTAAACTGGTTTCCTCATGGAGAGACGAAGAGGGAACACCCATGCAAACATATGCTCTTTCTTATCAAAGAAAACTTAAGCCTAGTTTACTGATGAATCAACTGTGCCCGGGACTTTAGGGGCTCCTTATGCCTAACCTAATTTTGGCCAAAAGTCTAAAGCACTGCACAGTTTAAGGTGGCTGACATTCCCCGCTTAAACTAGATCCCCAAACTGGGTCAGTCAGTGTTTTCATAGAAGAAGAAAGTACCCAGTCATGGTAGGGTTAGGACCACTGACCCTCCATACTGTCACAAATCCACATATAACTTGGCTCTCCGAAAACTTAATAGCCTACTTTTCACTGGAAGCCTTTCTGATAACCAAGTCAATTAACACACATTTTATAAAACAAAACAACACCAAAACAACCACCCATTTTGTGTATATATTATATATTCTTACAACAAAGCAAGCTAAAGAAAAGGTAAGAAAATTCTAGGAGAAAATACATTTATAGTGCTGTGCTGTGTTTATCAAAATATCTGCACATAAGTGAACCCTCACAATTCAAACTCTTTCCTCGAGGGTCAACTGTAAATCCAAAGAAAAGCAGAGCTGACATATCTGTTTCAGGAATTCCTTAGAGAGCTAAGCTTTTGCTTTATTTTCTCAAGAGAAGCTGGCAGAGAGCATCTTCTCACAAGCAGGGCAGGGCCACCTTTCTTTCTGCTTCCACACCCCAATTTGGTCATTACCATTGTATTCCCCATCTAGTCCCCTATCTATTGGGTGCAAGGCAGACTTTATCCCTCTAGCTCAATAAATGTTCCTGGATTTTACCAAATCTTCCAGATAGAGCACGCTTGGGAAAGTATAGGAAGTTTCAACTGCAACTGTTAACATGCAGATCAGATTCAACCTGGGTTGTTGCTGTGCTCATTTCTAAGTAGAGAATGGAAACTTGTGGGGACAGAATACTCCACAGAAAAACAGAAATACTGTGAACCTTTCTATGAGCTACTCTCTCTGGACGCTTGAATCCAGTTTAGGCTTATGAAATGAACCATTTAGCTCCTCAAGATATTTTGACAATGTCTTAGTGTTTTCCCCTACCCAGAGACCTTTAAAATGGATCAGAGCGGGATATTTTTTCTATTTAGTTTACCTCAAGACCACACTTTACAGCCAACTGAGTGTTACACACCTTTTTGTTTTTCATTTCAAATTCTATCAGCTAAGCAGTATAGCACACTCACAGGTAACACAATGAGCACTAGATTGCCATATAACTGAAACACAATCTGTCTACCTACATAACTTGTATCAAATGTGAAATGTCTCAAGTTCACTAACATTTTGTAAATACATAATGGGAATTCACTTTTTGATTCTCATGTAGATCACATTCTTGGTGATTTCATCTATTCAATATGCCAAAAATTCTGGAAATTATATCTCCAAACCAGACAACCCTATTAAAATGTCAACTCTTATATCCCACTATCTCCTTGACATCTATACTTGTATGCCTAATAGACCTCTCATAACTAATGTGCTCATGCTATTTAGCCTCCGAACCTCCAAAATGGCTCTGGTGAATTACAAAATGGCTCTCGAAAAACTTAATAGCCTACTTTTCACTGGAAGCCTTTCTGATAACCAAGTCAACTAACACACATTTTATAGAACAAAACAGCACAAAAATATTTTATATATATATTATATATTCTTGCTCATTATTCTTGCCTTTGGACACCACTGCTACATTGAGTGGGATTGTGTGATTTGTGTAATCCAATAAACGCTGAAGAAGTACAGCGTACAGGTTCAAGTTCCAAGCCTTATGAAGGCCTAACAAGTTCAGCTTTTGGTGCCCTATACCATCATTCAAGCAGTTCAGCTACTGTGCTAGAGAGACTAAGTAGAGACACCATATGAAAAAGCCTCATAAAGACAGAGAAGCCACCTGGTCTCAGTGTCCTAGATTATCAACCATCCATATCAAAAATGCTAGACATTTGAATAAAGCCATATTGGACATTTCAGCCCTGGTCAACATCTGCCTACATCTTTATGAGGCTCCAAACATGACAGTCCAAAACCATATAGTCTTATATCATCATTTCTAAGAATTATTAAAAATAATAATTATTGCACACTAGCATGATTGGGGATGTTATTTATGTGGCAATTGATAATCTCATCTGGATGCCTAAGGTACATTGTCATTTGAATGCTTAAGAGACATCTTAACATGACATGTTCTTCTCACCCAAACATTCCACACCCAGGCTTTCTCATCACAGTTGATGGCAACTCTATTAGTTTCCTGTTGCCTTATTTCTCATTCTATATGGTCATCTGTCAGGTTATTCTTTAGTCTCTGTTTTCAAAATGTACCCAAATTCTAACTACTTTCTGTCACATCCCGACCTAACACTCTTCTCTAACCCATCATCATCTCTACCCTGGATTACTGGAACAGCAGTTACAGTATCAGAACACATAAATTCTCACAAATTTCCCTGCTTTTGCCCTTGCCCTGCTACAACCTCTTCCCAACACACAGCAAAGTAATCCTTTTAGTAAGCAAATCATAACATCACTGCCCTTCCAAATGTCTCCTTTCAAAAGCCCAAGTGTTTATAATTCCTTAAAAGCCCACATACCTTATTGCCCACCTCCAAACTTCCTGGTCGTTTTTCTTATTTGCCCATATTCACTCTGCTCCAGGCCTACTGAACTCCAATATTCTTCAAACTTGTCTGGAGCATTCCCAACACAAGGCCTTTTTACCAGTTTTTCTCTGTCTGGAATGCTCCTCCCCTAGATATCTATAAGAGTCACTCATCTTATCCTTCAAACAACGGTTCAAATGCCTCCTTCTGAGGTCCATCCTGAATATACAATTAAAAGCGCAACTTATTCCCCCTAATACTACAGATTCCCCTTTTACTACTTTTTTCTTTCCCCCATAACACTCATCCAGTATACTAAACAATGTACTTACTACAGTGGTGGTGTTTTAGTATCCCTTGCTAGAAAACAAGCTACCTAAGGGCAGAAATATCTATAGGCTCAATGATACATCCCTCACACATTCCATGGCACATAGTATGCAATCAACAAATATTTGAATTATGACTCAATGCTTATATTTATGAAATTATGGTGTTTCCCCCACCCAAGCATTCCCCCACCCAAATTTCTCACTATGTAGTTAATAGCCAGAGAGATATCACTCAGATGACTGAATTTCAACCTATCGATGCATTTTTTTAAATGTGAATAAAAAGATAATTTTTGAAAGACTATACAGGAGATGTTTTCAGCCTATTGTCAGATTTTTCCCCTAAACTTGAGGTATACTCTTTTTCTTATAAAATTAACTATCACTGGGAAGAATGTAAAACAAAAATTTTCAGTTTATAAAAGTATACTGGTTACGACATAATGTAAATATATACATATATACAGTAATTTTTTTTTACAAATCATAGATTTCCTAGACCTGACCATCCATGAAGACAAGAAAATATGCATTTCATCTCTCCTCAGAGTTAATGCCTTAATTTCCCCCAGATATAAACATTCTTAAATTAAAAAAAAAATTCCTGAAATCAAAGACTGAATAATAGTCATGTACAGGGGACCATGCTATTTACCCTAGGATGTATGGCACCACAAATGAGACATAATTATTAAAAATAAAAGCTGAAGTACATACAACATTTTAATATGCAAATTTACTTTTTAAAGATTATGTTTTTGTACTTTTTTTCATGTATTGTCAAATTCACCTAGTTTTAATATCATCAGAAGTTCAATGTATGTGCTATTTTAAAAATTCAGAGAGAAGTGTGAAATGTTGTATGTATTTTTATTGAAGTGGACAAAAATAAAGTGGCCAGATCATGAGTACAGCTCAGTGAATTACAACAGGAAGAGAACCCAGAGAGCATAGTCAGGTGGAGTCATGGACTGTTACTAGAACCCTAGAAGGCTCCACGGTTTTACCTTTTTTGGACTTTATATACATAGAATCACAATGTTTTCTATTGTGTCTGGCTTCTTTGTCTCAGTATTCCATACGCAGTTGAGTTAGCTGTAGTTTATTTTCATTGCTAAATACTGTTTAGTAGCAGGAATATGTAGAAATTTATTCATTGGTTGACACTCATTGTAAATTTTGTGAAGTATAAATCATACTGCTATGAACACTCTCACACAGCTATGGTGCACATGCACACAAATGTCTGTTGGGTATTACGGTGGCTACAATGGTGGGCTGGCCAGGTTCCCTCTTCCAAGGACAGACATGCTTATTCTGCCAATTGCTGTAAGAATTGGTAATGGACAACTATCAGGTGAATTCTCTGACACTTGCCATTCATTGACCTGACCTGTCTCCTCTGAGGTCAGGCCCATTTTTCAGCAGTCTGCATCCAATGATTGGATGATGCGTGATTATAAAAGCCTGACAATGTAAGTCATATTCTGCACAACTTTGAAGGGCAGCACATTACCAGAGCTCTACATGTGGTGAAGTGGAGGGCTTTGTTGCAAGTCTATTGTAGTTCCTCTCCTCCTGTGCCCTTGCACGTTTCCTTTGTGCTCCCACAAATGTTAGTATAAAAGCAATTCTGATGAGACTTCTTGCACACAGCCAACCATGTCAGAGTGGGCTTCCAAGGGAACTCCATTCCTAATAATTGTATCAATCTAACATCCCTCAGCCACGTATAATTCTATTTTCTCAATCCCATTGCCAATACTTAAAGCTGGCTATTTGTCTATTCATTGTAGCTGTAAATGGCATTTTTTCTGATTACTGAATATAGTACCTTCTTCATGTTTCTTCACTGTTTAAAAAATCTCATTTGCTGTGTGTCCTTTCAGAACTCTTGGCCATTTTTAGTCATTTTCTGGACAGTATTTCATATATGTACAAATTTGCAAGTCTAATTGTTTAAATCTTACACACACACACACACACACACACACACACACACCCCAACTCTTCTGTCTGTATCTTTAGTGACCACTGGGAAATTTGCTAACATAGCTTATTTCCTTATAAATGCTGTGTATTTTGAGACATTAATTGAATAAAAGCATGTAACCATTATCATTAACTCTCTTTATGGTGATGTTCCTTTCCTTAAAATTTACTTTGTATGCTATTGGTGTAGTGATAGCAACATTCTTTGGATTTTTTGGTCCGTTTCTTTTCACATTTATACTTCAATCCTTTTCAAATCTTCATATTTAAGGTCTATCTCTTGAAAACAGCTCAGAGTTTCATGTATGTGCATTTGTGTGCATGTGTTTCACGTTTTTCCTATTCTGAGAATCATTGTCTTGATCAGAATGTTTAAGATTTTACTTTTAATGTAATTACAAGTATTAGGTTTTAAATCTGCTAGTTTATTGTTTTTATTTGTCTCTACTGACCTACATTTCTTTTCTCCTTTCTTATTTTGAATTTAATATTTCTCTTAGTACATTTTCCCTTAGTACATATTAATGTGACATTAAAATATTTACTGTTCCTTTTATGGTTGTTCTAGATTTTGCAATATGCACCCCTAATTTATAAAAGTCTAATATAACCATTGTTTTATTCCCAATAGGCAAGAACCTTAGAATTCAAGTCTATACATGCCTCTTCTGACTTACATGATAGATTTTTTTTTTTTTTTTAGTGTACTTGTTTTGAGAAAGAGGGAGAGAGTGCTCATGAAAATGGGCGGGCAAGGGAGGAGCAGAGAGAAAGAGAATCCCAAGCAGGCACCTCACAGCAGTGCAGGGCCTGACTTGGGCTCCAGCTCACAAACCATGAGATCATGACCTGAGCTGAAATCAAGAGGAGGGTTAACGGAGCCAACCAAGTGCCCCTAGATTTGTCTTTTAATCTATTATATGTTTTGTAAAAGATCATGTCTTGTTTTTGCTTTATAAAATGGAATCATTTTTACATTTTCTAATACATCCAAGGTTTTTCTTTCTTTTTTTTTTTTTTTTAATTTTCTTATACACCTCTGAGTTTCTATCAAGGAAATTTTTCTTTCCTGCTGAAGAACATTCTTCATTATTTCCTTCAGTGAGGATTTTCTGGGTATAATAATTGTTTCATTTGTCCAAAAATGATTTGACTATACCTTGTTAAAACTTTAATGTATATGCAGTTAAAAAAAATCCACATCTCTTAGATATACATTTTGATGAATTTTAACTTATCATACTTCGTTTATATCTAGCACCCAAATCACAAAATAAAATTTAAAACAGAGCATTTCCAGCAACGCAGAAACCCTACATGTTTTGTTTTGTTTTTTCCAGTTGCTACGCTCCTTGGGAGTAATGAGTGCCTTAATTTCTCATACCTTAGTTTGCCTTTTGTTGAACTTCATAAAATTGGTATACAAGATCTATTATTACTTCATGACTGGCTTTGACTCTAAATTGCTTTGTATAATTCACTCATTACATATGTAGTTGTAGCTCATGATTCTAATTGTTATACAGTATTTCATTGCATAACTATAGCACAATCTATTCTACTCCTAATGGAGATCAAGTAATTTTCAGTGCAGACATTGTGTTGGTTTGTAACAAATTATTGGATGGTGACTTCAACAACAGATTTATTTCCTATAGTTCTGGAGGCTGGAAGTCTAAAATCAAGGTGCCATCAGGTTTCATTTCTCCTGAGGCCTCTCTCCTTGGTTTGAAGATGGTCATTTTCCAGTTGTGCCCTCACATGGCCTTTTCTCAGCACACACATCCCTTGTGTCTCTAACTTATCTTTTAAGGACACCAGTCATATTGGATTTGGCAATACCCTTATGACCCCATTTAACTTTACCTCTTCAAAGGTCCTATTTCCAAATACAGCTACATTAGGGGTTAAGAGTTCAATACAGTAATTTGAGAGAGAACACACTTTAGTCTATAAAATTACAAACTGTACTGTGATGAACATTCTGTTACATACTTTGGTGATCATATGTATTTGTTTCATGTGTTCCTAAAAAAAGAAATTTATGGATTCTATATCAATTTTCAGATTTTTTTTCTATTTTCAGATTTAATTGATCTTCTTAGAAACAGTGTTTCAAAGTGTCTATAGCAATATACTCTCCCACCAGAAGCACATGAGACTTCTAGTTGTTACACATCCTTAGTCTACAGTCTTGCTATATTGTCTTTGCTACTCTGATTCCAATTATACTTGTTTTAGCTTTTTCACTATATTCCTGTGGTAAACAGACTTCTAAGATGGCCCTGTGATTCTCACTTCCCTTTATCCACAGGTTTGTGTAATTCTTTCCTTTTGAATGGATGTGGAAATAGAATGTGTCAAAGGTGAAAGCATAGTGACTCCCAAATTATGTGACATAATGTAACAGTCCACCTTATCAGACAAGAGCAAGAGAATCTCCTGCTGGCCTTCACAAATTAATGTGAAATTAAACTCCCACATTCTGAGGAAGAGGGCCATGGCAAGGAATTGCAGAAGATCTTTAAAACCCAAGAGCAGTCCCTAGCCAACATTCAATGAGAAATTAAGGACCTGGGTTCTAAAAACACAAGGAATGGAATTTTTCCAATCACCACATGAGCTTGGAAGAGGATCCCAAGCTTCATGAAAGAAGACAGCTTGACCAACAACTTGAACACAACCTTGTGAAACCGTATGCAGAGGACCCAGAAAGGGTATGTTCATACTCTGACCTATGGCAACTGCACAACATCATAAACACATGTTGTTTTAAGGTACTCAGTTTGTGATAATTTGTCTTACAGCAACCAATGGAATTCCATATGCCTCTTAACTTTAAAAAAAAATATTTTCCAATTAACCAATTTACACTTCATAATGCATATTATCTTTTAATAGCCTTTGAGTTGTTTGTATTTAGTTGCTTGGTTTTCTTAAGGATGTATTAATGGGTTATATAACTTTAACTTGCCAACTTTTCTCCTGTACATCAAACATATTAATCTTAGTCTGAACTCCACTGTTTAAGGCATCAGTCCAATCTCATTTTTGTACCTTCAGAATACATCATTTTGTTTTTCGTGCTTTTAAGACTTACTCACATTTGGTTTTCATAAGTGTTGATATTTGATAGTTTGCAATTCTTTCTTCCCATTTTCTCTTTGTATCACTTCTGTCTTCTTTCTCCTCTCCTTCTAGGCCTCCAGGTACATATATTGGACTTTTTGCCTGTTCCCCATATGTCTTTTGTACAATTTCCTGTGTTTTTGTACTTTTAATCTGGATATTTTCTTTGGATGTGTCCTTAGTGTACTCACTTGCTTTCTAACTATAGTTAATCTTCTACAGCATTACCTGTTCATTGAGTTATAAATTTCAGTTATTTTACTCTTCAGTTCTAGCCTCTCCATCTGGTCCTTTTCAATAGTGTTCAGCCCTTGACTTATCAATTTTGTCTTACTTCTTTAATCATCACAAGCATTTTTATCCTGAAGTCAACATCTGGATTCATTGGGGTTTTTGGTTTTTTTACTGTCTATAATGCCTCTTGATTTTCCAACTGAAGTTCATGTTTCTACACATGCCTGATTATTTTTTTTACTGAATACACCTATTGTACATTTTTCTAATGTAAAGATAATGTGTAATTTGTGGATGAAGTTACCTTCCTATTTTTGGGCAAGCAGCTAGAGTAGGAGGTTAACAATGACAGAACATATTAAGCCTACTGGTTAGCAATGGCTGCTCCACCTTGGTGGGCCTTGAATTCCAAATTCTTCCCCACAGATCTCAATCAGTCTCTCAACTTTCAGCCATGATTGTGGAATTGGAAAAAGGCTTGAACTGAAAGTAATTCTCAGTGCTAGAGTTCTTTCCCTCTTTGTGCTACCTTGTTTTCACAATTTCTCAGTGATTTGTTAGGTCCTCCAAAACCTTTAAGAAAAATCTTTAAAAATTAACTTCTTCCAACTTCCCTAGCTATTCTCAAGAGGAGGGTTGTTTGAAACTACCACTGTCAGGAGAAGAATCTTAATTTAAGCATTTTAAATAACTCTATGGCCAAGTAATTATTCTTAGGAAAAGCTACATGTTCCAGCATAGGTAAAATAATTGGCCCGGGCAAATAAGTAGCTAAAGCACAGTGCAAAGGAGAGAGATGTTAAAAGCTTTGGGAAAGACCTTCAGGTCTTATAAGGAAAATAAACATTCTAAGTAAGAAATTTGAAGCTGTTGAAGCAACAGAATTATCTGAAATCCTTGTATGAAATAAAAAACATTAATATAGAATACAGCTCATCTATTTGTCTTCATAACGTTCTACACATTTAGTTCGGACTAATTTATAAACACTTCCAAGAAAGAAAGTTCTCCAATATACCTGAGGAATCTTTTCCCATTCAAAATACTATTTATGAATAATTGGAATATTTTATTTGACATATTTGAAACTTACACCCATTGTAGCCAGCATCAGACCTATCATCATGGGGAAAACACAATGAAACTCTGATTTTTTTCCCTCTTAACCTTGTATGCATATCAAAGCTACATGATACAAATAGAGAGAGAGGCAAATAAAGTATTGATCATTTGAGGGCTTGAAGGATTCTAAAGTGGATAGCTCAACATTTGATGGAATAATTCCCCAAGGCAAGACAAAAAATAAGTGAAGTGGCTGCAGGATTTAGCTGTGTTCTTTTTTTTTCTTTGATAAGTGGTCTGTTCTTTTGTAATAGTAACACTTTGAACTGTTTCAGAGCAATTTAATAGCTATTAGTTCTTTTTTATCCTCAAGGTAGGAAGTACAAGTGTTATTATCCAGAGAGGTTAGGTGAATTGAGAAGATCACAGAGCAAATTAGTGCAGAGACAAGAAACAAATTCTTCTGGCTTTATGCTTTTCCATTATACTACATTTCTCCCTTGTGATGTTATAGGATACACAACACAAAGGTATACATATAATGGTGAGAAAACTTTTCCTTACACACAAACTCCACTGTTAAAAATCACTTCAATGCTTGTAAACACAATATATATAAATATATATACACAATATATATATATATATATATATATATATATATTTATATATATAAAATATATATAATATATATATAAATATGTATGCAAATATATATGTATATATATATGTATGTATGTATATATCAAGAGATGCAGTCGATTAAAACTGCAGTAAGTGTCGTTCTCGGCACAAACAGCTGTTCAAATAGTATTCCAAAGGGACAGGCAATATCACAGAGACACTCTAGAGCAACATGAAAGGAGAGATGAGGGAGGCAAATGAAGGAGCTGCTGAAGCATGTCAGCAAGGCAAGAAAACTTCAGGGCCAATAGAAAAGCTAGAAATTCAATGCATCAGGTCTATACTATGTAGACTGCCAAAGAGGCTACCTTTGGGCTGTTCAGATTCTCACAGTAAAGACCTTTATTGGTATTTTTACATTTTTCAATATATTTATCATTCTCCTGAACTATTCAAATACATTGGAATGATTTTGTTTTTTAAAGGCCCCCCTCAATTTTTTTTAACAATGCCAATGCTCTAGGCATGTGGGACATACAAACTAATAATTAATATTCTATCTTTTAGCAAACCACGAATTGGCCATCGTTATCATATTATCATCATGACTTTATAAAGTTAATATTTGCCTTAGTCATGTCATTGCTAATATTTTGCTATTTTTTCCTTGCCTCTTAGAACTTCCAAATGCAATATTTTTTTTAGTTTTTATTCAAATTCCAGTTAGTTAACATAGAGTGTAATATTAGTTTCAGGTGTACAATATACCAATTCAACACTTTCATAGAGCACCCTGGGCTCACCACAAGTGCATTTCTTAATTTCCAATACCTATTTCACCCATCCCCCACCCACTTACCCTCTGGTAACCATCAGTTTGTTCTCTATGTTGAAGAGTGTTTCTTGGTTTGCCTCCTTTTTTTCTTTTTTCTTTTCCTTTCTGCTCATTTGTTTTGTTTCTCAAATTCCACGTGCAATATTTCTTCTTACATTTAGAAGATACTGTATTGAGCATTTGGTTGACCTAAAAATAGTTTCCACTACAATATTAAAATAGTTTTCTCAATATATAGTTTCAGCAAGTTTTTTTTTCTTAGACCTAAATTGTAGATACTACTTCCTGTGTTTATTGTTGTTATTGAGAAATTAAATGTTAGTCTAATTTTCATAGGCCATTTTTAAGATCTTCTCTTTACTTTGATGTTCTGTTGCTTGACCAGCAATCATAGTCCATTTAGATTATTTTCTAATTATATTTTAGTTCTAGAAGTTAGTTCTTTTTCAAATGTTTGGCTATTTATGAGCTGCTACTTATTTTATACCTAATTATTAAAATATGACATTTTATTAAACTATAAGTGAATTCTATACTATGGATGCAATAATATGTATGCAATCTTTTGTGCCTGAGTGTGCAGTTAGTTATTTCTCCAGACTCAGTCACGGTGGTTGGTTTTCCCACGTGTTTGTGGTTTTATTGTGAGCTTATCATCCTTAAACTTTTATCTGTTGGGTTCTTTAAAGCCTGAATGTGAAATAACTCCATTGAGGATTTGCTTCTGTTTGGTAATTGAAGCCACTTTCAGTTTTTGGCAGTGCACAGCTTAGGGTACAGAGAAAATATAAATTCCAGAATGTTCTGTTTCAAAATGATGATAGAGGAAGATCCTGAATAGACCTCCACCCACAGACACACTGAGTCTATAGCTATATAGGGAAAAATTCCCTCTTTAAAAAAAACACAAAGGCTAAGTGACAAGTACACATTGGGCAAATGCAAGAAAACTGCAAAGTAGCTTGAGAAGCCAGGACAGAATCTCACCATAAACCCTACTCCTGGCAAAGACCCAAAACCTACAGTGAACTCAAAACCGGGCACATCTCCCTGAGGACCCTAGGGTTCAAACCCCACATCAGGCATCTCAACTTTTAAGATACACACTTGAGAAACAAGCCTTAAACACATGTAACTCCAAAAACCAACAGGACTCATATCGCAAGACCCACAAGACTATAGCATCTGAGTCTTGTTAAGAAAAGAAACTGAGAAACTGCTCTTAAAGGGCTCATATATTCAAACTCACCCCACTCCAGAGCCCAGCTCAGAGGCAGCTGCTTATGGCCATGGGTGTAAAGGGAAGGAGTTTTACCTGTTTATATTAAAGGCTTAGCCTGAAGGGCAAGCATCTAATTTGACACACAAATCTAAGAGCCCTCTGGAATGTTCTCTGGGGATGGAAACTGGCAGGCATCATCTTCACATTCTTCCTTAGCCGTGCTCCAGAGGACCAATATCTCCCAGAAGAGAGCTTTTACACACATCTGGTGCCCTGATTTTTTAATGGCTGCCACCTAGGGGATGCTTATTGATCACCTGGCTCTAGAGGCCAGGAGACTTGGCATTCCTGATCTAGTGGACTGTAATAACTGGTGTCACCCAGAAAGTAACTCATACCTTTGTTTGGGGCCCTTATTTTTGTGACTACTGCCAGGGAGACACCTCTCCATTGCCTGGTTCTGGTGGCCACTTGGGCCCCACAGGACGGTAACCAATAAAGAGTTCTTTTTTAAATTTTTTTTTCAACGTTTATTTATTTTTGGGACAGAGAGAGACAGAGCATGAACGGGGGAGGGGCAGAGAGAGAGGGAGACACAGAATCAGAAACAGGCTCCAGGCTCTGAGCCATCAGCCCAGAGCCTGACGCGGGGCTCGAACTCACGGACGGCGAGATCGTGACCTGGCTGAAGTCGGACGCTTAACCGACTGCGCCACCCAGGCGCCCCAGTAAAGAGTTCTTAAACAGCTACAAGAGACCCAAGAGCTCAGTCTTTCTGTGAAGGAGCCTGTTAGCTAACCACTAGGATTGTGGCCTGAAGGGAAGACTTCTGATGAAATACACATCCAGGAGCCAACTGTAATCCTTTCCAGAGAATTCAGAGGGCAGGCACTATCTTCCTCCTCACCCTCCACTATATTCCAGAACATCATAGTCTCCCTAGAGGGGAGATTTACATGTATCTGGTGCCTTGGTGTTTATGTCTGATACCCTGGTTGTTGGAGCTGCTGCCTAGGGAATGCCCCTTGATCACCTGGCTCAGGTACAGTGAGGGTTTGCATTTCTGGGCCCCATAGAACTGTAACAGCTAGAGATGGTTCTTGGCAGGCTAACACCACCATGGCACTAATAGAGGACTTAGGCTAACTTGTCTGCCAGTCTTTCTGTGAAGGAGGTTTCTTTGCCTGTTCTAGAGCTTCAGTTGGTCACACATTTAGTGGCCAATGAAGCTTCCCTCAGGGAACAAAACAAAATGGCAATCCACTGTGTGAGAGAAGGTATTTGCAAATCCAATATTGCAAATCCAGATATTGTCCAATAAAGGGTTAATATCTAACATATAAGAACTCCAGCTCAGTAACAAAATCTAAAAAGTGAACAGACGAATTGGACATTTTCCCAAGGATGGCATACAGATGGCCAACAGGCATAATAAATGATGCTCCATATCCCTAATTCAGGAAAATGAAAATCAAAACCACAATGAATAGCTCTTCTGAGAAGTGTGAGGTGATATATATATCAAAAGACAAGAAACAAGTCTTAACAAAGATGTTGAGGAAAGGGAACTCTCATGCATTGTTGGTGGGAATGTAAACTGGTGCAACCACTACAGAAAACATTATCAAGGTTACTCAGAAAATTAAAAAGAACTTCCATGCTATCCAACAATTCTACTTATGTGTATTTATACAAAGAGGATGCAGCACTAACTCAAAAAGATATATGCACCTCCATCATCACTGCAGCATTATTTGCAACAGCCAAGGTATGGAAACAGCCTAAGAGTCTATTAATGGATGAATGGATAAAGAAATTTTGGTATGTGTACACACACACACACACGCACGTGGACACACACACACTGATTAGACAAAAGAATGACATAGTGTCATTTGTGACAACTTGGATGGACATCAAAAACATGCTGAAGTCAGAAAGGCAAATACTATATGATTGCTCTTCTATCAGATCTAAGACAAAATTTTTAAAACCCTCATAGATATGAAGAAGAAGCCAGTGGTTTCCTGCTTCCCTTTTATTTGAAACCAAAAGAGACTGTCTGTTTCCAGCTCACTCACTGGTATTCTGGCCCTTGCAAGTCATTTTTTTTTAATGTGGGGTGTTTGATCCAACTTTATTTCCTGGAACCATGGCTTTTCCTCATTTCCTCTCAGCTCCAGATGTTTCATTTTAAGTATAATTTATTGTCAAATTAGCTAACAGCATATACAGTGTGTTCTTGACTTCGGGAGTAGATTCCCATGATTTATCATTTACATACAACACCCAGTGCTCATCCCAACAAGTGCCCTCCTCAGTGCCCATCACCCATTTTCCCCTCTCGCCACCCCCCATCAACCCTCAGTTTGTTTCTGTATTTAAGAGTCTCTTATGGTGTGCCTCCCTCTGTGTTTGAAACTGTTTTTCCCCTTCCTTTCCCCCTATGGTTTCCTGTTAAGTTTAGCTCTAGCCATTTTAAAATTCATATGCTACACTATCAGATACTAGCAGATTTTCCCCCAAATAAGCAACAGCATACTGGCTGGACTTGTGATTCCTCTTCATTTGTGGGATCTGAGTATTGCATTACTTTCCTTTAGCTCTGGAATATGTTTTCTAATTTTTTTTTAATGTTTATTTTTGAGAAAGAGACAGTGTGAGTGGGGGAGGGGCAGAGAAAGAGGGAGACACAGAATCCGAAGCAAGCTCCGGGTTCTGAGATGTCAGCACAGAGCCTGACGCAAGGCTCAAACTCATCAACGGTGATATCATGACCAGAAGCGATGTTGGACGCTTAAGCAACTGAACCACCCAGGCATCCCTGGAATAGGTTCTTTTTTAAAATTGACTTTGAGTGGTGCCTGCATGGATGAATCAGTTAAGCATCTGATTTCTGCTCAGGTCATGATCTCGCAGTTCATGAGTTGGAGCCCCATGTCAGGCTTACTAATATTACTAAGTTCTGAGAAATGCCCACAGGGATACAGATAGTCCCCACTTTTTGGACATTCACATTGTGCCACTTTTTTTTTTTTTTTTTTTAACCAAAGATCTACATTCCTGTGGTAATGGCTTTTTTCATACAAGCAAAAACTCCTTTCAGATTCATTAGTGGAAATAAGTACTAACGTAGGTCTTTCATAAGTGTTAAATGGTTTAATGCAAACTTTCAGAAAGTGGAAATACTCTGTTTTACTCCATTCTGGCTTATTAAAAGTTTCATAGGAACGCTCTACTTTCAGATAGTGGGGGAAACTTGTACCTCCGGAAAACTGTGATAAATTCTGGTTTAAATATCCTAAGTCTTGAAAGACAAAGTGGAGTTAGCGCCACACACATTCTGCACTCTGTGTTGATGACAAATCAGAAGGTTTTGGAAAGGCCAACCTGTGCCTAGAGTTCCAGAATGGGACTCGGCTCAAAGCAGCAACCACAGCCGCAATTTCAAGATTTACTTTAAGACGCTGGTGAATAAAACTTCACGGCTAGATCTTAGTATGCCATTCACATTATGAAACCGGGAAAGTGAAAGCAATGTGTGCTTAAATAATCTGTACATTAAAGCAGATAATATTTATAGCACACTCGTGTATGGAGAAAATAAAGAACTCAAGATTATATCTACTTATGTTTAGTGTATTACTCATTGTAGTAGAAGAGGGAATACTGGTGAAAATACATGGATGTGAAATACGTATTTTAAGATTTTGCTTTATCACAATGGCCTATATAACTTATTGGTGTTGTGATACTTATTAATCTTGTACAGTTTTCAGTAGGCTGTACTGAAGAGTCTGTTCAGTTATACCTCTCCAAACTCTAAGCATATGTATTGAAATATTTTTAAAGCGTGTATATACCATTAAATTTTACAACAGTAATTTTTTTTATTTTTAATATGAAATTTATTGTCAAATTGGTTTCCATACAACACCCAGTGCTCATCGCAACAGGTGCCCTTCTCAATGCCCATCACCCACTTTCCCCTCCCCCCATCTCCCATCAATCCTCAGTTTATTCTCAGTTTTTAAGAGTCTCTTATGGTTTGGCTCCCTCCTTCTCTAACTTTTTTTTCCTTCCCCTCCACCATGGTCTTCTGTTAAGTTTCTCAGGATCCACATAAGAGTGAAAACATATGGTATCTGTCTTTCTCTGTATGACTTATTTCACTTACCATAACACTCTCCAGTTCCATCCACATTGCTACAAAAGGCCAGATTTCATTCTTTGTCATTGCCAAGTAGTATTCCATTGTGTATATAAACCACAATTTCTTTACCCATTCATCAGTTGATGGACATTTAGGCTCTTTCCATAATTTGGCTATTGTTGAGAGTGCTGCTATAAACATTGGGGTACAAGTGCCCCTATGCATCAGTACTCCTGTAACCCTTGGGTAAATTCCTAGCAGTGCTATTGCTGGGTCATAGGGTAGGTCTATTTTTAATTTTTTGAAGAACCTCCACACTGTTTTCCAGAGCAGCTGCACCAGTTTGCATTCCCACCAACAGTGCAAGAGGGTTCCCATTTCTCCACATCTTCTCCAGCACCTATAATCTCCTGATTTGTTCATTTTGGCCACTCTGACTGGCGTGAGGTGGTATCTCCGTGTGGTTTTCATTTGTATTTCCCTGATGAGGAGTGACGTTGAGCATCTTTTCACGTGTCTGTTGGCTATCTGGATGTCTTCTTTGGAAAACTGTCTATTCATATCTTCTACCCATTTCTTCATTGGATTATTTGTTTTTCGGGTGTGGAGTTTGGTGAGTTCTTTATACATTTTGGATACCAGCCCTTTGTCTGATATGTAGTTTGCAAAAATCTTTTCCCATTCCATCGGTTGCCTTTTAGTTTTGTTGATTGTTTCCTTTGCAGTGCAGAAGCTTTTTACCTTCATGAGGTCCCAATAGTTCATTTTTGCTTTTAATTCCTTTTCCTTTGGAAATGTGTCAAGTAAGAAATTGCTGTGGCTGAGGTCAGAGAGGTCTTTTCCTGCTTTCTCCTCTAGGATTTTGATGGTTTCCTATCTCACATTCAGGTCCTTCATCCATTTTAATTTTGGTTTTTTGAATAGTGTAAGAAAGTGGTCTAGTTTCATTCTTCTGTGTGTTGCTGTCCAGTTGTCCCAGCACTGTTTGTTAAAGAGACTGTCTTTTTTCTATTGGATATTCTTTCCTGCTTTGTCAAAGATTAGTTGGCCATACGGTTGTGGGTCTACTTCTGGGGTTTCTATTCTATTCCATTGGTCTATGTGTCTGTTTTTGTGCCAATACCATGCTGTCTTGATGATGACAGCTTTGTAGTAGAGGCTAAAGTCTGGGATTGTGATGCCTCCTGCTTTGGTCTTCTTCTTCAAAATCACTTTGGCTATTTGGGGCCTTTTGTGGTTCCATACAAATTTTAGGATTGCTCGTTCTAGTTTCGAGAAGAATGCTGGTGCAATTTTGATTGGGATTGCATTGAATGTGTAGATTGCTTTGGGTGGTATTGACATTTTGACAATATTTGTTCTTCCAATCCATAAGCATGGAATGTTTTTCCATTTCTTTGTATCTTCTTCAATTTCCTTCATAAGCTTTCTATAGTTTTCAGCATACAGATCTTTTACATCTTTGGCCAGGTTTATTCCTAGGTATTTGATGATTCTTGGTGCAATTGTGAATGGGATCAGTTTCTTTGTCTTTCTGTACAACAGTAATTTTAAAAATTCTTTTATATTTGTAGTTCAAAGGGTGAATTATTAATTCAAAAAATACTTACTGGGCAACAGTTCTGTCAGACACTAAAGACCAGGAAAACATAACAGTTAACAGAACAACCGTCTGTTCCACAAGAGATTTCATTCCAGTGAGGAGGTGAGAAAATAGATCTATAATTCATCAGGTGTTCATAAGTGCTAAGAAAAATTGGTCACAGGACTAGAGGTGATACGTTCTATTTTAGATACCTCATTAGAGATTACCTCTCTGATATCAAGTAAAAACTAGTAGTAGCCAGATGAATTTTCTTTCAACTTGCTTTGAAAGAATTGTAGTTTTTGTGCAGTGTTTTGATGCATGTGAACTATATTCATGTAAGTTAACATTTTCTTTGTAATAATAAATTTTGAACTTACCCAATTGTATCTATCATTTGACTCCGATTATGATAAATGACACATTTAGATCAAAGGTTTTATCTAGGGCAAGAGACACAATTTATTGACATAGAACAGAACATATTTACTTGGCTTATAGCAAATTACCTCATTAGCACTGTGCTTAACCAATTTGTTTAAAATATATAGCGAAATCAAACTGCAAAAAAGGTTTTCTATAAAAAAATATGTAATCAGGGTTAAGGTGTTATGTTATGAATGAGTGAACTGAAGCAACATTACACTGTTTCTAAAGATGACTGGATTATACTTTTTTTTTTAATGTTTATTTATTTTTGAGAGAGAGAGGGAAAGAAAACGAGTGGGGGGGGCAGAGAAAGAGGGAGAAAGAATCCAAAGCAGGCTCCATGCTGTCAGCACACAGCCCAACGTGGGGCTCAAACCCACAAACTGTGAGATCATGACGTAAGCCAAAATCAAGAGTCAGTCACTTCACTGACTGAGCAACTGAGGCACCCCTGGCTGGATTATGCTTGTTGTTAATTAGCAACCCAAGAGCCAACACTAAGAAGAACATAGGCATAGACTGAGGTGGTATTTCTGTGTTTTTTCCAAAAATCTTTAACTTAGAATTCTTAATTTTCTTGGATTATTTTCTTTTACTCTGCTGAGTTAATACATTTACATCTGGGACATGAGTTGTAAGAGGGACAAGGAGTTCTTTCTGTAACACATAATCTAGGTAAAATGACTGTCATCTTGTTGATTGCTATGGGGCTATTTTTGCTTCAAAAAAAAAAAAAAGACCAACAGAGGTTATGCTTATATACATATTTTTCCATATAACCCTTTGTTGAATTTTTAATAAAATCATTTCCAGAACAGAGAAGTGTATAGTACAACAGAAGGAAATTTACTCAAGATTTATATGAAGTTGTCAATTTTATAATCTATTCCTTTATTTTCCAAATAAAACCTAAAAGATATTGAAAAACAAGATGAGTTTATCAATAAACATTCATGCGATCAAATATGCTAAATCTGTCCTAACTTCCTTCTTGTTCCATTTTGCAATTCCTTCATATATTACATAAAGTTAGTTTTCCAAAAATTGAAACCATGCAGTTATGCTCACACATAATCTGGAAAAATTGTTTTCAAAGAAATCAGTGAATTAATTTTTAAAATATGACATTTCTAAAATAATATTTTTATAAGCTACATTATATAAAGTTCGTGTTTACAAAGATTATTAGAGTCCTATGGAACTCCTGAGATTTCTAATATCTAAAGCTTAGAAAATATTTTCACATCAATTTTCCATGTTGCTGCAAGTTACTATTTAGAAAATGGTTTATTGTCACCAGTCTTTTTAATCTTAATTTTTATTGTATCTTAAAGTGTTTAACATTTTCTCTCCCCTTTTGTATTATTTACTATACATTGTTTTTATTCAGGTTTTTTTTTCTTAGAGTTTCAGGTCCACATTCAGCTCTTTCTTTTCAGTACTGGTTACTAGAATCTTTTTGCCTACCATCCTATTCAGAAGGAGTCATGAAAAAATCCCATGCTTAATTCTAGATTATAAGGGACACTGTTTCTGTTTGTGATGATGAATGAAAAGATAATACCATTTTTTAATTGTTTAATGTTTAGTTTTGAAGGAGAGCGAGTGAGCAAAGCATGAGTGGGAGGGGTAGAAAGAGAGGGAGACACAGAATCCAAAGCAGGCTCCAGACTCTGAGCTGTCAGCACACAGCCCAAAGCGAGACTCAAACCCGTGAATCGCAAGATCGTGACCTGAGCCCAAGTCGGACCCTTAACTGATTGAGCCACCCAGGTGCCTCCTAATACCATTTAAAAACTTGTTTGCAAACTTTCAGTTATATATTAATATGCTGTCCTATTATATAAAATATTCCTTGAAATTGGTTAGGCTTTCAAGTATAAGGTATATTAATTAGGACTTAAGAATTGAATGGACTGAGGAACTCCTACCAGATAATACTTAAAATTTATTTCCCATGTCTTTAATTAAAAACATACACGTGTTCTGATAAGGTTGAGAAAACATAGCACATATAGAAGAAATAGATTTCCAATACTAAAGATTCATTATCTTTACCTCAACTGAAAACTATGAGCAGGGGGATCAAGTCCTTGTCCAATCACACTGTATATTCAGCCCTAATAGTGGGAGCGGAACACAGCTGGACTAAATGTTCATCCAAGTAATAGACTGCAAGTTATATACATTCTTCCTTTTAGCTTCCTGTCTTTACACACACACACACACACACACACACACACACACACACACACACACGTCGAAGGGCTTTCTCTATATAAATGTTATATGCCACACTTCTCAACTTATTAAACTCTCTCCTATCCTATCCCTACTGCCTCTAACATCACTCCTTCCATTCTTAGCTGGTAATCTTATGGACTCTCACCTTTCAGCTACTCAGTTGATAATCAATAGAGAAGGTATTCTTTCTTTTTCCATCCAGCCTGAGTTCAGTCAGCCCTCCTCTTCTAGCCTAATGATTTTTCCTTTCTGAAGGGTTTGGTCTCATGACTTCCTCACCTATTTGTCTTGCTCTACTGATGAGAAACCCCTCTTCTGGAACTTACCATCCAACAAGCAAATACCCTTAAGGTTCAATTTGCTGAAACAAAAACAAAAGATAAACACTCCAGTAACTCCATTTCCTTTTCTAGCCACAACTCTCTTGCTGGTTACGTCACCATAAAGCTTCTTGGAACTTAATCCCTTCTTTGGTTTTATGTTTCCTCATTTTCTAGTTAATTCTCAATCACTGCAATTTTCTTTCTGCTTTCATAGTGTTCTTTCTTATTTTCAAAAACATCAATAGGTGCCATTTGGCAAATTTACCAGACATTTCTTATTATCTTATCTACTATGACAATGACAAGTGTATTTTCTTTTGAAATAATCATAAAAAAGCATGGTTGCACTTCACTCTAAACTTAAAACTAAAAAAACAGGGGCGCCTGGGTGGCGCAGTCGGTTAAGCGTCCGACTTCAGCCAGGTCACGATCTCGCAGTCCGTGAGTTCGAGCCCCGCGTTGGGCTCTGGGCTGATGGCTCAGATTCTGATTCTGTGTCTCCCTCTCTCTCTCTGCCCCTCCCCCGTTCATGCTGTCTCTCTCTGTCCCCAAAAAATAAATAAACGTTAAAAAAATTTAAAAAAAAACTAAAAAAACAGTGTTTATTAGGAAAATCTTTATAATTAATCTTATCGCTTAACTTCCATTCCCCTTCTCTGAAGAAACCGGTATTTCCAGCTTAGGTATTCTTCTAGACCTAGTTTACATATTCACACTTGTAAAAAAAATTGTGTATTTTTTAGCTTTTATTACATGACATGAGATTTCTGAAAAACTACCAGATTTTAAGGTGATTATAAACTTGTCCTTGACAGAAGGATGTCAAATCCCTGAAAATGACTTTACAAACGAAATGTATCAACTATTTGGAAGACATCTTATTGACGTTTTCAAGAATATGTAAGAGGACGTGACATCTGTAAAGATAAGCAAAAAGTGATAATGAAAAATGGGGAAGATGGCAGAGACACAAAGCGTAGTAAATAAAAAATAAAATCAACTTCCAACTGTGCAATATTGTAAAATAAATAAATTTAATACTGCCAAAATGTAATTGAGTATACTGTATTCTTCATAGGGGCTTCTAGTATACTGGACAGGGGAATAGATCACATTTAGTAGAAATAAAATAAATTTATGAGAGTGTGCAGTATGACTTTTATAAAGTTAGATAACACACAGCATCCTAGGAAACTGAAAAAAAAATTTGTAGGGGTGCCTGGGTGGCTCAGTCGGTTGAGTGTCCGACTTTGGCTCAGGTCACAATCTCACGGTTTGTGGGTTTGAGCCCCGTGCCAGGCTCTGTGCTGACAGTTCAGAGCCTGGAGCCTGCTTCGGATTCTGTGTCTCCCTCTCTCTCTGCCCCTCCCCGATCATGCTCTGTCTCAAAAATAAATATAAACATTAAAAAAAAAATTTTAAAAATGTATTTTGTACTTCTTTATCCATAGGATCAAGGGGGATTTGACCAAACAGTAAAGATGCTTATACATTTTGCTCCAGGGCATTTGTGATGTGGGAGCTCACTCCAACTTGCTGCCCATCGTGGAGAGGTCTTTATAAAGTAGGAGATGATAGGTAATATTTTGATACATAATTCAAACATTTCGATATTTAGGAATAATTCAACCTGCATTCCTAGAAACTCCTTAAACATAGCAGACCTGCTATAACCCTTGAGTTTCGTCACCTGATGGTGAACAGACTGATGAAGAACAGACTGAAAATATGTTGATTCCTGCTGCCTTAGAGCAGCATGATGAGAGCACTAAATGGTAGGCTATGTACTTAGTCACTGATCTGGAGGAAATCTGAGAAATATATAGGAATATCAATCACTATAAAAAGCTGATTTTTTTTTTTTTAATTACACACGTGAAAAGTAAAGAGTGAGGGCCTAGTTTGACAAGCACCAGTGAACAAATGAAGGAACAGAAACAATATGATTAGAAATAAAATAAGAGGGGCGCCTGGGTGGCGCAGTCGGTTATGCGTCCGACTTCAACCAGGTCACAATATCACGGTCTGTGAGTTCGAGCCCCGCGTCGGGCTCTGGGCTGATGGCTCGGAGCCTGGAGCCGGTTTCCGATTCTGTGTCTCCCTCTCTCTCTGCCCCTCCTCCGTTCATGCTCTGTCTCTCTCTGTCCCAAAAATAAATAAACGTTGAAAAAAAAATTAAAAAAAAAAAAAGAAATAAAATAAGAAAATTTCCCAGATGAAACATAGGCCTGTAAATCAAGGATCAAGTCATGAAGACCAAGTTCTAAAATTTCATATATATATATACATATATATATGTATATGTATATGTATATATATATGAATGAAAACAGTCTACAGTTGAATATCCCGGTAAAAAAAAAAAAAATAAAACAAAATAAAGGAAAATAAGAAAAGAGCAACTCAAGAATTAGGGAAAAATATGTTAGCTCTTCCAAGGGGCCTCAGAAATTTCCTTTTCAAAACTATGGACCAAAATGATCTTACCATACTATCAATATTTTCACCATGAGGGATATGAGGAACTGAGAGAAGACATGAGAAGATCTAGTGTATACTAATGGGGATATTAAATCTGTTTAGTCAAAGATTTAAATGTCATCTCAGAGGAATATATTTTACCTAGGTTTATACAGAAAACAGTATTTTTATCCCGTCATTTACAGAAAAGTTTCCTGTCCCTTGCCTTCTCATTTTCTGTCTTCTGTAGTATGTATACAGCACCCCTTAGCTATAGACAGAACTCAGATCTAAATAATTCCCTTATTTGGGAAGACATTAACTTATATGAGACATCGATAAAAGGAGAGATCAGCTGACCTAGTATGAGCCGTGAAAACTGACACACACACATACACACACAAAGAATTGAGAGACAAATGCATCCAGACAGTCACAGCTTCTATCTGCTTATCTAGAGATGCTGAAGTCATAAACTGGAAGAAACATTGAAATGAAACAGACAAACCTAGAATCAGAGAACTGATGATTACCAGAGGGGAGGTGATGGCGGGGGGGGGGGGGGAGGAGATGAAATAGGTGATGGGGATTAAAGAGTGCGCGTATCATGATGAGTCCTGAGCTATGTACAGAATTGTTGAATCACTGTACTGTATACCTGAAACTAACATAACACTAGCATGGCCATAACTGTATTGGAATTAAAACAACAACTTTATTAAAAAAAGAAACCTCTCTGTATGGTCTTTGCAGTTAGCTTGCTGGCAATCTATAGTCATTTTAAAATAAATGGAATAATTTAAAAGAATAATGTTCTCTACCTATGGAAATACACACTCCTTTTAAGTATCCTATAATCAAGACATAGAAATCTCTTCATCAAATATTAACAAAGTGCTTTTCATCTGATATTGAAGGCCAGTGTGTGCCAATTCCTGGCAGTTAACATTCACTAATCACTCATTTACAGAGAATCGCCTGAGTGCCAGACATCGCTCCAGTCACCATGTCAGTCTAATTTGTTAACGAATATCATTTGGTTGTTTTCACATTTAATCCCTTGGCGTTATCTATTTTCAGTACTGTGAGGCATATTTCTCCATCTTGACTCCTGGGTATTTTCCCAACTAATTGACTTTCAAACGGTTTTTCTTTGACACTTACGGACCACAGAATGTCTCAAGGAAGAGTTAACATTTAAGTTACATGGTGAAGAAAGGCTTTGTTGCTAAAATAGAAAAATAAAACTGCTTTAAACCACAAATGCTTGCAAAACTACTTTCTGTCTGATAACTGCTTTCCTCAGAGAGAGGGAGATACGGAAATGAAACGTGTTATCTTTTAGCCCTTTTCTGATTCATTCCCCTTGCCCTATCTGGCAATTTAGTGTCTGAACCATTTTCAAATACCTCTTTTAAACTATAAGCACTTTAGATAATGCAAAAACTGAATAATGAACTTTTACTGGATGCTAAGTTTCATCTTACTATTAGTATGTAAACCAAAAGGGGTTGCCATTAGTTGCCTAGGACAGTAAGATTTCAAGTCCTGTTTCACTGAAATGAAGTCCAATAAAAACTTATGAGATAAAATTAGATGCTCAGGAATCAGGAGAAATAGTGGAATTTGAAGCGGGCAGTAGATGAGGAGGCAGGACAGATAATGGATAGAGGTCTATTTCTGGATACAATCAGAATGGTTATGATGTTTAAAGCTCCTGAAGGGGAGTCAGCCCCTTTGTCAGACACACACAGATCAAGCTATAAACATCTAAGCACCTTGGATCACAAGCTGCTATAAGGGATAGATTTTTAAATCTTCAGTATCACTGCCTTTTGAATATCTTGAAAGTTTCCAACTCGATAATAATAGTATTGAATATAGTAATAGATATAAAATATACCTTGCCTTCCACTCAGTAAAGTGTCTCAAAATTAAAATAGATCAGCCACACCTAAGTTTCAAATCGAGTGTCTAAGATAGTAAGTTATGTTATTTTCTCACATAATGGGAGCAATAACAATTCAACTCAAACAATTATCTCAAGAATAAAATTATAGACTTAAACTTTAAAAAAAATTTTTTTTCAACATTTATTTATTTTTGGGACAGAGAGAGACAGAGCATGAACGGAGGAGGGGCAGAGAGAGAGGGAGACACAGAATCGGAAACAGGCTCCAGGCTCTGAGCCATCAGCCCAGAGCCTGACGCGGGGCTCGAACTCACGGACCGCGAGATCGTGACCTGGCTGAAGTCGGACGCTCAACCGACTGCGCCACCCAGGCGCCCCTAGACTTAAACTTTTTAAACTATGTATTAATTTAATAAAGTTAAGCACTGGCTCTAAAGGTTTCAGAGTGATCTATACCTTAAACTTGTGTGGAACTTACATATTCATATTTTAAAATACACCTAAAATATAAAATGTTTTACATTCTATAAACCTAAAACATTTTTAAGTAATTATGTAACATTTACCAGGCACTTTGCTATTTATAAAGAAGCGCTCTCACTTCTTTTGTCTCATTGGTCAGAACAAACTTTTGAGGGAGGCATAATTAAGCCCATTTTAGAAATGAAAAATGACTGACTCATGAAGTGGCTTGCCCACAGACACACAGCTAGAAAATGGTAAATCCGACCCAGGGTGTCATTCTTATGCTTGAAATTCTCACATTCTTTTTAGTCTACCCAGATAAGTAAATTATTGTTAAAAATGAAAATCATTAAGGATGTAATGTCAATGAACTATGGCTTTCCTAATCATTTTTAAGCCCGTTAATATAAAATCAATGTCCTTTAATGTACACAACAGCATAGAAAATTTGATTAGAGAAGTCTGGGTAAAATTAAAAAAAAAAAAAAAAAAAGCATGTGTCAGCCAAAACTTGCCTGTTTAGCAAGCTTGTTTTTTGTTGTGGTTTGCAAGAACTTTAAGTGTTCCAGGTCTGAGACTATAACAAGCAAAATGAATATTAATGGAGGAAAAAGTAAACACATAACAAGGACTAATATATCCTAGGGATCACAAATATTGACCCTTTGTGGCTCAAACGAATCAAAATATAAAGTATTATTTTATCTAAGATTGAATGTCTTCAACACCTTTTTTTTGGTTTGACAATTCTGACAGATTACCTTTAATTTCTTTCTCTCACAACATTGTTCTCATAGATCTTCCCACCTTAAAACCTACAATTTACAGACTGAATTAAAGAACTAAAGACACAGTAATGCATTAGAGAACAGTATAGAGAACAGAGACAGAGATATTTTAAGAAAGGAAGAAAATGAGTTAAATTCCACTTCCATATTTTACCATACTGAGCAGAGACAGAATTAAACTTCATCCTTACTGAATGGGAAATGTCCACAAAGCTAGGATTTTAGCAATCGCATGCTCACTCTATAGGGAACATGGCTAAAAGGACAAGACTGGAAACATCAAGAGTTTTGTTTTAAAATCCTTTGTGATCAGTGATCTCAAGTAATCATCCCCACTTTACTTCTCAATCAGCAAGTATGATACAGTGTGATGATAATCTGTATTTCATGATCAGATTACATGGGTTTGGATCATGGCTAAAATAGTAAAAACTCTAAGGGAAATGAAGTGAAAATCTAGGTGAAACTGAACATATTTTAAATTTGTTTATTTATTTTGTGACACAGAAAACACAAGCAGGGGAAGGGCACAGAGAGAGAGGGAGAGAGAAAATCCCAAGCAGGCTCCAAACTGTTAGCACAGAGCCCAACATGGGCTTGAGCCCATGAACTGTGAATTCATGATCTGAGCTGAAATCAAGAGCCACATATTTAACCCAATGAGCCACCCTGGCATCCCGAAACTTAACACCTTTAATTCTCAGTTTCCACATTTGTTAATGTCCATTAGTTAAACTTATGGATACAGTGCACTTAGCAGTGACTGGTACAGTGCTTGATGATTTCTCTAGCCATAATTACCAGCAGGAATGCATCTTTGTCAAATAAGAGGACTATTATATAAAACCTGAAAAGTTAAAAGCTAAATACAGCTACTTTTTCATCTAAAGGGATGCTGTAATAGGATTAAGGATATAAAATATATTTATTCACTTTCCCTCCAGCATAGTGGTGAATAAGGAAAAAGTTAACATTTCAAAATCTTTATTTTTTGTCCTGTAGCCAATGATTCATCATTGGTATAGTACATTGATGAGTTCAGAGGTACATAACAGTGAGCAACCATACTGTGTAGGAGTGGAAAAGTTAAATTGCTCTGTGAAATGAAGACGGTGGAGTTTGAGAAATCTTCAGAAAGATCAGGCTCCAGATAATTGGGAAGAAAATACATAAAGGGAGTATTAACAGGGAGAAAATAAGTCAAGCAATATATTAATGGATAGGTCTGCAGGGTCCCCAATCTCAAGAAAATTTTATCCATACACTCACATGCACGTGTGCCTTAGATGACTGAGGTTTTCCAAGGGAAATCAGAGGGAGGATTTGGGTCTCATCTGGAATCATCCGCAGTGAAATGGGTACATAGTTGGGGGGGATTCGATGATGTATTCACGGACTCCATTTTGTAGAAGCAGATATTTAGAATTACAAGAGGGTAAACATTTTCTTCATTGCCTTCCCCAACTCCAATCTGCAGCATGAGTGGAAGATCTCCAGGCACCCACTAACATGAAGTAGGATTGAAGCTTGACACTCTGAGGAAAGAAAGGTGTCTTGGGGCACCTGACTGGTTCAGTCTCTTGGGCGTCTGACTTTAGCTCAGGTCATGATCTGACAGTCTGTGGGTTCCAGGCCCGCGTCAGGCTGTGCACTGACAGTTCATGGTCCGTGGGTTTGAGCCCCGCGTCAGGCTTTGTGCTGACTGCTCAGAGCCTGGAGCCTGCGTCGGATTCTGTGTCTCCCTCTCTCTCTGCCCCTCCCACACTCACGCTCTGTCTCTCTCTCAAAAATAAACATTAAAAAATATTTGCTTTTAAAGAAAGGTGTCTCAACCGGCATCTGAATTTTACTATCATAATTGAGCATTTAAAATAGCTCATCTTGGGGCACCTGGGCAACTCATTCGGTTGAGCTTCCAATACTTGGTTTTGGCTCAGGTCATGATCTCATGGTTTTGTGAGTTCCAGCCCTGCATTAGGCTTTGCACTGACAGTGTGGAGCCTGCTTGGGATTCTCTCTCTCTGCCCCTCTCCCACTCGCTCTCGGTCTCTCTCAAAATAAACAATAAAATAGCTCATTTTGTAGTCCTCTAGTCGGTCATCTGTACTCTTCTTTGAAAAGCCACCGGTAGTGGTTGATTTTTTATCTCCATTCTGGTTTTTGTATCTGTCCAATATTTTCTGAGAAATGTTAAAGATTTCTCCCTGTTTCTATGTCTCGTTTACTCTTGTTGCAAACTTTTTACATTGTCATTTTCTACTTAGATAATATCAGAACATATGATCTCTTTCCAATATATTGGAAGGTTTCTTTAATTCATTTTTGTTCAACATCAAAACTAAGTTACATATCACTGTAGTATTCTCTCAATCATTCTTGATTCACATAAGGAAGAGAAGTCAAACAGAAAAAAAGGGGGGGAGAGAAGTTTATGTCTCTCACCCTCTGCTAATTCATCACCCAACAACCTAATCTCCTTTATTGTTTATAGTACCTCCTTAACTTTCCTCAACAGTTGTTCTTATCATTAAGAAATGAAATACAATATCCCTTTCATGCTCATACGTAACAATACTTTTAGAACAGGAACCCAAAAGTTTTGCTGTCGCTTAGCCCAGCTGTCCAGAGAGAGAAGGGAAGGGAGTGTAGACCTGCAAACCCAGGGTAATCAAAGCAACAAAAGCAGAGATACAGCACCAGGCAAGAGCAGGTAGTAGAGAAAGATTAGTCAGGCAGAAAGAACGACAAATCTAGCCTATGGGAGGATCATGGGTAGCATGAGTCATTTAGAGAGCATGGCCTGAGCTTTAGGGAATCCACTCTCTAGGGAAATTCATTAATAGCAATATAAAACTGCTTTGGGTTCATTTGATTTCATGAAATACTGGCAAGAGAGATTCAGGTACAGAAGAACCCTCAAAACTTCATAGGTTTAAGAACTGAGGTCAAAAGTGTAACATCCGTATTTACTGATTCACAAGAGGTGAATTGACCATGTATTATGTTCTAGGAACTGTTGTAGAATCTTAAGCACAGCAGTGAACAAAACAGATGGGAACAGATAAAGACTCCTGCTTTCATGGAATTATACTGATTGGAGATAGAAAAGGGGAGAAGAGTAAAAAATCCAGAGCATATTAGATGCTGTGAAGTAAAAAAGGAAAAAAAAAAGGAAGAGAAGGAATGTTGGGGGTTCATGTGATTGTGAATTGAATGAATTCTCTGACTGAATACTGGTCTAACTCTTAAGTGCTGATGCTTGATTATTACACATCTTCTGTTTTAACACATTTCCTAGAAGTGTTTACATAAGCAAAATTATGGTCACCATTAAGGTATATAAGTAGGGAACTGAACAAATAAAATTTGTATTTTACAAAAATTGTTAGATCTGTAAAACTAAGGGCTAGAAAGGGGCTATATTGAATATGAGAAATGAGCACACAGAAGAGAAGTGCAAATAATAGCCAACATTGAACAACAGAAATGAAAAATAGAATCCTCAAGACAGAGATGTAATGGCCCGAGCATTAGAAAAATACCAGCACCAGAGGGACAGGGAATCACCAAGGGGAGGTAAAGTTCCAGAAATGAGTGTTGAAGAAACTCAAACCCTGAAGCATGTTGAATAAGAAAAAATGGCTATGAAATAGAAATTAACTCATCAAAAACAAAGTAAACAGGATCATTGAATCCAGTAACATCTTATTGGAAACCCTAGGAAGAATGTCTTCAGTCACGTTGTGAGACTGAAAGGCAGACTGAAAGGCTGAAAGCAGAATGAGAGACTAAGAGCATAAAGTATCAATTCACATAACCAATGTATGGCATCATTCAGTTCCCCAGAATAAAGAATTTTTATAAAATCTTTACACATCAATGAGTTATCCCTTAATGCTACCTGTTTAGATTTAACTTCCAAATGGTTGAGCAACCACTACATGCTGTTCATGTACATGTTCATGTACATACAGTTCAGGACATGAACATACAGACGTCAATGAGATACAGGCTCTGCTTCCTGGGTACTAATCATATAGCTAGCCATTAATGATAAAGATGAGCAAAGAGCAGATTATACAGTGTGAAATAATAGCCACACAGAGAACACTCCAGGAGCATCAAACAATGTGCTTAATATTTGTGTGTGGTATGAAAAAGTCACTTTTAAGAAATGTGTTAAAACAGAAGATGTGTAACAATGTTCTTTGAAGAATGTGTAAGATTTTTGCCAGGTTTAGAACATGTTAAGAAGAAAAAAAAAGTGTACACAAATAAAAATGCATTGAGTGTTTTAAAATGGCCAACAGTGTAACTAGACCCTCTGTGAGGCATACGATGTATGTGCGTATATGCACATGGGCCTGTGCACATATGTATTGGGGTTATGGTTAAAAGCAACCAGTAGAAGCAAAATGAAGCCCCTTGTTTGAAAGTTTGAGTGGCATGATAAAGTAACCAATCTGGTAAGAAATGGGAAGTTATGCATTGATTTGTTTTGTTTTTAATCAGGGAAATTACATGACCAGAATTATGTTGTAGAAAGATCCTTCTGGCAGCAGCTAGGAAGGAATTGAGGGAAAGCAGAAGGTAGGGCTGCACTGGAAGAAAGGAAACCAGTTGGACAGCTATTTTAACATTCCCACAGAAAACCAAGAATACTCTGAACCAAAGCAACAGCAGTGGGAGTAGAAAGCAGGGAACATAGGCTTTAAAAGGTATTTAGAGCTTGAAATCGAGTGTCCTGGCAACTGACTGAATGATGGGGTTGAGCAGCAAAGGAAGATTAAAAGAGATCTGAGGTTTCCCACTTAGTCCGTTAACAGAAGAAAAAATATAAAGGCATGCTTGCCAAAAGTCAGGACAAGATTATGGAATTGCATTTGGATAGTTTTCTTCTGATTATAAAAATCACTTGTCTGATGTTGAATATATATAATATAAAATGGAAAAGAATCATAACCTGACTCCCCCCCAAAAAGTCACAATGGCTAACATATTCAATCCAGCTATTCTCTAGTATGTAACTTTGGTTAGCATGTTTAACCAGTCTATTAGTATATAACTTTTAAATACAAAGCCTTGTAGCAACATGTATCATGTTTATTTACTTATTTAAGCATGGCCACAATGAGTCTTGGCCACCATGCCTGCTCAATAAACTAGGTTCTCATCCTAACAGTAACAGTGAGGAGAATCTGGTACATAAAGCTTTACATTCAACACTAAGCTTCAAGATTAAAGATGAATTCCTAGAAGTCAAATTATCCAGACAAAGAGTTAAACACAAATGAGGCTTGGCATAGACACAGCTATATTTTTCCTGGAAGTAACCTCCTGTTACACAACCCACAGGAGTTCTTTCTAACCATTATTTTCCCTTAATGATTAGAATTTTAAAAAGTCATTAGTTCAGTATTTTGACATTATATGTATTTTAAACTGTATTGATTTGATGTTGAACTTATTCACATTTACTCGATTTTCCCAATTATCTTATTTTTTCCTGTTTTTCTATTTACTTGAATGAGTGCTTTGTTATATCACTATAACCCATTTATTCTTTTTTTATATTTTTTAACATTTATAAGGATGAATGTTGAGGTTATTTCCATTAGTTTTAATGAAATGCAAAGAACAAAATCTATACCTTATTTAAATTTGAATTTTGGATTTTCTCAACTCCTATCTACTTGGTAGTAAAGTGTTAATTCACAGAAGCCATACATATTAATATTTGGGGTTTAGCGTAAACGAGAAAGGCTTTTATGTACATGCATTTTTTCTTTCAATTTTAAAGCATTATATTACTTTTTAATGATTATGGATTCATTAAGCATATAATTATTTATGTTTACATGTATTTATTTAGATATTAAATATATAGTGTGCATTAGACTCCATAATTAACTTGGGGGGAAAAGATGTATAAAAAGATGGATTCCTACTTTATAGTTCTTAGACAAATTAGGAATTTTGTTTTCATGCATTTCACCCAATCTACAGATTACAGATATGGATACAAACAATAGATTAGGTCAAATAATATACAGTTCCTGTTATTTTAACTCAAATGGAAGATGATATAGCATGAGTAGAATGTTTTTTGAATTCAACAAAGTTTATCAAATTCTGACTGCTTACTAGCCTTAGGCAAATTATATAAATGGTTTAAACCTCCATGTCTCAATCATTAAAATAGTAGCCATCTTTGAGAGGTTTTTTTTTTTTTGAGGATATTAAGTTTATTATGTATAATAACATAAGACACAGCAGTTATTCAAAACATTACCCTCCTATGATATTTCCTCCCTTCTCTTTCCGTGCAACATTCTAGCAAGGGATGAAGAACATGAATTCAACAATAAGGGATTACAAGAGGAATGTAAATTCATCAACAATTGTCTAATTTAATTTTTTTAAACAGTCAATAACCATAGTATTAAGCAATATGGGCATCTATTTTGCTTATGATTTATCAGTGTCTTGAATTTTAGTATCAGATATTGAATTTTAGAAGCATAATTAAAACAGATCAATAATACATTGAAGAAAAACTATTTAATGGTCATGTTCCTTCTTTCATTCTTCCTCTCATCGCCCGCAATCCATAGAAGCATTGGTTCCTTTTCCTATCATCCCAGGAATCCAATCTGCCCTTAAATTCCTCTTGACAGTTGACACTACACTCCATTCTTGTTTGATTTACCTTTACTCTTTTTTAAAACCACTGTACACATGATTACAGACAGTACATTCATTTTGTTGAGTCAGTAACTGATGTCCAGTGGAAATAGTTTTAGGATTTCTTCTGTAGGTGGTAATATATCAACTTTTCAAACGTTGCCAAAGCACATGTTTCATGTTACCTGATCCTTTTTCTGCCATATTTTTCCAACTTCAAAATAGAGAGTTTTATTTGCCTATAAAAGTAAAAGTGATAAAACTGCACTGCCCTCTGTTCACTGCTACATCTAAGAAAGCACATGGTATAGAATAAAGCAGCCTCAAATCAGAGCCTGCTGTGACCAGTGCAATAAGTGGAGTCCAGTGTGGGGTGTGTGTGTGTGAATTTTGCTTCACCCCTCCCTTTTGTACTGCCTATTAACTAACAGTAAGGGTAAGTTACATTAGCCTTATTCCTAACAAGAATACCAAGTACCTCTCAACTGCTTTTGGCAGTGAGGAAACTCAAAGTTAGATTTGGAAGTTGATGATCAAACGAAAGCAGCTGAGTAATGTGAGTGTTATTAGATGAGGTATACACACTCTTAAGTTCAAGCCAAAAATGGTTTATCACCTGAAATGGAAATGCAAAACATTTTGAACTTCTCTAGATATGGGAACATTTGAAAACAGCATGTTGTTTCTCATTACATGATCTTTCTGAATACAGAATTTATTCAACTTTTAAGATGTTTCATAAATGGTGAAATATTTCTATGATTAACAATTTAGTTGGGTAAATTTTTTTATTGTTGGTTTGACCTTTTGACTTTTCTTCGAATTGATTTTTAAACAAATATATGAGGTACACTTTACATAAAGATTCAACAATGTTAAGTGCCCATTTCAGTTTTGCCAGTAGAGTGGAGAAACCATCACAATAATCATGACATTGAACATTCCCATAACTTTCAAATTTCCTTTGAAACTCTGTCAATTTCCTCTCTTGCCTCTTGACAACCAGTAATCTACTACTTGTCATTGTAGTTTTGACTTGTCTAGTATTTCCTATCAATGGAATCATACTGCATTTTTACATCTACCTTCTTTCATTTAGCATAGCAGGCTTTTGAGATCCAGTGATGTGATTAAGTATAGCAATAATCTGTTCCTTTTCATTGCTGAATTGGATTTCGTGGCTGTACCACAGTTTGCCAATTCAATAACCTACTGATGAACACTGGGTTGTTTTCAGTGTGCAATGATCATGAACAGATGTTCCGGGTATTTGAGCACAAGGTGTTTGTGTGGAAATATGGTTTCATTTCTCTTGAGTAAATACCTTAAAAGCAGCATTGCTAGGTCCAGTGGTAGGTATCTGTTAAGCTTTATAAATAGTTTATAAAGTTTACAAATGTGAGCTTTCTAAATGTGAGTTTGCAAAGCGTGTTTCCTCTCTCCACTGAGTGGGGAAGTTTACAGGGCTCTATGAGTAGCAAATCAAACTTATAAATTATGTTGTTTCAAATCTTTACATTTGTTATTGTTTGGTATTAATCTCTTGTCATAAGTGTCAATTAAAATTTGTTTCATAGTTCTATGATTTTGCTTGATATATTCATAGGCTATATCATTTGATGCATTAAAGTTTATGATTGTGATTATTTGTGGTGGATTTCTTTCATCATGTAGATCTTTCTCCTTATTAATAGTGTTCCTACAATTTTATATAAACAGTAAAAGTTCTAGCCTCACAGAGTTTTAAAGTATAACTATGATATGCTTAAGAGACTAAAAAAAAATATATTGGATGCTGCTAGTTACTAAGGCAAAAGGTACGGTGAGAAAGAAGGGAAGAATTCTGGAGAGGAAAGCATATACAATTTAAACAATGTTGCTAGAAAAGGCATCACTGAGAAATTGTATTTGAAGTAAAGATTTAATGAAGGAATGAAAACTTCAGATAAGGGAACACTTAGAGGGAAAAGCAGATGAAAGACCCTGAGTGTTTGATAAATTAATAGGAGTCCCAACAAGTTAAGTGAGCCTGGAATGAATGAAGGGACAGAACATAGAAGATAGTGAGAAGATACATCAGAGATTCATCAGAGATGGGATTCATCAGAGTGTGGGGCCTGGAAAAGCCTTTGTGTTTAAGTGAGAATGACAGGAGAAGTCACTGGAAATATTTCAGTAGGGAAATGGGATGAGATGATTAAACTCTTAATAGAGTTTTCAGTGTTGAATGGAGAATATGCTGAAGCAGGATACTGTAATCATCTGAGTGCTGAGGATATCTTGGACCAGAAGGAGTTTAGATAAACAGAGTTAAAAAGAAGTGATTGGAAAGTCTAGCCAAGATTGGCTGACAGATTGTATGTGGGTAGGAGAGTAAGACTGACCCCAAATTTTGACTTAAGTGAATGTGAAGTTGCCATTAACTTAGGATAGGTAGTTGGAGCAAGGAGAAGATTATGAGCCTAATATTAGCCACATTACGTGTACATACAAAAAGACACATGCAGACATATACAAGAGAGAAAAGTGTGGTTTTTGTTTTCTTTTTGCATTCAGAAGAAAAATCATGGGCTTTGACATCAAAACAGCTAGACTATAATTAATTAACACTAACTTTGTGACGACAAATGAAACTTAAAAACTCTGGTCCTCACTTAACTGATCTGACAGAAGAATCTAATGAAACCATGGGTTTCTGTATATAGTAACAACAATGAATTATGTTTATTCAAATTTACAGTGAATCTGCAGTAATATATATATTATATATTATATACTGTATATTATGTATTGTATATTATATACTGCATGTATGTGTATGTACGTGTACATGTGTGTGTGTATGCAGAATGACCCCCCAATTTCTCCCCTTCCTGACTATTCATACTCTTTTGTAGTTTCTTCATACTGTGCCAGGATTAACCTGAATGATCAACTGTATATAACAGAAGTGATATATATTTGCTTTTGAAATTAGGATATAAAGACTTTGGCTTTTATCTTGGCCTCTTGGCCACCTCTTCCTCTACTCAAGAAAATAAAATAATAATCAAATGATATTGTAAAAATTAAAATACTAAAAAAATGCTAGTTGAAATAAAATGTTCCAAAGTGCCACTAAAGAAAGGATAAAGAAACCTCCCAAATGCTGTGATCTATTGTCTGATTACTCTCTTGCAAAATTGCTCCATACATTTTGTTTAGTTTTGCCTTATTTTTAAAAATATACTCTGATTTTACTTCAGCCTCTTTCCTAACTTTGTTGATTTCACACAGCCATCTGTATGCTCTTGGCCTGTGCTATTAAGCTGCACTCAGCATTCTTTCTGGACTGATAGGATTATCACATCATTTGGGAGTTACTGAAGATAACTCATAAGAATATAAGGTAAGCAGTCAAAACTGCCAACAGCAAAAGTACAGAAGCCTTCACTGGAATTCTAACATTTAAAAATTAATATCAATCCTCGTCAGACATTTTCCAAAGGCTAGAAGACAGAATAGTTCAGAATTTGTTAGAAATAATGCAAGCTAGCATGGCCCTGATACTAGTTCAAGAATGTCACAAAAGAGAATTACAGGCCAATATCCCTATTGAACATAGATGCAGAAATCATCAACAAAATACTAACAAACCAAATTCAACAATATATTAAAAGGATCATAAACCGAAATACGATTTATTCCAGGGATGAAAGCATGTTTTAATATCCATAGAAATTACTACACATTAACAAAATGAAGAATTAAAATATTTCAGTAGATGCAGCAAAAGCATTTGACCAATTCAACATCCTTTTATAATGATTGAAGCCATATCTGACAAACCCACAGCTAACCTCTTAATAGTAAAAAACTGAAAGCTTCTCCTAAGATCAGGAATAAGAGATACCCACTTTCACCACTTTTATCCAATATCAAAGGGCTTTTCTAACTTTTGATTCATAGTAGGTTTAGAATAATTTATTGAATAAACAAAGAATTACATTTCTGTGATAACATCAATAGAATTGGGAGTATTCCTAAAATATTATACGACAATAATAACCTTCTAACATGTTTATATCCATGGGAATAAACATACAATCAAGTGTCTGTTTTACAGGTAAACAATCAGAAGGTAGTTTAATTTGTAGTTGGCCTATGTGCTTACCAGTATTCAGATTTGCATTATTTCTAACAACTTCTGTGAAGACTTATAGGCCTTAAATTTTAAAATTTCACAAGTTTAAATACAAAAAATTCATATGGTAACAAAATACAATGCATAGAACATAGATCATAGATAAGCGTTGTTAACATTTGGCATATTTGATTTTACAAACATGTAGTATGCATTTAATATACCTAATTAGTACAAGATTTTGCTTTCTTTCTTAAGAATATGGGCATTGTATATAAATCCAGATTATCCTTCAACTTCCGTTTTCCCTCCTGACCTGAGCCTCATACTCTACCAAGTATAGAGACATCATTATAAGTTTAGAAACCTATTTTTTCAATGTATTACATTATTATAAGTCCATATTTATATGTGTATACTAGACATGCCATAAAACATTTTTATTCACTTATGTAAATGATATACATTTTAAAAATTAACCTTTGTACTGATTATACTTTTGCATTCTTCATGTAAACCCATGTAGATTTTTTAAAGTTTTATGGTATGTCATCTAAACGTAATTATCTATCCATTAAGGACCTTTAATTTCTATATAACATTATATATATATATATATCTCAAGTGATATTGTAATTAACTATTTAAAATATCAAAATTGTTATAATTTTACTCAAAATCAGAATTTCAAATAGTTTGGAACAGCTTACACTTAGCATGAGTAAATTAAGAGATAAATTTAGAAAATTAGAAAAAAAGAGAGATCGTGTATTCATGGGGCTTTGATTAATGTAGTGAATCAAAACAGGTGGTAAATGCCTTGGCAATCTGTTTTAAATTTGCCACAGATTTCAAAGTGACTAAAAAATTAACTTTAAACCCCAAATAGCTGCAACGCATCATAGTTAAAGGTAGTTTTTAACCACCGTGAAAAGCACAGAGATACCAAAGTCTAAGTAAAATGTATCTGCAAGTCTCTTCAACAATTTTGTATTTAAAAGTGTTGTCCTTAGTACTATTTTAAAACTTATGTGTGATGTTCAGCAATGCACACAGCTTGGTCTCATTTTTCTCATCTTTAAAGAGACTAAGGAAGAGGTAGAGATTGCACTGGAGAGTTTTGAAGACACCATTAATCCCTATCGTTTGGTGACAGGGACCAGTTGGCTGTCTAAACGTTATACCAATGCCTCAGTAAAATCATGCAAAACATACAAAGAAAAGTTATAGCCCATTTTCAAATCAGGTAATCTGATGAAGATTGAAAACTCTACGTTGTGCAATTAAGACATAAAGTGGAAAAAAAAAAGAGAGAGAGACAAAAAGTGAGTCCTGTTCTTCTCTAGATACCTAAAAATCATGCTTGCCATTACATTGTGGTCTCTGGCTTTATATATTTTATGACGGGATAGTAAAAGGAATAAACTAATGGAAATAAATATAGGAAATGTGGGATATCAGATTTTTTTTAAATCTTTCAGTAAACGTATTAAATGTTTGTCTTCAGTGACTACCATTTACAATTCATTCCCTAAGCTGATTTTGTTGAGGATAAATTTAATTTTGTTAATACCATCCTTTTAGCTATTGTGGATCTCTAGACATTACAGATTCCTAAGTTTGCTTAACTGTAGAAGAACCCATTTCAGGGTACATAAACATGCCATGTACATATCTACATATGTTTTTGTGCATGCACATACATATGTATGTTTCACGCTTATGTTTAAGTATATTCCACACCTCCTAGGTTTAAAATATGTTAACTAAGGGGTTCCTAGGTGGCTCAATTGGTTAAGTGACTTCAGTTCAGGTCATGATCTCATGGTTGGTGAGTTCAAGCCCTGAATCGGGCTGTGTGCTGACAGCTCAGAGCCTGGAGCCTGCTTCAGATTCTGTGTCTCCCTCTCTCTCTGCCCCTCTCCTGCGCGCTCGCTCTCTCTCTCTCTCTCTCTCTCTCTCAAAAACAAATAACCATTAAAAAAATAAAATAAAATATGTTAACAAAAAAAAGAGGGAAAAATAATTTTAACATCTGTAACAGAAGTTAGCATTCAGAATTTTTTGAACCTCCACAAACTAGTAAGATGAAGACAGATTACACAGGAAAAGCCTGTGAATAAGTAAGTTACAGAAGATAAATGTGAAGGACTAAATATATCAAAAAACAAAAACAAAAACAAAAAAAACCCAGAAAATGCAATTTCATTAATTTGGGTGAGATGTTAACAACTGTTATGAACTCTTACCCCAGACTCATGGGGTCTAGAATATAACCCTTCACCTTTCCCAAATACTGTCCTTCAAAATACAGCAATTTAAAGTAGATGTGCAATGTTAACTCTTCAGAATAATCATTCTGTTTATTAAGATGGTTTACTGTGAAATTCCTGATAAAATTTGCCTCTGTACTAGCAACAATGATTAAGCACCCCAGAAGGCTAAGTGCCTATATCAGGAATATTTTTTTATAACTAAGGCATCCTGTAATAGTGTAGAAATGCCTTACTACTATACTGGAGATGTTGCAACATGTCTGGATACAACTGCTATCTGGCTAAGTGCCAAGTTGCCATTTTGTGTCCTTTGAAGACAGTAAAACCAGTGTTGGGTTCATACTGATAGTATTCCTATCATAAACTGGAGACAAAATTACATTGAATCAATGGCCATTCATCACACAGCTAGGAATCACAACATACTATAACAATGGAATAAACTCTTGAAGACATCAGTCACTTTCAAGTGTTAGGGATCTGGGGAAGATTAAACTCACATATAGTTATGGTACAATCATTTTCAATAGAAACCTCTGATATAGACAAAACAAATACTACAGCATTCTATTTCCACACATATATCTACAAATAATGGTTTCCACTGCTCACTGTACATTGGACATCTTAGGAGTTATAAGGAGATACATAGACATATACATAGGATCTGCCACTTGGGGAAGAATCCTTGACCCAGCCTTGGCAATGATTTTTTTTTTTAACTCTTTTAACTCTTTTTAACTCTTTTAATTCTAACATACAACTATAGTTAAAAACCTTATCTAGGGGCGCCTGGGTGGCGCAGTCGGTTAAGCGTCCGACTTCAGCCAGGTCACGATCTCGCGGTCCGTGAGTTCGAGCCCCGCGTCAGGCTCTGGGCTGATGGCTCAGAGCCTGGAGCCTGTTTCCGATTCTGTGTCTCCCAATCTCTCTGCCCCTCCCCCGTTCATGCTCTGTCTCTCTCTGTCACAAAAATAAATAAAAACGTTGAAAAAAAAATTAAAAAACAAAACAAAAAAAAAAAAACCTTATCTATAATAAATGTTTCCAAGTGCCCAAGGAGAGATTTACAAGCCTATTCACTAGGTAATGTTTGTAATTAATGGCCTCAAAATGGAAGACAACTGAAAGTCCCTTATAATTGGGGGGGGGGGGGGGAATGTTATATTCAAAACATAAAACAGGCAAAATAAGCTAATCTATTCAAATAATACAGATAAATCTCAAAATAATGTTAAAGAATAAAAAGATAACAAGATTAAAGAAAAATTTTAAAGTTTGAATTAAAAGTTAGATACACAAAATATGTTTCTTTCATGACTACATATAGGAATTAAATCATGGAATATTGTACATACCACCATTTCTTTAACGTAGTTGACTCAGAGACAGTAGGATGGAGAAATTTTGACAATATGAATGAATATAAGGGAAATTCAACCTTATCTGTATTGTTTTATATTTTGACAAGAGATACAATGTAATTGTGAAAATACGTTAATATTAATTATTTGTAATACATGAGTTGTTGGAATAAAATTTGTTTTTCTGAGTTGTTCTAAAAATTATTTATGTAATCTGTTTTACGGAAGAATTCCAAAAACATGTGGTAGTTCCCCCTGTAAGAGGTGAAAGTGGAGTTTAAGCCCCTTTCATCCTTTGAGGGTAAGCTAGGCTCTATTTCTAAGAATACAGTAGCTATAAGGAACATTATTATACTTGTTAGTGTAGAGAGCTGGCAACACTATATTATCCAAGTGATGAAGCTTAATATCACCAACCACAGTATGTGGATACTATGCAATCTCTGATATAAAGTGAGCAACACGGTATTTCAATTCCAATAGTCTTTCCTCCCCCCAAAATCTGCAACTTAAATCTAATCATGAGAAAAATATCACAGGAGCGCAGATTACAGGACACGCGACAGAATATTTGGCCATTACTCTTCAAGACTACCAAGGTCATGAAAAACAAAGGCAGAGAAACTGTCACAGTGGATTGGATCCTTGAACAGAAAGAGGAAATTGATGAAGACATTGCCAAATTCCAAGTAAAATCTGAAGTTAAAATCCAATAGTAACATACTAGTAGCAGTTTCTTGGTTTAGACAAATATACTATAAAGTGTAAAATGTTAAAAAGAAGAAGCTATGTGAGGGGCAATACTTTATAATACTCCCTGCATTATCTTTGCAACTTATCTATGAATCAAAACATATTTTAAAATAAAATGTTAATTCAAAAATACTTATGACCCTAATTCTAAACATAAGAAAAAGTCTTTGTTCTTCTTACCAAAGAACAATTCCTGTTCAGCTTTCTAAAGCTATTTAAAATTGAAGAGTTCTATGTATATTGTTTAGAATGATATAATCATAAATTTTACTATGGTAAACTAAGTTATTTGTACAGGATTGGCTTGCATTCACTATAGTCTGGAAAATTACTAGTATTGACCTCAATTTCTTTGGATTTTCAAAAGCTTGAAAATCCTTGGGATTCCACACCTTGCACAACCTTACTCTTGTTGAAATCATGAAATAGATTTCACAGTTTTTATCTTAAAAGTTTTGGAGAGGGGCACCTGGGTGGCTCAGTCGGTTGAGCGTCCAACTTCGGCTCAGGTCATGATGTCACGGCCCATGAGTTCGAGCCCCGCGTCGGGCTCTGTGCTGACAGTTCAGAACCTGGAGCTTGCTTTGGATTCTGTCTCCCTCTCTCTCTGCCCCTCCCAAACTCACACCCTGTCTCTATCAAAAAATGAATAAATGTTAAAAAAAAATAAAAACAAAAGTTTTGGAGAATCTGGGCATTTACCGAAGGCAGTAAAGTTTTGAAATTATTGGGAAGCGCTAATTCAGTTCTAGCATATTACCTCTTACATATGCAAGGCATATATGCACACAGTTTCCTGTCAACAAATGGATCTCATTATTCATGCTCTTGTTTTGAGAGTAGTTGTCAGTCCTATTAAAATTTTCCTTTTGCAAACATAGCCAGTCTTTTTTGACTTATTTTTTTAAAATCACATTTTTGACTTTCTATATTCTTAATTCCAACATTCTAACGAGTCCTGGGTTTTAGCATCTTCTATATCCATTCATTTCTTTTCATTTCCCCATATAATGTCATCTGTGTGTTTATCTCTTTATGTTTTTCCAAACCATCCTGTATACCCTGTCACACTAGTTTTCCTATGGGATTTCAATAATTCTATTATATACTTAAGATCAATGATAAAAAAAAAATAAACAGTCCAAAACCCAGGATCCAAATTGGTGTTATGAGTCTTACAAGTAAATGATTCTGCATTTTTAAAAATAATGTCATTGAACAAATCATTTAACCCATTCTCACAATTGCACAAGGAGAAGGTTGAGCCAGCTGGTATCTGAATTTTTTCCTGCTTTAAAAACACAACTAAATGATTTATAAATCATCTGCTGTTCCTAATACCATTCTCACCTTTCATATAAAGATTAAACCTTAAGTATGAAGCTGATTGCACTTTAGAAAAACATTGTGTGTGTGTGTGTGTGTGTGTGTGTGTGTGTGTGTGTGTGTGTTGGGTAGGACTATGTGTATGAAATAGTGTAACTCAACCTCCTTACGTGGCAAATCCTCTTTGCCAAATAAATAAATGCTTGTTTTAATTCAGTTCGCTAAATGTTATGTAACTGGATGGCATTATGATTTATGCATTTCTTCATGTTGTACAAAGGAACAGTCCTCAGATAATTACCAATACTTGTTTAAGCAAGCAATTGCTTCATTGTCTATATTGAAATCCACTTTCTAAAAGAATGATTTTTAATAGAACAGTACATAACCTGAATTTTGTACTTTATAAACCATGCATAAATAAGCAAAGTTCTATTCATTTTTGTCTTGTTTTGTTTTTGGTGTTAAGAAAGGAACGATCTAAATAAAGTTTAAATGATACCATTATTTCATCAGTCATCTGGAAAATTCAAAGCAGATAACATAGCATTGATGTGGAGAATGGAAAGTAACTCAATAATTTTATACGCATACATTAGTAAAATCAACTGGCAAGTTACTCAAATACCAGTATCTTTTCTTCCCTGTACAATTACAGTTTCAATACCTGTCTGGCATAGTACTAGATAGAATTGGCCTAATCATTTTGCTTATTTGGACAGAGGGCATAATACATTTGCAATACTTTTCAGCTCCCTTTCATTAAACTATTGAACTGATTTTAATTCACCACGTATTTCAGAGAAAAATATGGATCTTTGGAAATCAGATCCTTTAATTACTCAATTTGAATAGGTACACAACCGAGTTATCATTTTATAATTGCTCTTCACTTTGTATTAAATGAAAAATGCATAATGTTGAGGACTTAACACCTAATACAGAAACAAATAGTGGTAAAAAAAAAAAGTGGGGCCTTGCACAGAACCATGAGAATAATGTGCCATGAATAGAATAATTAAGCCAATCCTCTGCACCTGAGGTCCAATCAAAAAAAAGGGGGGGGGGACAAAAATACTCAGCCATATTGAGACATAGGACATGGAGCTTAGTGTTGTTAGTATCTAAATTATGTGGAATGAGGCAAAATACGGCCTACTATAGAGCCTGTAGTCCAAAGGCTAATGATACGTTCTCAACGTTAGCTGAATATACCACATGTCTACTATATTATCAGTGTCATATTTTTTTGGGTCTAAGTAAAAGAATGACTTGGTGAGAAACATGCAAACCTGCAAACATACAAAAAACCCAAAAGTCCAATATTTTGACAGTATATGTTTATTAAGATGCTTATTCTTAATGTACTTAGACCTTATTTGCAAATACATTATTCTGCTTGCTATGTAGCCTATGTAACTTAACAAAATGCAAAAAAATGAAAAATTCAAATTTTCTGTTCACTCCAGATCTGCAAATCTCCTGTTCACTCAATGGAATTGATCAATAACATTTCTAAAAATATAGCATTTACTAGCTGGTATATACCGAAATTTTCTAATTTCATCTTTTACTACTTTTCCATCTCTTCACATAATTATGTCAAACCTACTCCCTTTTTCTCAAATATGCCAGACATTTGCATCGGTTATTCCCTATGCGAGAATACAGCATGTCTAATTTAACATTTACTTCAAACTTTGCTCTAATATACCTCCCCTCAATAAGACCAACTCTGACCTCCATATTTAAAATTTCAACTTTTCCCAATGCTACATTTTTCATTCCACCATGTTGATTTACCTTAGTACTCCTCACATTTTAACTTCTCATGTGTTTACTTATTCATTGTGTTTATTGTTATTTATCTGTCTCATCCTGCCAGATTGTAAACTCACCTTGGTCCATGATCCTGTTATGCCAATTACTGATAGGACTTTAGAACTTAGAACTGTATCTGGCAGATCAGTAGGCACTTGGTAAATATTTGTTAAATACAAGATTATATTTATTAGCAAGAAACTAACTTGGTTTATTTGAAATATATTCCTTGAACTTTAATGGATTTTCTTCATGTAAATTTGTCGTAAAATTTGTCCCTGAGAGATATACGTATTTTGTTTTTTGAAAGCATTAAAACACTTAAAAACATTAGAAAAAAAAAAGTATAAGGGATATTATCTATGTGTTTTAAATATTTTTCTTTTCAGCACTAGATAAGCTGCTATAGTATACAAAACTACGATTTATCCAGTTTGAATATTCAGTCGAAAATCAGAAATGCTTATTTTCTTAAACACCATCCCTAAAATAGAAATGTAGGTATAGACTAATGACATAATAATTGATTTGCCAGCCTAATTTCTTATTATCTGAAACAATCTTTTCAGCATTAGAAAAGAATATCACACCAGTCTTCAACCTGAAATCACAGAAGTTGCTATTTCCACAAGATATTTAAGGCCTTCAACAAAGAATCTATTATTGCATTGAAGTTGATCACATCTTGTAGAGTAACCAGGTCTAAAGCTATGAAAATAGGTACAGGGTGAAAATAAATTACCCTAAAAGGGCAGTGTTATGATTGAATTATATCCCCCAAAGTAATGAAACTCATGTGACTGTATCTGGAGATGGGGCCTTTTAAAGAGGTAAAGTTAAATGAGGTCATAAGGGTGGGTCCTAACCCAATATGACTAGTGACCCCATATAAAGAGGCACTAGGAGAGTTGTGAACAGAGCAAAGTTCATGTGAGGGCACAGCAAGATTGTGATCTTCTACAAAGTAAGGAAAGAGACCTGTGGAGAAAACAAACCTGAAGACATCTTAATCTTGGACTTCTACCCTCTAAAGAGGGAGAAAATTAATTTCTATCATTTAACTCACCCAGTCTGGGGTATTCTGTCATGGTAGCCTTAGTGGGAGAATCTAGGGAGAATGAAAAGTGTTTTATTATCTGACCTTTATTTTGTAAATGACAAGAATCATGTTCATACCTTTTTATAGACATTACATTGTTGTCCATTATTTAGAAATTGCACTTTTTTTTTTTTTACATCCATATTGTAATGTCTCAGGAAACTTTGGCTCTGAGAATACAATAAGTATCTGCCTTCCTGTGCTAAGCACTTTCCGATATGTTATAGTCTAGAATAATAAGTAGCACATTAAAAGGTATTCTTTAAATCTCTGCTAATAATTCTAATGAATACGCACTTTAGTTTTACATATTTAGGACATTCTCATTGCACTGGCTTTTGATCAATTAAGTTAAATGTACATAGGCTTACAGTTTATCAGAAGTAATTTTTTCAGGTAACATAGGCAATTTGTGAGCTGGAGTATTACTCAATTATTTTACCTGCTTGTCACAGTAGCATCATTCTGTATAAAGTTATCTTCTGTAGAGAGATACAGCCCAAAATGTGCGCATCCACAAGCTTTTCTACTGAACACACATGCACCCATACCAAACTTATATACCACTACTGACACAAATGACTTGTACAGTTGGAACAAAGATGCAAGACTGACCTTCCGTGGAACATGGAAAATGGACAAGGGAAATTGATTGCTGTGATCTACCAACTTTGGGCAACATACAAAATACTTTCATTTGGATATCTTTTACTACTTATTAGGAAACTGTATATGTGTTTTAATATGGGAATTATTACACAAAGTTCGCTGAAGGAAAAGATTCAGGTGAAAGGAAGGAATTTACAATGGAGGAAGAAAGGCAACAGAATTTGATAGACAATGGTAAATAAAATCAGCTGACTAGTTTTATTAATAAAATAATTATACCCTGTTAACTATCACGTTGGAGTATAGGGAGAACACTTGGAAACAAGTCATTTTTCAATTATGTGAGCAAAGACATTTTACTGACATTTTCAGAGCAGGGAGATCACCTTTTATTCTGAAACAGTACTTGCTAAAGAATGCGTTTTCCTTTCTCTGAGGTTTTAATTGAATAAATTTATTTTAGACATAGCCTCTTCATTTCCTTTAACTCAAATAACCACCTGTCCACTGAATTATAGGAGTGAACTTCCGTGAAGAGATTTGTCAGATGCTCATAAACTTAGTCATTCTCTTTATTAGTGCACTCACCCATGTGGGCTTGGATATGGCTATCAGAGGTGCATGCAGTGATAGAAACCAGAAAAAAAAAAATAGTAGTCAATGAACAACAGGGAGGTTAAATGACTGGCATGAAAGTGAAACTGAGCCCAGCAGTTTTTCAAAATATTTTTATAACCACTATTACACTAAGGTCCCCAAAACACTAATCAAGTTTCCTTTAGTTATTAGGTTTCCGGAGACGGTCTTTTCTTCGATGTCTGATTTTGCACATCCTAAATCTTCTGGTACTGATGTTAAGCTTTCCTGATCTGCTGGCATTTATTCAAGTTTTCTAGATCAACTCAATGACCTATACTTTGTGAAGACACTTTCAAGGTGAATTATTCATTTTTTGCGCTCAAGACCATTTGTGCATATTTCTGTTAAAGTATATGTCATTTATTCAACATTGGATTTCAGTATTTGCCTCATGCAATTGCATTCCGTCCGAACACAGTATCTCACTCATTTAACAATGCTTTTGTTATATAAATATATGCTGTGAATAGTCAAATATGAAATACTGTTTGCTAATTCAAATGAAATAATGAGGAAATATATTCCCAATGAATTCACTTAGCTACACTCTTAAATTGCAGATATATAGACTAGCTTTAGATTTAACCAGAACAAACATGGTATACTGAGGAAAAACAAAAAGCATATATTCACTTCCAGAAGTATTGAAACCAGAGCTAAACAAAATGACATTTTCAAAGAATATAGAAGCTCATAGAAGTTTTACAAACAGCCATGTGATAAATCAACTTAGTGAATTCAATTTTAGAAAGTTTTAGAAAATTAGTGAATTTTAACTTTAGAAAAAATATGCATCAGATAAATTTCTTTAGATTAAAAGGAAGTATTGGACTCTGAGAAGCAGAGGTGGATTTGAAGGTCTGCCAGTGATAATAACTAAGTGGAGAAAAAGAGAAAACTGCTTCACCTGTAGACTACAGTTCTCTTATTTTTGAGTGCCCAAGACTGGTGGTAGCTGGGGCAGGGGCAACAGCACTTATTACAGAACTCATAGGAAGTCAGATATTAGACCTCCCTCCTCCCCTTCAGCGATTCCTAAGTTTTATGTCCTAAACCTTAGAAACAGAGACCCATTTGAAGAATTTGAACCAGAATGAAACCATGCAAGGAACAAAGAATTGTTTTAAAATCCGTATGATTGAATTGTATTTCCTTCTACTCTTCTGAGTTAGTCACCACATTTCTACTTCCTGTCTTCTATTTATGAAATTTTAGCGCACTCCTACCAGCTATATCCTTCTGTATAGATTAACATATTTCATTGCATTTTGGTGGGGGTACTGGTAGACAGAGGAGATAAATATGTATGGGAAATCAACTATGATTAAACTCTCCAATATTTGAAACTTCTATCCTGATTAAGTATATTCTGTTATGAATAAAAACTCATTGTAAGATTTAATATTACAAATGGATTTAAATATTTTACTTAAGCTACTGATATTAGAAATTTTATACTGTTTCCAAAATCTTCCATTAAATTAGACATTAAAAGGACTATCATACAGAACAAGTTTTTTCTTTTTTTTACATAAAAGTTCTCTTATAAAACAAAGCACACTGTAGGTTTAAAAAAAATACAAAGTGAAGGAACCAGGAGGGCATGCATAATTGAATTTTGATATATATTGCCAAATTTCTTCCTAAGAATTTTGTCATTTCCACTGCCACCCTAACAAAGTGCTGCTGTGGTCACTTTGTAATGTGACATTACAAAACTCTAGTGGAGCCATTCCCGTCACAGTCTGTATCAATGGATTCCCCTGGAGACAGAAAATTCCCACATAGAATTATCAGATCAATTTGTGAAGTCAACACCTAAATTGAAGATTTCTTTCTAAATAGATAATCAAATGTCACAGAATCATCTATTGAATGTTTCTCTTGCCTAATAGAACTTGGTCTCTTTTTTCACTTACCTTACAGAAAAAAAAAAAAAAAAAATAGGATCTTTCCTGGATGAGTAAGCAGAAATGATTCCCAAAGATGCCTGTGCCTTTAACCACTAGAACCCAGGAATATGTTACTTTACATGATAAAAGGGGTTTTGCTGATTCAGTTAACAATTTAGAGAGAAGATCATCATGGACTGTTCAGGTTGGCCCAATGTAATCACAACAGTCCAAATAAGAGGAAGGTGAGTCATAGAGAAAGCTATAAATGTGGCAGGTGGGGTTGGAAGAGGTTACAGCATTGGATTTGAAAATGGAAGTAGGAGCCATGAGTCAAGGATTACAAGCATCCTCTAGAAGCTAGAGGAGACAAGATAAAGATGCTCTCCTAGAGCCTCCAGAAGGAATGCACCCCGCTAATCCATTCTAGACTTAACTCTGGAACTGTGAAAAAGTTTGTCTCGTTTTAAGTCAGTAAATTTGTGAAAATTTCTTTTACAGCCACAATATGAAACTAACACTCTGCATCGCTAATTCCATTCCATTAACCAGTACTGCCTAAGTGTTTTGAAGGCACACTATGCTTCTCCCATCATTGGCAATTAGTACAACAAATGTTAATTGCTATTTGCTTTTCAATGCACCCAACTCCCAACCACAAGAAAAGCAATTAGCCTTTTTTTAAATTGTTTCAGGTTTTTATTTATTT
>NW_024412396.1:19552778-19651526 GCF_014898765.1 Herpailurus yagouaroundi | reverse complement strand
CCAGCAACCCTCATTTTGTTCTCAGTAGTTAAGAGTCTGTTTTATGGTAATGGTAAGCCTTTTGAAGCAAGATCTTCTTCATTCCCTATTGTATTTTCAGTGCCTAGTAAATTACACACTGGAAGCAAGAACTATTGCATGAATTGACAGGGTTTTTTATTGATCCTGTGAAGGAGGTCTTTTATAATTTTATTTCAAATTTGTATTATTCATCCTGAAGTATTACTAACGTGTACCATTTCAAATGTTTTCCAAAGAGGTGATCGCTACAAAATATTTAGAGAGGAACATTTCAAAGATTCTGTATAGACCCTAAGTTTTATCATTAGGGCAAATAAGACCGTCATAAAGCTTTGTAATTACAAGGTACATTTGGGGCCTTCCCAATGTTTTCACTGATTTGACTTTGTTTTAAATTAGGGAGACTATAAAAAATGAACTCATGTAAACTTTTCCCACATATATTACTACAACAGTGTCTCTTGCTCTTTCATTACTAAGAAAGTTTTTGCTGCCCTTGGCAATGTTATTGTGTGCTAGTCTGTTGTATTCTGCTTGGGGTTTCTCCGGCACAGAAGAAATCTCCAAGTGATCATATTTCCATTTCAGTTTTCCACCATGAAAGATTATATCCAGGCTACAGGAACTATTTAGGAACTAGTCATTTGTTGAATTACAAATGTAGGGTCACATTTTCCTGAACCTTCACTTTACATTAAACTACATATGTTACAGTTATTCAAGTAAAATCATTTACGGCCCAAAGCAGATTATAAAACAGACTCCAAATAGACTATAGGCAAAAAGCAAAGCTTATGACATCTGTAGTTTGGCTTTTACTTAACCACTTTACCAGATTCCCTTATTTTGACAGTTTCACATTTTTTAGATATACCCTTATACTTACAGAGTAGAATAATCTGTCTGACTTCATTAAAAATTTATATGCCTTATTGATGTTTTATGTCACTGTTTTAGAAGAATTTTTATTTTTTTAAAGTTTGGGTCATCAGAGTTTTACTATTTTTTTATGTTTATTCATTTTTGAGAGAGACACAGTGCAAGTGGGAGAGGGGCAGAGAGAGAGAGAGAGAGAGAGAGAGAGAGAGAGAGAGAGAGAGAGAATCCAAAGCAGACTCCAGGCTCTGGGCTGTCAGCACAGAGCCTGATGCAGGGCTCGAACCCATGAACTGCAAGATCATGACTTGAGCCAAAGTCGGACACTTTGAGCCACCTGAGTGCGCTGAAGTTTTGTATTTTTAAACTAATAATGAAAGCAAGGGCGTTATTTATAGCACTTGTATGTAAACTCCTTTATGGACATTCATTCCTACTGCAAAATATTTATATATTTGAAATTTATTTTCAATTTTAAGTGTTGTTATATTTCAAATATGAGCTCAGAGGGTGGAGGAATGAGGACTATTTTATTCAACAAACATTTACGGAGCTCATATCAAAAGCCAATGACTGTCCAAAAATTATTCAGATAAAATAACTATCACTTTCAGGAAATTCAGAATACTTGACAATCACAGTCCAGATTGCCGTGATCCATGTTACTGAGAATGCATCTCAGAATATGGTTCTAACCCAGGGCAGTAGGAGGGCAAGAAGTTTATAGGAAAACTTTTTCTTTAATCTATTCAGTTCACCTTTATATGTGTCATCTGTACTCTCCACAGTAAAAGGATTCATTAACAGATATTAAAATTGTATTGTAATAAGTTCCCTGAAACAAAGCCTAATATTTTATAAATCATTGAGTGTTTATAATTGCAATAAATTGAATGCTTAAAAATCATTCTATCCTTAATGATGTTATATAGAATGATTTGCCAATTATCTGTCTTGATATCTTTAACATGAAATGAGCATTTCTTGGAATTAAACCAAAGAAAACAGATACCACTGCAGCTTTACAAATGAGGTAATTGTGGATTAAGGAATTGGGTACTATGACCAAGGTTACATAAAAATTGGAGTAATTTATGCATTTATATTGAACCATTACCACCACTCTTAATATTAGTTTTTTTTCCCCACTTTATTTTGTTTACAATTCCCAAGTATATAGCTGTACCTAAATACTTGTTCCTTGAGGAATTACATTACATATCCATTTAACATTAAATATTGGATATACTTGTAATATACTATAAACACACAAATTTTAGATCTAAACATTCCCAGTTGAAAACTATAAAAGTAAAAACTTATACAAAACTGAATTCATTTTCTCCCCCACACCTGAGCCACCCAGTTTTTCTTGTCTTGGTTACTAGGCAATTCCTTCACTTGCTTAGGCCAAAATTTGAGTCAACCTTGATTGTCTCTTTATCACATACCTTGCATTCTTTCTACCAGAAAATTGTGGAGACTCTATATTCAAAATGTATCAATCTAAACACATCTCACAACCCTGGTCCCCCACCATAGTTTATCCTCAATATCACAACAACAGGGATCCTTAAAAAAAATCTACTGAGATTGGGACATTTCTCTGCATATAACCAAACTCAACTCCCTAATTCAGTCAAGATAAAAACTACTTCAAGGCCCTGATTTTTCCTCCCACTACTTCTGATAGCATTTCCTACCACTCTCCCAATGGTTCACTGTTGCAGCCATAATGGCTTTCTTACATTTCCTGGGACCAGTCAAATATCCTCCCACATTGGGGTCTTTGTACCCATTCTAGTTCTGCCTTGTACTACTTTTCTCACTGATAACCCATGCCAATTTCCTCACCTCTTTCAAATCTTTACTCAAATATCAACATTTTAATCCTCCTATGTAACATTTCATCTATCTCCCATTCTATTTCTCCTATCTCTTTAGCATTTTGTTATGTACTAGGAGATGTATAATTTACTTATTATAATTATTGTATGTATCAATTCGAATGTAAGCTTCTTAAGGGCAAGGATTCTTGTTTGTTCCCTTGACATAGCCCAGGATCTGGATCATGCCTGGCATAATTAGGTGTTCTACCAGTATTAGATGAATTAATTTTAAAAGGTGGGATACTAAAACAATGTAGCGTCATATTGGAATCATTTCTGAAATAGAGAATGTCTTAATAAAAGTAGGATAAAGAATTGTTTTCAGATAACTTCACTTTATTGAGAAAGTACATTGAATCAAATATAGTCCTTTTAATCTTAAATATACCAATTATACTTGTCAGATATTTCAAAAGTTTAACTTTTTATTTTCCAATAAATACACTTTGCACATATTTCATATTATAACTTTTTTCCTTTTTATTAATACAAAATTACAACTGTATAATTTCTAGTTTATGTCATAAATATACTATTTTATTTATCTTTCCATGGTAGAGTTTCCCTTTTCCAAACTTTTGGATACAAATACCAAACTGAAAAACTCACAATCAGCCTTGAAAAAAAAAGACCCCACTTAGTCCTTTGGATCATATGATCCTTGACCCTGTAGTTTCATGTAGTTTCAATAGCCATGTCTGCCAAACTGAAGATTGAAAACCAATTCTACCTCCTGCTGTTGCTGCTCAGGACTGTATCACTGAGCATTTGAAAAGACACCTTCTCAAAAACAGCATGGAGTAAACTGCTTTCTAATATGAGACAAACAACCTTTACTCTGAACATCACTGGAGGGTGAATCTCATTCTCTGAGCTCTTTGCTTCATTTTGAATGAGTTTTCCAGACAGAGCTCTAGATATTATCAAACGCTCTCACTAACATACACACAGCAAATACAATTTTCTGTAACATTGCCTCTAACTTTGCATTTTAAACCAAGTACACAAGTCTTAAAACTTGGACACAAATCTTCTCTTCCTTTTCTTCCCCCATTTTGTAACCAGAAGTAACTTGATTTAAAGACCTTAAATTTATTCATGACTGCAACCTCTGATTTACACTTTGAAGTACGTATTGGTCATGGTTGCCACTATAGCTGAAATACCGACTTTGCTCTGGTTTCGGTTATGGTTGTTTCCTCCTCAAACTCCATCATAATCATGCAGCTGTGTGCGTGTGTCTTCCACAGCAACACATACTGCTTTTCAGTCGAGTCATTTTATAAGGAATTATTTGGCACAATTTAGTTGTTTGACAGTCATCAAATGTTCAAAGGCAGTGCTGTCCAGCAGTTAGTTTTTAGTTTTTAAAAATAATTTTTCTGTATTTAGTATTAATAGATGATTAAAGGCCACTTGACAAAACCCAAGACCCATACTAAGAAAAATTATATGCAATATACAAATAAAGAAACTGATTCAGTAAATGTAATAAAAATCAAGTATCTTAAATGAGAAAACACTGATAGCTTTAACATTAACCAAAATTTTTATAGAGTATCTGGCTTCAAGATAAATGCTTAAAAAAGATCAAAGTTTAAAAAAAATATTCTGGAAAAATACACAAAAATGGCAATGGAAAATATTCTACTTTAAATTGTAACCAAAGTTAAAATAACTTGGTATCAATTTTACAAATATACAGGGGACCTATATGAAGAATGACATTAAGAGACAACAGAGAATCTGAATAAATAGAAAAGTATATGTTTTTGGATGGGAAAAATCTAAATTTAAGAACATCAGATTATTACACAGTTTTAGTAAAAATTTCATTTGAATTACAATAGTTTCTTAGAATTAGATAAAGTGAATGTTAAGTCAAGAGTTTAGCCCCCATATAGCTTTACACATTACAGTAAATGCAACAGTGAGAGTCAGTTTGTCACCTTATGAAGCCACTTTAATGTCTTGATAATGGCAAAAGCATAGTAAATTAAACACGAGGGAAAGGATGGCACTTCTTGATGGTAATGTTACTCAGTAACTACAGGGAAAAAAACGACTGAATATTTCAATCTTAGATCACATAGAAAAATATATTCCAGTATGATTAACAACTTAGATGTCAATAATTGAATAAAAATCTAGCATGGAAATTTAAAAGACTAAATTTATTATATAAGGACGAATACCTCACTTCAAGATGACAAAATTGTAAACTGCAAAATGAATATTTGTAAATGTTCTTTTAAAATGTTTAGTTGTAGGAAATATACAATTTCTGCATTGGAAAAATATTTTTAATACAGAAAGGAGAAAAAGTAATTTGTATAGTTTGTGGAGAAAAAGCCTTCACTAGATGAAAAATTACTATGAATAAAAGAGCAAATTCAAATGGTCAAAAATGTATGAAGATGCTCAATCAATAGTCAGGGACATAGAAATTAAAAGTGAATTATCAATTTATGTCTATCAGGCTGGCAGAATTTTTAAATAGCTATGCAACGAGTTGCTTAAAATGCAGATGAAGTTTGTATATCACTGATAGAAATGTTCCATGTCAAAGTCTCTTTAAGACTATCAGAAAATATCTATTAAAATTTAAAACTCTTAAACCATAATACACAGCCGTTCCAACCCTAAGCAGCTGCATGCAGCACAAGAATAAAGTGTCAATTCTTGTGTACACATATGGAGAATGGATATTACAGCACTAACCTTAGACAAGAACAGGAAACAATGGATGATTGGCTAACCGTATTGTGATCTATCCAGGGAATGAACTACTATATATTTATGTAAAAGAATCCATGGAGTTTACAGATGTATTATGTCTAACAGTGTTATGTTGATAAAAGATGCATAAAATGTGCTTAAATTATGCCCTTTTTACCCCACTTTTTAAAAATATTTTTTAATTTATTTTTGAGAGAGTGAGAGTACATGTAGACACATGGGTAGGGGAAGGGGAGAGAGAGAGAGAAGGAGAGAGAATCCCAAGCATGACTCAATCCCACAAACTGAGATCATGACCTGAACCACTATCAAGAGTTGGATGCTTAACTGATTAAGCTACCCAGGCACACTTATTTTTTTAAACATTTTTTTTTTAAAACAATGAGGGGATGTATGTGGTATATCTAAAAATGGAATAAGGAAGAGACATATGAAAACTGCATTTAGTAGACTGTTAAACATGGCATAATGCATAAAAACATGTCATGGTCCTTTATATGTACATTATACATACATGTATTTTTATGGATAAATAGATGTGTGACAGTATCATACCAGAATATTTATGTTGCCATTCCAGGATGTTACCTAACCTGTGCCTAAAATTTTTATATTTCATTTATATATATATATATATATATAGATAGATAGATATAGATATATATATATATATAGATATATAGATATATATACACACACACATATATATATTTTTTTATTAACGTTTTATTTTTTATTTTTGAGACAGAGACAGAGCATGAACGGGGGAGGGTCAGAGAGAGAGGGAGACACAGAATCTGAAACAGGCTCCAGGCTCTGAGCTGTCAGCACGGAGCCCGATGCGGGGCTTGAACTCAGACTGTGAGATCACGACCTGGGCGGAAGTCGGACGCTCAACCGACTGAGCCACCCAGGCGACCCTTCATTTATATTTTTTTAATGAATATATTATGTAATCAGGATATACGAAGATATTTTCATTGTAGATGAATCAGACTTACAATTAAGCTAAATGTTTTAATTTACTATTAAGTGGTTTCATTATTTTAATGATGTAGGAATAAAACTCTCCCCCTACACTTAAATATCAAGATAAAACCAGTACCTCTTAAAAAAAAAAAAAAAGACGACAACGACTTTTCTTTCCTTTGAATTCCTCTGCTTTACTTTATACTGCTACTTTTTTTTTTTAATTTTTTTTTTCAACATTTATTTATTTTTGGGACAGAGAGAGACAGAGCATGAACGGGGGAGGGGCAGAGAGAGAGGGAGACACAGAATCGGAAACAGGCTCCAGGCTCTGAGCCATCAGCCCAGAGCCTGACGCGGGGCTCGAACTCCCGGACCGCGAGATCGTGACCTGGCTGACGTCGGACGCCCAACCGACTGCGCCACCCAGGCGACCCTATACTGCTACTTTTAACTACAAGTCTATTTTAACAGGTAATTTAAAACTCTAATGCTATTATAACATGTCATAAAATGTAACTTGAAAGAAATAATGTAAGAGAAGTTATTAATATTGAACACATACTTCAACTAGTTTTTAGCAATCATCATCATGAGACTATAAAGAATCATTTAGTGCTCATTTCTAGTAAATAAAAAAAAAAGGTAAGTAGAGAGTATAGACTTTCCAAACATTAAATACTTAGTGATATTTATTGTTTTTTTCTGTGAGCATTAAAAATTACCCTCCCACAAAAATTCCAGAAACATTTTCATGGTACCATTTATAACACCAATAATAGATAAAAGCCAGAAAGAGTACTGACTCATCTTTCAGCATTTTTATAGTAAAGCCAATCTAAGTACACAAACATTTAAGACAATTGAGTTTCATATTCCTTAGTCTGAGCCTCAATATTTTTATTTTGCTCCATTTAAATATATCATTCAGCCTCCTAAATAAAGTTCTTCCATCTGTAAATTGAACAGAATTCTAAGTATATATTCAGTTAGGTGGAGATTTCATTATCAAATCAAGAGATTGATTTATGGCCATCTCTATATAGACATCCAAACTACATCTGAGAGAGTGAGCTGTGGCAATCCTAGTGAACAGGGTAGATACGTTCATCTTGTTAAATAACTTTAAATGCTAACACCATACTAATCTTTTATTGTATCTCCAGCATGACCCTTTTCTGACCTTCAAAACTTTTTTTAAATTATTTTTAATGATTATTTTTGAGAGAGAGAGAGACAGACAGACAGACAGAGACAGAACATGAGCAGGGGAGGGGCAGAGAAAGAGGGAGACACAGAATCCTAAGCAGCTCCGGGCTCTGATCTGTCATCGCAGAGCCTAATGCTGGACTCAGACAGAGCCTAATGCTGGACTCAAATTCACACAGGAGCCATGAGATCATGACCTGAGGCAAAGTTGGAGGCTTAACTGACTGATCCATCCAGGTGCCCCTCTGACAACCAAACTTTAATCCAACTGACTGTTTATATCTACACTCAGATACCTTTAAGAAATATCATGTCCACAATTGAACTTCTGATAGCCCTCCTCTAAAACAAAACAAACAAAAACAAAACCAAACCCAACTCATTCCTCAGATTTGCACATTTCAGTTAAAGGCAACTGCATCCTATCAGTTGCTTAAGACAAAAATTTGAAGTCATCATGTTTTTTTTTTTTTTATTTTACATACAATCTATCATATTCTGTTGGTTTATATTTAGATTCCCATGTTTTACCACCTCAACTCCTACCATGCTTGTCCAAACCACAATCCTCTCTCTCCTGGGTACTCAGAGCAGATACAAGAATTCCTTCTGACTCCTCCCTTTAGAGTCTATTGTTTTGTTTTTTGAGGGGGTGGGGGGGCAGAGGAAGAATCTTAAGCAGGCTCCATGTCCATCACGGAGCTCCGATATGATGGGCTCCATAGCATGACAGTGATATCATGATCTGAGCCAAAATCAAGAGTTGAACACTTAACTGTCTGAGCCATCCAGAGGCCTCTCCAGTCTATTTTCAATCTATCAATTATATCATTCTTCTCATAACCATCTTTTTGCTCAGGGTAAAAGGCAAGGTTATAGAAGATCTTAGGTGATCTGGTTTTCTTTTTCTTCATTATCATCCTGATTTTATCGCTTCATGTTTAATCTATACTGGGACACCTCAGATCTCATAGCCATTCAACTATTTTCTGTCATGGGTTCTCTTCCTCCAGCTATGAACATGGCTCACTCCCTTAAGGTTTTGACCAATGTTACTTATTCAGGGAGGCCTATTAAAATAACCCAGTTTAGAACTGCATGTCTGCCTCTACATATTATACTTGTCCCCATGTTTACTGTTGGAAAACTAAAATCCATGTAAATTTTAAAAGGAAATGTAAAAAAAAAAATAGTACATCTCTATCTCTATATGCTCTAGGAAAAGAGGTCATGGGATTATTAAACTTTAAACCTCAAGTTATAAAAGAAAACAACTTAGGCATCATAAGTATTAAAGATTATATGACAGATTCCATAAGCTAAATTAAGATACATTAGACTTTTTACACCAGTTATAGAGGAAGTATTTATAACCACAATTTGCAAAGTTAGCTTTCAAAATAAAGGCTTTTTTCCAATAGGGAATGGACAGATGTTATAGGTAACTCATAGATTAAGACAAACAAAAAACCTTTGAAACACAAAGGCAATATAGTCCAGAAACAACCTAACTCCATCCCACAGAAGTAAAATCCTTTTGCAAAGCTTTATTAACAAATGTATTCATGCGCATTGCTAGTTTTGGAGAATAGACCAGGAAAAAAGTAAATACCATTAATAAGTGAATATGTACATACATTTTGGTAGGTCTACACTAGAGGATATTCTACAGCCATTAAGAGAAGTGACTTATTGTTTAAATTGACTTGCTAGAGTTTTCATGAGGTTTTGTTGAGTTAACAAAAATGTAAGATGTAAAATACATGATTCCAGTTTGGTAAATTAATGGCTAAAAATCCTATTTGACTGTGTATATACATATACTTGTATATATAGGTATTATATATATTTGACATATAGGATATTTTATTGTATTTCATATACACCACACATTAGGTAGCATTATATAAGCATGGAGTTATTAGGGAAGTATACATATTAGATTAACATGGGTTACACAGAATTATTTGGAGTTACTAAGGAAAATGGATTGCTAATAAGGTGGGAAGTAAAGAGAATAAAGGGAAAATATGGGGGAAAATATACCCAAACACAGCATGTATAGTAGGATTTTATGGATCCATTTTTCTAAGCACAAGTATGTCTATTTGTATGACATTTAAGTTATTTATTTGAGAGAGAGAGCACATGCATGAGCAGAGAAGGGTCAGAGAGAGAGGCAGAGAGAGAATCCCAAGCAGGCCTCACACTGGCAGCACAGGGCTGACACAGGGCTCGAACCCACAAACCATAAGATCATGATCTCAGCCAAAATCAAGAGTTGGATGTCCAATGGACTAAGCCACCCAGGAGCCTGTGTATAACGTTTTAAAGTAAAAATTTAAAACACAAGGGGAAAATTAGGCTTAGAAATAAAAAGGATGTATTATCAATTACTAGGTGTTACCAGATGATCTTCCCCACTGTTTAAAGTATTCCTCTTGATCTACATACGAGTGAAAACATACGGTATCTGTCTTTCTCTGACTGATTTATTTCATTTAGTGGAACACTCTCCAGTTCCATTCAGGTTGCTACAAAAGGCCAGATTTCATTCTTTCTCATTGCCAAGTAGTATTCCATTGTGTTATACAAACCACAATTTCTTTTTTTTTTTTTTTTTTAATTTTTTTTTTTTCAACGTTTATTTATCCTTGGGACAGAGAGAGACAGAGCATGAACGGGGGAGGGGCAGAGAGAGAGGGAGACACAGAATCGGAAACAGGCTCCAGGCTCCGAGCCATCAGCCCAGAGCCTGACGCGGGGCTCGAACTCACGGACCGCGAGATCGTGACCTGGCTGAAGTCGGACGCTTAACCGACTGCGCCACCCAGGCGCCCCGAAACCACAATTTCTTTATCCATTCATCAGTTGATGGACATTTAGACTCTTTCCATAGTTTGGCTATTGTTGAAAGTTCTGCTATAAACATTGGGGTACAAGTGCCCCTATGCATCGGCACTATTGCTGGGTCATAGGGTAGATCTATTTTTAATTTTTTGAGGAACCTCCACACTGTTTTCCAGAGTGGCTGTAGAAGACCACGGGGAGTTACAGAGAGGGAAGGGGGCAAACCCTATGAGACTCTTAAATACTGAGAATAAACTGAGGGTTGATGGGGGGTAGGGAGGGAAGGGAAAGTGGATGATGGGCATTGAGGAGGACACCTGTTGGGATGAGCACTGGGTGTTGTATGGAAACCAATTTGACAATAAATTTCATATTAAAAAAATAAATAAAGTATTCCTCTTGATCAAATGTTCTAAATAAATAAAATACTGAACAGATTGCAAAGATCAATTTGAAACAGGGGCTAAAAGTACATGAAAATATGTGAAACACTATGAAACCAACAGACAACGATACAGACTCAGCATGAGGACAGAGTGTAAGTATTCAGACACCACATTTCATAAAGTGTTCATCAATATTGTAATACATAAAAGCTGATAATGCTTAATCTCACCCAGACATGTTTTGTTATTATACACACATAAAATATAGTTTATATAATTTTTACAGAATATATAATTTTATTCCAGAGAGTGTATTTCGTTATTTCAAGGAGATGGATCTAGTTTTATAACCCTCAATTCTGAATTGTAAAAATGCTTCAGCTTTAAGTAGGACCTTACTACATGCATCAAATGACCTCTGTAGTCACTTCCTCTTTGTCTTTAAGTCACACATGTAACTCCTTAGATATGTCAAATTCAATGAATTTATCTTTAAAAATATCTTATGTTCACACATACACATAGATTTCTCAAGGAAACTGAATTATCATTTGAGAAGTCATATACTATTTTGAATATGCATTTGCCTTAACTCCAACTCAACAAATTCTCCATATACTTAAGTGACAACCTGATTGTTTCTACAACTCAGGAAGACAGAAGATGATTGGATTCTGAAGACATCAGTCTGACATATTATTGTTTAATTAACATGATACTGAAATAATTAGCAAGATGTAGTATCACATGTCTTGTTTAGGTTGTTGATTTCATTGCAAAATACATATAACAGAAAGGTTTATGCTGAAATACAATTTTCCACAATACTCATGAGCTCCCTTAACCCAGTTGCCTACTAATGATTAATTACCTAAAAGACACAACACTATTAAAGGTCACATTTGATTTTTGAAAGTAATTTAAAGTTGAAGAGAATCTAAGTCTCCTTCCCCATATTTCCCGTATATTATAATCAATATTAAAAAATGTTACTTACCCACTGACACAACTCAATGACTATCCATTGTGTGTTCCTTTGAGTGAACTCTGCAACCAAACATTCACTACTCTGGACAACTACAAGCTGCTATTGCAATCTCATCCCCACTGTTAGATTTCATTTACTTATTATGCATTGGTCATACCCTGTTTATTTCAGCTTTTTAATCTTCATATGGGGAATTACTCAATGGGATGATTACCCTCTGTACCTAACCCTACTTATCTCTGCAGCTGCATCTTATTATTTCTTTCAAAAGCTATTTTTTTGCCTTTTGACCCATTGCCAACTATCAATAACACCTCTCCTTTTTACCCCAGTATTTCTCTCTTTAAACCACGTCTCATATTTTCTTCTTTTATCAATGTAATTACATTAGTTTACCCCAACTAGACCATAAGCTCCTTGAACAAAGTTATCATGTCTTACATAGGTTTGCATCTCATAAGGGCTAGTGCAGTGGTTTGCTTTTACTCAAAAGTCAGTAATAAGTGTTTAGCCTCACTAACAGAAGGGCTTGTATTCTAGAATGCCACCCTTAATCTGAGGGTGAACAGAAGAATGGAAAGTGAATACGGGTTCCGAGTTCCTTAGCATGAAGTCTTTTTGTGTATTGCTGTTTTGTGTAGTATTTTATTGTGGACAAAAAAAACATTTACATAAACACCTATAAATTGGTAGATTTTGTATTAGAAGTGTAGTCTCCTTACACACAGTCTCTACATTAACGTTTTCCTATGAATTTAGTTCAAAAGCTAAATAAATTTGAAGATATTACTGTACTAAAAGTAGAATAAGAGATAATGTAGGCTAGCCAAAATGGATGCAGAATGTATTTCTCCCTGAAGGGACCAGAGTAACAGAGGAATGAGAATTTAAACAAACTTAAAATCATGACCAAATTATACATATATCAAATTTTAATAACAGGTATGTGTAGAAGCCATGTCACATATTGTAGGGGTAGGGAAAAGAGATGTATTAGGTATCATGCCAGATACTAAAAGAGGCCTGATGTTATTGTCTAATTGGATCCCCACAAAAATACTATGTAATGGGTATTTTCTATCCTTTTGCATATATGGAAAAGGGCAATTATATCCATGTCACACAACTAATGACTAGCAGAGCCAGGATAAGATCCCTCGTCAAAATCACGTCAAACCTCTTTTGAACAGTTCTTAACATGCCTGGTCTTTGATCTTTCAGACTTTTAAGAGAATTGCCACCTAGTCAGAGAGACCCTCTCTGGCCACACGGGTTAATATAATCTCTACCAATGACCATGGTTCCTTTCATAATGTTCACCACATCTTACTCTTTTGGGGTTTTATAACAAAATATCTCAAACTGAGTAATTGATAAACAACAGAAATTCATTACTCACAGTCCTGGAGGCTTTAAGTCTGAGATCAGGGTGCCAGCCGATTCAGGTCAAGACCCTCCTCTGAGCCAGTCTTTTCTGATCCTCACCTGGTAGAAGAAGCAAAGACGCAGCTGAATCTCTCTTTTATAAGGATATTAATCTTATGCTCCGCCCTGATGACCTTATCACCTCCCAAAGAATCCCCCTACTAATACCATCACATTGGGCATTAGGACTTAAACATATGACTTTCAGGAAGACACACATATTCAGACCATAGCAATGACCGTCTGTATCTTTCTGATTTATTTAGTTATTTGTCATCTGTATCTCCCAAACTAACATAATATTCATGAGGGTGAGGACTCTTTCTTGACCACTGCTACACCTGCAATGCTTAGACCAGTGATTCTCCTGACCAGCAGCATAGCATCACCTGGAACTTGTTAAAAATGCAAATTTTTGGGCACCACTCCAGCTCTACTAAATCAGAACCTCTAGGGAAGTGACTGAGTAATCAATGCCTGCTGTTCCAAGCCCTCCAAATCATTCTAATACATGCCAAAATTTAAGAAATGCCGGCCTAGAACCAGGCTTTTAATAAATACGTATGCACAATAAAAGCATACCAATGATTTTAAATAGTAAGTAAAAATGTTAAACTTATGTAACATAATATAAATGAGATCAAGAAAATAATACAGTAATATAAAACAGATAAAATCATTTGTGTTTAATCAACTGAGATGAATGATAACACCACATGTTAATTTTATTAATTTGTTATTCTCTCTTTAGCCACTGGGAATTCTGAGGAAAAAACTTTGTATCCTTATAGGTGATTTATCCTAACCTGAACAGATAAGGTTAAACATTTAATTTTGGGTTCCAACTCTTGTTTTTGGTTTTCTTGCAAGAAGCATGAAAGTTATGTGCTTCAGTACTGAATGCGGAAAAACTAGAAAGACTTGCTCACAGTTATCAGCCGGCATTTGAAAGGACACTGTTCTTGAGAATGTTGAAGAATTGGAAAGGAATACCTGCATATACATTCTTGAAGCCTGAATTCTGAGGCAGAGTGAAATCAAGTAAATATCCATATCCAACAAGACTTCTATGATTTTGTGGCTCTCCTTGAAGCACCAGATTTCTATTATGATAAAATTAGTTGAATTTCAAGTGAATCAAGCAGGTCAATTACAAGATTATGGGAACAGGTGATCTGATCCATCCTTGGAAAGTAGAATGAAGTTAGCCTTATAAATGATAAGAAAAATGATAGAATGTTTCACTTCTGATACACAGAGCCCTTGAAGCTCAGTGCTGGTCTTAACCAGTATGTCTTTACTAAATGATGCAATAGAATGTAATTAACTTTCTCTTAAATCAATGTTATAAAGACCTTATGTATCACAAATACAGTACAGGATTTTATGTCTAAATTTAAGATAGACCGTGAAAATGAAAGCTTAAACAAGAATCAACGTGCCAGAATTTGAACCCATATTTGTCTATTTCTCAGTAACAACTAGGCACTGTAAATTGTAAACAAAAGGACAGATCACTGTCATCTTGAGTCTGAAAATAATTATAAATGATATTGATGTATAATTCATTTAAAATGCCTAATAAAATGTTTTATCATTGTTTTCAAAAGAATGCCAAAAAATCATCCAGTTTACTTTTATTAAATAAAAAATGTTTAATTTTTTTTTTAATTTTTATGTTTTAAAATCATATCTAACAGGTTAGGTCACTTTTTGGATAAATCAATTGTAAAGTACAATATTTTTATTTCAGATTTTATGTTCAGTGCTTTCTTATTGTTAAGAAAGTAAATTTAACTAATTTTGGAGAAAATTTATTTAACTAAGTTAGGCAATATCTTATCCCACAAATGGCTTGAAAAAATGCATCTAGTCTGTCTTTGGGTATGAGATGGGAGTTTGTGTATATATCAAATATGTGTTTGTGTGTGTGTGTGTGTGTGTGTGTGTGTGTGTGTGTGTGGTCCACACAGTGATGATATGTATAAATTTTCCATGTTGGTGCTGAGACAGATGAAGGGATCTCCCACCAGTAAATTCAAGCATATCTCAGCTGGTATACCTACTGCATCTATGTATTTGATTTTGTAAGGATTTTCTATCCCCTTAGATCTGCTATGATATTTTGAAAGTTTGCTGCATTATGGGTGCTCTACCTGATCCCACCAATCAGCAATCCTTCAACATGTCACATCTCTAACAAAAATAACCTCAACATCCCAAAGGCACACAGTCCATTTCACTCAGAGTAACAAGGTCTAAAGATATTTGAGAGGCTTTTCCTCTCTATTTCTAAGTTTATTTATTTTTGAGACAGAGAGAGACAGAGCATGAATGGGGGAGGGTCAGAGAGAGGGAGACACAGAATCTGAAACAGGCTCCAGGCTCTGAGCTGTCAGCACAGAGCCCGACGCGGGGCTCGAACTCACGGACCTCGAGATCATGACCTGAGCCGAAGTCGGCCGCTTAACCGACTGAGCCACCCAGGCGCCCCTCTCCTCTATTTCTAATGGGAAATACACTGTAAATTGTTTTCTATGAAGAGTATTTTTACTGTTATCTAACATTTATTTATCACAAACCCCTTTTCTTCTTCACCTCACATATAATTTCTGCATGTCCACCCATTAAGTGACCAAGTTTTAAATCCCCTACACCTTCAGACAAGAGGAGTTGGCTGATAGAGACAGTAGGCCTTCAGGCAAATTCAGGATAACACAAAAGTACTGATTTTATTTCTTTCTAAAATACTTCACTGCCAATTTGGATAGACTGAATATTATATGATGTCAGGCCTTGCTAGATTATTTGAAAGTTCCTATCTGTCATGGAATGTATTAATTTTCAGCTTTTCTCATTAAATAAATTTAATTGAGCCACTTGCTATCAACTTTAATACTCATAGAAATGCAATACAAATCATTTTCCAAAGATTCATGTTTTAAAATGAGCTGTCAACAAAACCTACCCTATAATCTACTTAAATAGATTATATATATTCAAAAGAGTTAATGTAGTCAACATACTTACAAAAATAACACTAAGTATACCAGCCTGAGATACACTTGAACTTATTAATGGGATATTGCTTCATCTGTCTCAGCACCAACATGGAAAATTTACAAATATCATTACTGTATATGGATCACACACACACACACACACACACACACACACACACACACATACACATTTGGTATATACACAAACACCCACCCCGCACCACTGTCACCTAAAGACAAATGAAATGCATTGCTTTAAGCCATTTGTTAGATGCATGCTGCCTAGATCAGTTAAATAAATACATCTCTCCTAAAATTGATTAAAAGCAGGCTTACTTTCTAAACAATAAGAAAGCATTGAAAATAAAATCTGAAATAAAAATATTGTACTTTAAAACTGATTTCTCCAAAAATGATCTAACTTGTTAGATATGATTTTAAAACATAAAAATTAAAAAAAAATTAAAAAGAATTGAGTAAGGACGATTGGTATAAGATAATTGGCAAGTATATGACTACATCAAAACTATTTGTGGTGCAAAGAGACAATGTTTTTCGGGCTCTTAGTTTTAGTAAACATCGAATTCACACTTCTGTTAAGTGCCTATGCCTGGGGAATACCCTGATGCTCAAGATTCACAGGTTTCCTTCCTTCATTAATCTTATGGTCCAGTAGGAAAGAGAGAACTACATAAAGCCTTCTAAATATCCCTTTAGGGAAGTAGATGGTATTAGTAAAAAGGAAAAAAAATAATAACTAAGAAAACAAACATGTTTATACCAATTAACAAATAAATTTGACCTGAAAACATAAAATCCCTAGAAGAAAATATAGGCAGTAAGCTCCTTGCCATTGGCCTATTCAATGATTTTTTTTTGGATTTGACACCAAAAGTAAAGATAAGAAAAGCAAATTAATAAATGGGACTATATCAAACTGAAAAACTTCTGCAAATCAAAGGAAAACTTATCAAAATGAAAAGGCAACCGACTGAATGGGAGAAAATATTTGCAAATCACATACCTGATAAGGGGCTAATATCCAAAATATATAAAGAACTCATAGAACTCAATAGCAAAACCAAACAAACAACATGATTAAAAAATAGGCAGAGGATCTCAATGGACATTTTTCCAAGGAAGACATACAGATGGCCAAAAGGTATGTGAAAAGGTGGTCAGTGTCACTAATCATCATCAGGAAAATGTAAATCAAAACCACAATGAGATATCACTTCACACCTGTTAGAATAGCTATTGCCAAAAAGATTAAAAAAAGAAAAGTGTTGGCAAGGATGTGGAGAAAAGGGAACACTCATGCACTGTTGGTCGGTGTGCAAATTGGTGCAGCCACTATGGAAAACAATATAGTTATCCCTCAAAAAATTAAAAGCAGGACTCCATATGATCCAGCAAATCCAATACTGAGAATCTATCCAAAGAAAACAAACACACTAATTCAAAAAGATATATGTACTCTCATGTTCATTATTTACAATATCCAAGGCATGACACAGCCTAAATTCCAATGATTAAAGAATGGATTAAAAATGTGATACACACACACACACACACACACACACACACACACACAGTGGAATATTATTCATCCATAACACAGAAGGAAATCTTGCCATTTAAGACAACATGAATGGAACTTGAAAGCATTATGCTAAATGAAATAATAACACAGAAATACAAACATATTATCTCACTTATTTTGGATTCTAAAAACAAAAAAGCTAAAGCGAAACCCCACAAATATATAAAAACAAAAACACACCAAGCAGTTCACAGATACAGAGAACAGATTGGTGATTGCCAGAGGCAACAGGGGTCAGAGTGGATGCAAAGGGTGAAGGGGGTCATAAGGTACAAATGTCCAGTTACAAAACAAAAATAGTCATTGGGATGTGATGTCAAGCATGGTGTCTGTCTATAGTTAATAATGTATTGCAGAAGGGGCCAACATGGCAGAGAAGTAGGGGGCTCCATACTTCCAGCGAGTCTCAAACAAAGAAGTGCAGAAGCCAAAAAGTACTTTGAACAGCAGAACCTGGGAGGAAAAGAGACTGAATCTAATAGGAAAAAAATGGGGAAGCTGGAAAGAAGATAGGTGGGTAACTGCAAACTGGGGGAGATAAAAAATGGTTGTGTGGACACAGAGGAGAGAAAAAGGGAAGAGAAAGAGCGGCAAGGGAAGTGCAGGACCGTATCAGGACAAGAGAAAGACCTCAGAATGAGACTGAGAGGGATCTGATCTCTAACTGCAGGGCTTTCTTCTGACTGGAAGCGGCTCCCTGTTCGTGCACCTGGGGAGAAAGGGAGCCAGCCCTGGGTGCGGTGGTAGGTCGGGGGCTTAGTCCCAGCAGCTGGAGAAAGTGGTTCCCTCCCTGGAGGGCTGCGTGACAGTACAGAGCTGCCTGCGTCCACCACCCCTGGGCACAGTGGCTGGGCCCAGGGCACAGTCTTCAGGAGGATAGGGCCACCATTTCCCTGGAGGGCTGTTGGAAAAGACAAAGCCTGCCTGCATCTGCCACCGTGGGGCTGGAGGTGAGGTCAGCGGCTGAGTCCACAGTAGAAGTCGGTTCTCCCTGAAGTGCAGTGGCACAGACAAAGCCAGCCAGAACCACATATCTCCACACTGAGAGGTGCTTCTCCAGGGCCAGAGCGCATGGAGCTGGACTTTGAATCCTAGCCAAACACAGGGTCAGAGCTGGTGAAGCAAGAAGGACCGCCCTGTCTGTGCCTGTGGCACAGTGAGGACAACTCAAAGGGAGTCCACCAGATCGGCTCCATTGAGAAGAGACTGGTGGGTCACCATTCCCCCCCACACACACACCACCACAACCACCAAGTCTCAGGGCCCATAGTGGAGATTAGTTCAGATTACGCCAAACCACAGCCCCCACACCCCTTGCACAGGGTAACTGTGTATCCACCTGAGCGGCACAGACCATTTGGATAGCTACTACCTACAAGCAATGCATCATTGCCTGGATTAACTCTAGGTCAATTCTGGATATATAGATATATTCTACCCTCCGCCCCCATTTCTCCTCCTTATATCTTCCCTCTCCTAGGCTGGTTACGCTGGTTACTGGTCTGTTTAAACAGACATATTTAATCCATTTTCTTGATACATGTTCTACACCTCCTTCTTTATACTCCTTTCTCTCTCTCTGAAATAATCAAGCCATATAGCTTCTCTGTCTGGGTAATTTTATCTTCATTTCATCTCATTTTCCCTGCCTCCTTCTTTATTTTCCTTCCTCTCTCTCACTGGATTAAGCCTTTTAGTCTCTCTGCCTAGTCAATGCTTATTTTTTCTCCCCACCCTCCCCCGACCATCCCCCGCTCCTGTCATTTCTCTCTTTGTATGTGCTCTTCCATCAGCACTGCCTCCACCCTGTTCATTACTTGTAGTCCCTGTTTTGGTGTTTTTTGTTTTTAGTCTTTAGTTTTTTGTTTTTGGTTGTTTGTGTTATTTTTGTGTTTGTGTGTGCTTATCTCCTGTTTGTCTATCTGTTTTCCTTTACAGGGCTACTCCAAGGAACAAATCAAAGCACACATGGTGGAGGGTCCAAAATATCACTACAAGTAGGGTAATAAAATAACCAAACACAACAACAGAGAGCAAGTAACAATCTCCAAAAAATACCTCCTGGAGGTCCAGGCCCTATGAAACTCCTTTAATACAGCAGTGTTCACAGGTGCACAGCACAAAACAAGCTTTTAAAATGCATAAGTGATAGAAAACTAGCGAAGGTGATGAAACAGAAGAATTCTCCTCAAAAGAAATTCCAGGAAGTAGCAACAACTAACAAATCGATCAAAACTGATTTAAGCAATATAACTGAATAAGAACTTAGAATAATAGTCATAAAGTTAATTGCTGGGCTGGAAAAAAGCATAGACAGCAGGGTATCTATTGCTACAGAGATCAGGGGACTAAAAATAGTCATAATGAATTAAAAAATGCTATAAATGAGGTGCAAAATAAAATGGAGGTGACCACAGCTCGGACAGGAGAGGCAGAGGAGAGAATAGGTGAATTAGAAGATAAAGTTATGGAAAAAGAAGAAGCTGAGAAAGAGATGAAAAAAATCCAGGAGTATGAAGGGAGAATTAGAGAACTAAGTGATGCGATCAAATGGAACAATATTCGTATAATAGGAATTCCAGAAGAGGAAGCGAGAGAGAGAGGGGCTGAAGGTGTACTTGAATAAATCATAGTTGAGAACTTCCCCAATCTGGGGAAGGAAAAAGACATTGAAATCCAAGAGTCACAGAGAACTCCCTTAAGACATAACTTGAATCGATCTTCTACACGACATATCACAGTGAAACTGGCAAAATACAAGGATAAAGAGAAAGTTCTGAAAGCAGCTAGGGATAAACACGCTCTAACTTGTAAAGGGAGACTGATAAGACTAGTGACAGACCTATCTACTGAAACTTGGCAGGCCAGAAAGGAAGGGCAGGAAATCTTCACTGTGATGAACAGAAAAAAAAATACTCAGCCAAGAATCCTTTATCCAGCAAGTCTGTCATTCAGAATAGAAAGAGAGATAAAGGTCTTCCCAAACAAACAAAAACTGAAGGAATTCATCATCACTAAACCAGCCCTACAAGAGACCCTAAGGGGGATTCTGTGAGTGAAATGTTGCAAGGACCACAAAGTACCAGAGATATCAGTACAAGCATGGAAACCTACAGACATCACAATGACTCTAAACCCATATCTTTCCATAATAACACTGAATGTAAATGCACTGAATGCTCCAACCAAAAGACATAGGGTATTGGAATGGATACAAAAACAAGACCCATCTATTTACTGTCTACAAGAGACTTTTTTTAGACCTGAGGACACCTTCAGATTGAAAGTGAGGGGATGGAAAACTATCTATCATGCTACTGGAACTCAAAAGAAAGCTGGAGTAGTCATACTTATATCAGACAAACTAGACTTTAAATTAAAGGCCGTAATAAGAGATGAAGAAGGGCATTATATAATAATTACAGAGTCTATCCATCAGGAAGAGCTAACAATTATACATGTCTATGCACCAAATACAGGAGACCCCAAACATATAAAACAACTAATCACAAAAATAAGCAATCTTATTGACAAGAATGTGGTAATTGCAGGGGACTTTAATACTCCACTTACAACAATGGATAGATCATCTAGACAGAGAATCAATAAAGAAACAAAGGCTCTGAATGATACATTGGATCAGATTGACTTGACAGATATATTTAGAACTCTGCATCCAAAGCAACAGAATATATTTTCTTCTTGAGTACACATGGAACATTCTCCAAGATAGATCACACACTGGGTTACAAAACAGACCTTCATAAGTATAAAAGAATTGAGATCATACCATGCACACTTTCAGATCACAATGCTATAAAACTTGAAATCAACCACAGGAAAAATCTGTAAAACCTCCAAAATCATGGAGGTTAAAGAACACCCAACTGAAGAATGAATGGGTCAACCAGGCAATTAGAGAAGAAATTAAAAAATATATGGAAACAAATGAAAATGAAAATACAACAATCCAGACACTTTGAGATGCAGCGAAGGCAGTCCTGAGAGGAAAATACATTGCAATCCAAGCCTATCTCAAGAAACAATAAAAATCCCAAATACAAAATCTAACAGCACACGTAAGGAACTAGAAGCAGAACAGCGAAGACACCCCAAACACAGCAGAAGAAGAAAGAAGTAGGATCAGAGCATAAATAAACAATATAAAATCTAAAAAAAAAAAAAAAAAAAACAAAAAAACAGTAGAGCAGGTCAATGAAACCAAGAGTTCATTTTTTGAAAAAATAAGCCAAATTGATAAACCTGTATGTAGTCAGGCTCCTCAAAAAGAAAAAGGAGAGGACCCAAATATATAAAATCATTAGTGAAAATGGAATTATTACAACCAATCCCTCAGAAATACAAGCAATTATCAGGAAGTACTATGACAAATTATATGCCAACAAACTGGAAGAAATGAACAAATTTCTAAACACCCACACATGTCCAAAACGCAAGAGGAATAAATAGAAACTTTGAACAGACCAAAACCAGTGAAGAAGTTGAATCAGTCATCAAAAATCTCCCAACAAATAAGCGTCCAGGACCAGATGGCTTCCCTGGGGAATTCTACAACACATTTATTTATTTTTTTTGAATATGTTTAAAATTTTTTTATGTTTATTTATTTTTGAGAGAGAGGGAGAGACAGAGCATGAGCAGGGGAGGGGCAGAGAGAGAGGGAGACACAGAATCTGAAGCAGGCTCCAGGCTCTGAGCTGTCAGCACAGAGCCTGATGCAGAGCTCAAACTCACAAACCATGAGATCATGACCTGAGCCGAAGACGGATGCTCAGCTGACTGAGCCACCCAGGTGCCCCAGAATTCTACCAGACATTTAAAGCAGAGATAATACCTATCCTTCTCAAGCTGTTCCAAAAATAGAAAGGGAAGGAAAACTTCCAGACTCATTCTATGAAGCCAGCATTACTTTAATTCCTAAACCAGACAGAGACCCAGCAAAAAAAGAGAACTACAGGCCAATATCCCTGATAAATATGGATGTAGCAATTCTCAATAAGATACTAGCAGATCGAATTCAACAGCATATAAAAAGAATTATTCACCATGATCAAGTGGGATTCATTCCTGGGCTACAGGGCTGGTTCAATATTCGCAAATCAATCAAAGTGATACATCACAATAATAAAATAAAAGATAAGAACCATATGATCCTTTCAATCGATCCAGAAACACCATTTCACAAAATTCAGCATCCTTTCTTAATAAAAACCCTCCAGAGAGTCAGGATAGAAGGAACATACTTAAACATCATAAAAGCCATTTATGAAAAGACAACAGCTAATATCATCTTCAATGGGAAAAACTGAGAGCTTTCCCCCTGAGATCAGGAACACCACAGGGATGTCCACTCTCACTGCTGTTGTTTTAACATAGTGTTGGAAGTTCTAGCATCAGCAATCAGACAATGAAATCAAAGGCATCAAAATTGGCAAAGATGAAGTCAAGCTTTCACTTTTTGCAGATTACATGATACTCTACATGGAAAACTGGTTAGACTCTACCAAAGTAGATAGACTCTACTTAGCTAGAACTGATACATGAATTCAGAAAAGTCGCAGGATACAAAATTAATGTACATAATACAGTGGCATTTTTATACACCAATAATGAAGCAACAGAAAGACAAATAAAGAAACTGATCCCATTCACAATTGCACCAAGAAGCATAAAATACCTAGGAATAAACCTCACCAAAGATGTAGAAGATTGGTATGCTGAAAACTATAGAAAGCTTATGAAGGAAATTGAAGAAGATATAATGAAATGGAAAAACATTCCATGCTCATGGATTGGAAGAATAAATATTTTTAAAATGTCAATACCACCCAAAGCAATCTACACATTCAATGCAATCCCAATCAAAATTGCACCAGCATTCTTCTTGAAACTAGAACAAGCAATCCTAAAATTCATATGGAACCACAAAAGGCCCCGAATTGCCAAAGAAATATTGAAGAAGAAGACCAAAGCAGGAGGCATCACAGTCCCAGACTTTAGCCTCTACTACAAAGTTGTAATAATCAAGACAGTATGGTACTGGCACAAAAGCAGACACTCAGATCAATGGAACAGAATAGAGACTCCAGAATTGGACCCACAAATATATGGCCAACTAATCTTTGATAAAGCAGGAAAGAATATCCAGTAGAATAAAGACAGTCTCTTCAGCAAGTGGTGCTGGGAACTGGACAGCAACATGCAGAAGAATGAACCTGGACCACTTTCTTACACCATACACAAAAATAAACTCAAAATGGATAAAGAACCTGAATGTGAGACAGGAAACCATCAAAACCCTAGAGAAGAAAGTAGGAAAAAACCTCTCTGACCTCAGCCACAGCAATTTCTTACTTGACACATTTCCAAAGGGAAGGGAATTAGAAGCAAAAATTAACTATTGGGACCTCATGAAGATAAATAGCTTCTGCACTGCAAAGGAAACAATCAACAAAACTAAAAGTCAACTGATGGAATGGGAAAAGATTTTTGCAAAAGACATATCAGATAAAGGGGTAGTATCCAAAATCTATAAAGAACTCACCAAACTCCACACCCAAAACACAAATAATCCAATGAAGAAATGGACAGAAGACATGAATAGAGATTTTTCCAATGAAGACATCCAGATGGCCAACAGGCACATGCAAAGATGCTCAACGTTGCTCCTCATCAGGGAAATACAAATCGAAACTACACTCAGATACCACCTCATGTCAGTCAGAGTGGCTAAAATGAACAAATAAGGAGACTATAGATGCTAGCGAGGATGTGGAGAAACGGGAACCCTCTTGCACTGTTGGTGGAAATGAAAACTGGTGCAGCCACTCTGGAAAACAGTGTGGAGGTGCCTCAAAAAATTAAAAATAGATCTACCCTATGACCCAGAAGTAGCACTGCTAGGAATTTACCCAAGGGATACAGGAGTGCTGATGCATAGGGGCACTTGTACCCCAATGCTTATAGCAGCACTTTCAACAATAGCCAAATTATGGAAAGAGCCTAAATGTCCATCAACTGACAAATGGATAAAGAAGATGTGGTTTATATATACAATGGAATACTACTTGGCAATGAGAAAGAATGAAATCTGGCCTTTTGTAGCAACATGGATGGAACTGGAGAGTTTATGCTAAGTGAAATAAGTCAGGCAGAGAAAGACAGGTACTGTATGTGTTCACTCTTATGCGGATCCTGAGAAACTCAATAGAAGACCAGGGTGGGGCGGGGAAGGGGGAGAAGGTTCCATAAAGGGAAGGAGGCAAACCGTAAGAGACTCTTACACACTGAGAACAAACTGAGGGTTGATGGGGGGTGGGGGAGATGGGAAAGTGGGTGATGGGCATTGAGGAGGGCACCTGTTGGGATGAGCACTGGGTGTTGAATGGAAACCAACTTAACAATAAATTTTATATATATATATATACACATGCACACACACACACACGTATCTATTAAGTATATTAAGTATATATATATGTGTGTATATACACATATATATAATAAAATTAAATAAAAAATAAAAATTACAATAATAATAATAATAATAATAATAATAATGTAATGCATATTTGAAAGTTGCTCAGAGAATAGATCTTACAACTTTTCATCACAAGGAAAAAACAAAATTACATATGTAAAATACCAGGTCATTTCTACAATAAATCTGTTGTCATGATTTGAAAGGAAATAATTTTTTTCCTAGGAAAAAAAAAGAAATTTAGAAATTTCAGAACCAAAAAAATAGGGGTAATTTATGTACATCTCAAAAATTATTTGGTATTTTTTTACATCAGTGAGGTACCCAACTACATTTTAAATTATTCATTGGCCAAAGTGACTATACATACAACTCCCAATAAATTCATATAATGGTAAAAATGAGATACACCTGGAAATATTATGAAACCACCATCTTCCAAAACCATCTCATTTCTGTTTGAGAAAAAATATTTTTTGGGAACAGTATATTAATGTACAGAAACTGCATAAAACATAAATTATCTTTCTTTATTTGAGTCAGCTACATAGGTTTTCAGTAAATAGCTGAGGTAAGTGAGAAAATCCTTTACACAAATACTAGCTCAAATGATGGTAGCTTGCTTCCTTTTACCCAGTAATACAGAGAAATTATCATGAGAAAAGAGTTGAAGTATCTATCCAGGTACAGGAATAATACTGAAAAGCTTCTGTGAATAAAGCCTGGTTCCTTTCAAGAACCATATAGAAAAGTGAACAGAAAAATCAAGCAGTAATAGGAGGGAAGATACAGATTAGTTTTCCAGCTGCACTATAAAGGATTTGAGAAAAGATAAAGTTACCTGTAATGCATTTTCTCTATTCCACCTCCTTTCTAATCTACAAAATAATAATATATAGGGTATTTTAAAATAAATATAAAACAAAAAACATGTAGAAGTGTTTAGAACAATACATGATATAAAATAATGGCTATTTACTGACCATTTAATGAAATTGTCAACATCCACCCAATCCCCTTTCATCCTCCGTATCAGACATCTGGCTTTAATAGGGCAGTCTACACTTCACTCCCTACCTTTGATTAATTTCTTTTGAGGTGACCAGTTCCATCTTTAACCTGATGGGTGACTTCTGATCTAATGTTTTCATGGAGTTCTATTTCCCCAGCAGTGATTGGAATAGCTAGAAATAAGGAATAAAATTGTGGTTAATGTAATTCTAGGAAAAGTTTATTCAGTCTTAAAAAGGAAACATTGGGAATGCATACCTCTGAGTAGTGTTGATTCAGTAGGAAATGCCTTGATTTTTTTGAGTAGTAACATTGTGAACACAGGAGGATACATCTTTTGATGGAATTTCTGTTGCAGTTCCCAAAATGGATAAATGGAAGGAACTTGGGACTTAATGACATAATTAATTGTACCACCTTCTACTTTCAGATGTGTAAAACAATACATTTCCTATTTTATTAAGACAGTCTTAAGTGGAATATAATTCTGCCAACCTAAAACCACAAACATCTAAAGTAAAATAGTATATTAGCAAAAATATACACAATATACATGAAAATTAGGCTATATCCCTACATAAATAACAGATTTTATTAGCCTTCACTTAAAGAGATAGCATAAACATAGTACTAGGATTTTCATTAGCCTGAATCCTTAAAATAGTAGTATATTAAAACTGTTGAAAAACATCTATGTGTTTTAAGTAGGTTCAGTTTACATTAATGGTTACATTAATTACATAATTACAGTTACATTAATTACATAAATTAATTACTTCTTTAAAAGTACAAAATCCCGGGGCACCTGGGTGGCTCAGTCGGTTGAGCTTCCGACTTGGGCTCAGGTCATGATCTCATGGTCTGGGATTTTGGGCCCTGCATCAGGCTCTGTGCTGACAACTTAGAGACTGGAGCCTTCTTGGGATTCTCTCTTTTTCCCCCTCTCTACCCCTCCCCCACAACCTGTCTCTGTCTCTCTCAAAATTAATAAGTAAACTTAAAAAAAAAAGTTCTGAATACTCTCCTTATTCAAAAAGATTATCTTCAATGAAAAGAATTCACTGTTTGAAAATAAAGGAAAAAAAGTTTAAGAATTATACTGTTCATAGGTGAGAATGAATGATTTCCAATAGCAGCACAGAGCCCCACGCAGGGCTCGAACTCACAAAACCGTGAGATCATGACCTGAGCTGAAAGAACACTTAACCAACTGACCTCCCCCCAGGCACCCCCAGCATTCAGAACTTCTGATGAAGACCATGACTGGATCTAAACTGTGCATTATATAGTTTGGTTCACCAAGTAATATTCAAATGTATTTATATATTAAATATTCTTTATCCATTCCATAATCAATGGACATTTGGGCTCTTTCCATAATTTGATTATTGTCAGTAGTGCTGCTATAAACATTGGGGTGCATGTGACCTACTTGAATCAGCATTTTTGTATCCTTTGGATAAATACCTAGTAGTGCAATTGCTGGGTAGTAGGGTAGTTCTATTTTTAATTGTTTTGAGGAACTTTCATACTGTTCTCCAGTGGCTGCACTAGCTTGCATTCCCATCAACAGTCCAAAAGTGTTTCCCTTTCTCTGCATCCTTGTCAACATCTGTTGATTCCTGATTTAATTGTAGCCATTCTGATAGGTGTGAGGTGGTATCTCATTGTAGATTTGATTTGTATGTACCTGATGATGAGTGATGGTGAACATCTTTTGAGTGTCTGTTAGCCATCTGAATGTCTTCTTTGGAAAAGTGTCTATTCATGTCTTCTGCCCATTTCTTCACTGGATTATTTTTTCTTTGTGTGTTGAGTTTGATTAGTTTTTTATAGATTTTGGATAGTAGCCCTGTTTATGATGTCATTTGCAAATATCTTTTTCCATTCTGTAGGCTGCCTTTTAGTTTTGCTGATTGTTTCCTTCTCTGTGCGGAATATTTTTATCTTGATGAGGTCCAAATAGTTCATCTTTGCTTTTGTTTCTTTTGCTTCTGGAGACACCTCTAGTGAACATTTGCGGTGGCTGAGGTTAAAGAGGTTGCTTCCTGTGTTCTCCTCTAGGATTTTGATGGTTTCCTATCTCACATTTAGGTCTTTCATCTATTTTGAATTTACTTTTGTGTATGGTGTGAGAAAGTGGTCCAGATTCATTCTTCTGTATGTCACTATCCAGTTTTCCCAACACCAGTTGCTGAAGAGAGCAACACATTTTTTTGAAACTACTCCTTCTCCAACATTTCACATTCTTCAGGATCAGACTGCAACATCAGTGTCTTAACTTCTGTGTCACTTCTAGATGATTACTTTTCTACCCTTTTAGAAACCTCTGCTTCAAGACTTCCACTTCCAGCTAAGATAATGTAGCTTGCAGCAAGCCAAGGCTCCAGGAGTATAGGGGAACTTTTGCAATTTGATAAAGAACATCTACAAATAACTTAGTGAACTTTATTCCAGTGCCCCCAGTACTGCAAGACTGAAAACAATTTTATTGGAAACTAAAAACAAACAGAAAGCAAGAAGCAAAACAACAACAACAACAAAAACAATGAGCACTAGGAAAACACCCAGAAAACTACTGAAAAATCTGTGATAAAAATAATTAGAAATGAATTTCAGATTATATGAGATTGTCTTTGAGGCTGCCAAAAATTGAGAAGACTGACTCTTAAAGAAGAAGGAGCCATGAAGATGTGAATCGATTTGCAGCCATTTGTTTTCTTCAACATATTCACCAAATCTGGACATGAGGCAAGAGTCTGAGGATCTGGGCAGTGAGCCCAGGAAGAAAGATTATACTAAGAGGCAGAGAAAACAGCAGGACTTTGGCAGTATCACAGAACTAAGGACATAAAAATATGAGACTGGAAGTGTTAGGATCATGGTGGAAAAGGAGAGAAAAATACCTAAGCCCAATGTTATCTGATTGTCCCTTCAGGATTTCTACTGAGTTCTGAAACTGTATGATCCACCAAGCTAAGAAGCCAAATGAAAAGTCTTAGAAGAGCAAAGCAAAAATGTTGGGAGTTTTTGGTACTGGGGGTAGGGTCAGGAGAGAGAGGGGAGACAAGGAATAGAGTTCAGTATGTTTATCAATATTCCTTATCAAATTTATCAAACTGTAAAACTTTCCATATATAATCTTAAATTTCTGAGAATTTTTATAATGAATGAATGTTGAATTTTGTCAAATGCTTTTGTTTGCAGGGGTTGATATAATCATATGATTTTTCTCTATCTTGTTAATATGGTAGATTGCATAGATGTGTTAATATTGAACCAGTCTTGCATCCCTGGAATAAATCCCATTTGGTCATGGTGTATTATAATTTTTTGATATTACTATATAACATGTAATAATATATGTTCCTGAATTCAATGGTTTGTATCTTTGAGGACTTCTGCACTGTATTATTCAGGAAAATTGAGCTGTAGGTTTACTGTTTTATCAGGTTTAAGGATCAGGATAATAATGGTCTCATAAAATGATGTGGGAATGGTTCCCCTCTCTTGGATTTTCTAGAAGAGACTATGGACATTTGGTGTTAATTCTTCTTTAAATATTTTGTAGAATTACCCAGTGATAATATCTCAATCTGGAAAATTCTTCTTAAGGAGTTTTTAATTATGACTTTAATTTCTTTAATGGTTATGGCATTATTCAAAATATCTTTTTCATGTTGGGTAAATTACGGTAGTTTATGCTTCTGTAGGAAATTATCTGTCTCATCAAAATTGACGAATTATTTGTATAGAGACTCTTTCAGTATTCAGCCATTCACATTTTCATGTCTGCAGGTCTGTAATGATGTCATATGTTTCATTTATTATATTGGGATTTTGGATTTTCCACTTTTTTGTCAGTCTTGCTAGAAATCTATTAATTTTATTGATACTTTTAAAGAACCATATGTTTTTTTTCACTCATTTTTTCTATTTTCCTATTTTTCATTTCATTTAATTGTTTACGCTTTTTATCATTCCCTTGCTCTTCTTTTTCTACTTTCTTGAGGTGAAAGCTTATAGATTTGAGACATTTATTATAATATGAGGATTTAATGCTATACATTTTCCTTTTAGCCAATAGAGATAAAGCAGGCAAGAGTTATTTCATTTTTTAGAAAGATTTTCAAACTCTTTCAAATTTTAAACATCAACATTCTAAGATTGCTATTATATTTTAGAAATAAAATAGAACTTCGAAATAGATTAGCTGATGAAACTTCCATTTAAGTACACTCAACATATCAAAATATGAAAGAATGCCTACTATATTCAGAACATCCTTGAACACATAATAATTGTTTCTGCCTTTAAGAGACTATATTAACTCTGGTTTGTTCACCTCCAAACTACATTCATTCATTTCTCTATTAATATCACTCACATAAAAATCTATAATAGCTTTTTAATGGTTTCCACTGCTTCCCTATTGTCTATTGCCCACAGAGCAGTGACAGTGTTCTTAAAAAAAGGGAGCGGGACAGAGGGGGAAATTGAGTTATGTCATTTCTCTGCCTTAATCTTGTCGATGACTTCATACATTTAAGATAAAAACCAATCACTACCTTCGAACTAATGAAGCACCCACAAACTGGATCTTGCCTTTCTCTTAGAAATAATTTCTTAACATTATCCCCTCCCTTTTTATTTCTCTCATAGGGAAAGTCCTTTCACTTTTAAAGATCCTTTAAATCTGCTGTTTCCTCTGCTTGGAACACTCTAACCTCTGGTATTTGCATTCCTGGCATCTTCTTCTATTCAGGGGTCATCTCACCTCAATAACTTTTCTTTTTAGCGACACCTTCCATAAGCATTTAATCTAATTAGGCCCTTTAAGTTATCTTCTACAACATAAAATGTTTGTGTATTTATAATAGTTATCAACATTTTATTTTTTTAATTTTATTATTTTTATTTATTTATTTAAATTCAAGTTCGTTGACATACAGTGTAGTACTGGTTTAAGAAGTAGAACCCAGTGATTCATCACTTACATATAGCATCAAGTGCTCATCCCACCAAGTGCCCTCCTTAATGCCCATCACCCATTTAGCCCATTCTTTCACCCATCTCCCTTTCAACAACCTTCAGTTTGTTCTCTGCATTTAAGAGTCTCTTATAGTTTGCCTCCCTTTCTGTTTTTATCTTATTTTCCCTTCCCTTCCCTTCCCCTATGATCATATGTTGTGTTTCTTAAATTCCATATGAAATAATATCATATTTGTCTTTCTCTTATTTTGCTTAGGATCATATATTCTAGTTGCATCCACATTGTATTTTAAATCATTTTTTTCATTTAGTGTTTAATTTCTTTAATTATGTCTCTTCAATTTCCTATTTCTACCTTTTTCAGTGCTGTGTTCTCAGAACATAAAGAAGTTCAGCTCCTGTTGTGAGATTAATACTCAGTAAATATTAAATAAAAATATGATGTAGAATAAAGATCCTATATAAAATATAATAACATGAGGCAAAATGTTATAATTAATATAAATGCAGAAGTTTGGTTAGGGGTGTGGGCTCTAGAGCCAGACTGCCTGGGTTTTAGAATTCTAGAGCTGTTACCATTAGCTGTGACCTGGAACAGATTAATGAAGTTCCCTCTGATTTTGTTTCCTCATCTGTGAAAGTGAGATATTAATAGTAATTACCTCATGGAATTTTGAGAAACAGGTACAGTTTTATATGTGAAGCATATGGAACAGTCACTGGAATTAATAAGACCTCTACATAAGTATCAGATATTATTCTCAGATAGTATTAACATTAAATTATTATATTTATGATTATCATTATCATTAATGTCATCAAAAAATGGAGGGATCTTTGGGATTGAGTAAATTGGAGTTTCACAGAGTTTTCTGCAGCTGAAGATTATCTAAAAGTTTGGTAGGAAGATTATGGTCATAAAAGGAAGTATAAATGAATAATTAATGAATAAATTATATTATATATGACATGTATATATCTATATATGTATATTTATAGGTTTCATGTATGTATATCTACATTTACCTATCTATCATATGTCAAAGAATACAAAATGCTATACAAGCAAAACATTTCAATGAGTTCACTTCTACTCAGGTAAATTCCAAGAAAAAAGATGAAAAAAGTATATTCATAGATTGGAATTAGTCCATCTGCTCTCCAGGGAGAGGAGGGGAGAATCAGAAGACAGAGAGTCTGTTTAGATATTTCCTTACTATAGAAACTTGAGCAAGTGACTCAGGCACTAAGATGTTTGGTTTCATTATTTTAAAAATAAAACAAAATAGCACTAATAAGATGTGCCTCATGAGATTACTGTAGAGATAAAAGACACTGTACAGGTTAGGGGAGAGCCTGGATGGCTCAGTTGATTAAGCGGCTAACTCTTGATTTTGGCTCAGGTCATGATTTCATGGGTCCTGAGATTGAGCCCTGAGTGCGGAGCCTACTTGAGATCCTCTCCCCGCCCCCCGCCACTCCTCTGCTCACTTGCTCTTTCCCTCTAAATAAATAAATAAATAAATAAATAAATATTTAAAATCATAAAAACCCTGTATAGGTAAAAAAAAAAAAAAAATGTAATAGACGAGTGAATGACCAAACACGAACATGGTATCTGTTTCACAGATGTAAATATATACTAACCCTAGTAGCAGATAAAAATTAATGAAATATTTATTCCATTTTATAATAGCTGAAAGATTACCTATGATATAAATTGCTACGTATCTTCTCATATGATTCTGTTATGTATTAATATTGCAAAGATAAAAGGGAGCAAAGGAAGAAAAGATAGACAAAGATATAGAGACAAAGACAGAAAAAAATAGAAACAGAAGATAAGAGGAGACATTTCCAAGTATGCTCTTGAGACAGACAAGAAAAGATAACCTGGTACATAATGAATGATCAATAAATATATAGTATTAATTTTTTTTATTTTGTCGTCATATTATTAGAAAATTTCTCTGGTCTTAGTAAACATTCATAGTTTTAAAAAACACTATTTGGGGGCACCTGGGTGGTTCAGTTGGTTGAGCATCTGACTCTCAACTTCAGCTCAGGTCATGATCTCACAGTTCCTGAGTTGGAGCCCCATGTTGGGCTCTGAACTTACACTACAGAGCCTGCTTGGGATTTTCTCTCTCTCTCACTCTGCCCGCCTCCCTTGCTTGTTCCCTCTTTCTCTCTCTCTCAAAATAAATATATGAACTTAAAAACAAAAAAAACCCACACTATTTGTATTGTGACAATTACTCATTAAAGGATACTTATTTCCTTTTGAATTATTTAGGGAAATATTACAGATTTGTGATTCAAACCATTCACTTTGAAAAGAAGCTACAATAAATAGCATTCTACTTTTGAGAGGATGAAATAGTGATAATGCTCTGACTTAATATCCTTATTTATGTTTTCTGTTTATTTTGTCATCTTTCTTTAACTTTGGAATGATGACTGCCAATGCAGAAAGAAAGCATGTTTTAAATGCAATATATTTTCAACAAAGTATTATGTCATAATTTTTAAAGTTATGGCTTTATCATTGACTAAAGTGAAATTGTCTTCATTCAATGTAAGGGTATGAAAACTTTCTGAATTTTTTTTTTATTTTGGTTAATAGGACTACCAAAAGTAAATTCTGTCATCTGAAAATGGTATTGTGAAGGAATATGGCCAAATTCATTCTGATTATGCTTTGAGTTATGTAAGCAATACTATGTAATAATTTCATTCAATTCAAGATCAGTGTCATATTCTCACTTGAATTTCAATATGATCAAATAAGGAATGGTTTCATAATATTCAGATACTAATATAATGGTTTTCCATGGAAATAATTAGATTATTTGGAGAGTAAAAACTCTGAGATGAATCTATATACTCAAGATGTATTTATATATTTGCAAGGGCCACAAATATAGTATGGAAAACAAAAATAATTATTTATAATTATTTAGCAATCATGTAGTAGATTGGTAACATACAAAAATAAGATTATAACTTTCATTTTGTTTTTCTCCTAATTTTATTGGCTTGTACTCTCAGTGTTTAAATAATAGTGGTAAAAGAAGGCACATTGCTATATTTAGTGGCTATCTTTCTGGTATTATACTATTAAGTATTTAATAATTCATGCCCAGAGAACTTTAAAAGTGAAAATAAATCTCCTGCTTTAGAAGGTATACAAAGGAAGTCACCTTTTCCCCATTTCTTCCTCCAGTTCAGTGCTTTGAGTTTTTAGACCCACGGCTCCATGCTATATTTCACCTTACTAATGGAACCATATAGCCCATCCAGGAAAAGAGTTAGAAGAGAAATTGTGTGATGCAGGACAAAAATCCCTTGGAACAAACACAAATAAATAATTATTTTCCATGTTTGAAATATGAGCATTCTCTTCCTCAGAACTTCATTCTGAGCTTACAGTGTCTGGGTCTGGTAAATTCCTCAGACAAAAACTTCACTGTGTAGTATCCTCATGTCTGCATCTGAGGATCTGATGAGCTCTCTGGGGAGCAATATGCATCAGTTTAACCAACATCTCAGTGCTGACTGTTCAGCATAGTTCTCCTTTCAAATAATTCATTTCTGATTTTAACAGGTGTCTTCTGGAGACAATGCTTTATACAGAAGGGACTTTATCAAAACAATGTTTTTGGCCAATTGGCAAAATACTTACAACTGTCTCTGAAAGCCAGCCACCCAGTTGGCCACCTACTCCACTTACAGAATACTTCTCAGTTGCAGAAAAAGTAAGCTCTCTCGAAAAAGAGACAAGGGGGTGTTTATACATGTTCAGCATCTTTGTGTCAGACTCTGAATTCTAACTTTGCTGCTTTTATGACTGTCATTTATTCTTAGGCCAGAGTAAATCCTGAATGGATATTATACATATCTAAATATTAAAAATGAGTTTGTAGATTTTGAAATTGTCTTAAGAGACAAAAGAATATATATATGGCATCCCTTTAAAGCCCTGGTTAAGCTGAAAAATAAAAAATAAAAAAAAAAACATGCTGCTATTGAAGGTTAACAGAGTGCATATGAATTTGGATTCCCATTGTGGTAAGGATAAATACTCTTTATCCCCAATTTTGATGTGAAGTAGGACATTTTTTCTAACTTAATTATAGTGATTATGATCTGGTTCTATAGTACCAACAAAATAACCAGCAGAGGGATTCTGTCTGTTGCTCTATTTGCCAAACTTCGCTATAAATCTCCCTCTGCAGCCATCTCACTGTGTTTGTCATTCCTGCATCCTGACTGCAAAACATTAATCTTCTAAATTAGAAATAAACACTTTCAGCTATAAAATACTAAAATGCATTTGAAGTATCTATGCAAAGCTGGTACTCTGGCACAATTATAATTAACACTTTGTCTTTTTAAACAAGTAAAGATGAATTAGATGATTAAAACAATGCACATTATGGGTAAAAAAAAAAAACCTCGCTATATAAAAGCGAGAATTAAAAACAAATTACCTACCTTCAAATTCAAAATTTTGTATGAAAATTTCATTTCCTTTTAGAAACTGAAGGTTTAATGTTGAAGCAAAATTCACTACACTAATGTGAATCTCCATCCACCCTCGTTTTTTGAAAATTATAACTTCATATGACATATATAAATTTAACACAAAGGTGACACATTTGGATATATACTTTTCAAAATAAATGTTAATTATAATAAGCTGTCATGTCTCAGGCTCTTACTATATTTCAAGTACTGCTTTAAAACCTACCTGCATTTCTTTTTTGAATATCCTTTAAAAAATAGGATGTATGCTATTAATATACTAGTAAAGATGAGGAAATTGAGGAATACAAATGATTAAACATTAGGTTAAGCCATATGATACTGGTATTTTGTAAATTAAAAAATCCAAATATCAGCAATTTCACATGGCTCAATCTGATACAGTAATCAAGCCCACTCAGGCTGCAAATGGCACAGTCAGGATGGAGACATGGGCAGCCTAGCTTCTGACCAGGGTCAGGCCTTCTATCTTGCTTTGAGTACATTCCCACACATATTTATTGAATATTGATAAGTTATAGGAAACTATAGGGAAGTTCATTAGACTTTAGGATCATATAGATCTTGGTTAAAATTTTTGCTTTGCCATGGGCCTTTGAGAAAATTATAATAGTTCTGACCTTCAACTTCATCAGCTATAAATTGAAATTCATAATGCCTATTCTTTAAGGCTCTGTGAAGTGACTTTAAAACACAAAACAGGAGCGCCTGGGTGGCTTAGTCAGTTAAGTGTCCGACTTCGGCTCAGGTCGTGATCTCGTGGTCCGTGAGTTCGAGCCCCATATCGGGCTCAGTGCTGACAGCTCAGAGCCTGGAGCCTGTTTCAGATTCTGTGTCTCCCTCTCTTTCTGACCCTCCCCCGTTCATGCTCTGTCTCTTTCTCAACAATAAATAAACGTTACAAAAAATGTAAAAAAAACACACAAGACAAAGCCATAATAAAAGATATTGCATAGTATTGTTGTACAAAAAGAAAAAAAAAATCTAATGGAGCAAAGAGAGGCCTGACAGAATGATCCTTAATATAATTACATGATATACATGACCCAGCAATTATATGACATAAAAAGACCCAGCAATTCAGTGGTGAAAATACAGACTGCTCAGGACATTGGTGCTTGAAATACTGAGTCATTACATAGGGACAGAGCTGAATCGCTTTCTATTATCATATACAAGAGTGCACGGTAAATGGGCCAAAGACCTAATGTGAAAGAAAAGTATATTTGCAGAAAATGTGAGAAAATAGTATCTGGAAGAGAACTTTTCAAAAATTTTTCAAATATATAAATTATTAGAAAATAGATAAATTTCATTAAATCATGATAATTTCTGTTCTATAAAATACCACTACCAAACTTATAGAAGATGATAAAGAAATTACTTTCAATATTTTATATAGCACATGCACACATACACACACACACACACACACACACACACACAAATTATGTAAGAATAGTGTGCCAATCACAAGGAAAAGGCAGCATTATCAGTGAGAAAAATAGGATAAAGTTACAAAAAGACAAGTACAAAAAATGATCTCTTAAAAATAATAATAATGATATATGAAAATAAGTGCAAAATTAATAGATAAATGAATGGTAAATAATGGAGCAACAATGGGACTATACCGAATGGACTTGTTAAAGTAAAAACACTGTAATGCCTGGTGTTGGCAGGATAAAAAGCCTACAGGAACCATCATGATCTGCTGCCCAGGGACACTGAGTAGCCATTCTGAAGAGCCATCTGGACATACTTGATCAAATTGAATACAAGTATATCAGATGGACCAGCAACTCTGTACCAAGACATATTTTTGCTGAAAAAACTCCTACGTGGAACCTTAAGAGAACATGTTTAACATTCTTATTACATAGTTCTAGCCCACCTTGCATTGAAATGGGACAACGTGGTTTATTCTAACCATTGGAATGCAGGTAAAAGTGCTATATTTCACTTATTGACCTGGGTTCTAAAGTATGCATGAAATTCTCTGAGCTATTTCTTCCCTCATCTATAGGACAGATGCAGAAGATCCAGTGAAGGATATGAAGATCTACTAGCTATAATGAGCTACTAGAAGGACTTTAAAGACCTGCTAGAGGAAATCACCACCACTGGGGTGCAAAGCCACTCACCAACAATCATCTAGACTGTAGCGTGAGTTATCTGAGTCAATAACATTTAGGATATTGTTACCCCTGAACAGCCTAGCCTACTTAATAAACATGGGCACGGGAGAGAAAACCCTGTAAGGAAATAATATGATAAAAGCAAGAGGCAGAAATATTAAATGAAAATACTTTTATGATGATAAACACAGAGCAGAGAAATTTTGGACTAAAGGGACAAAGGCACACTATACACACTTGGTGATATTTGAGTTATAGCTTACAGAATAATTAGCCTTTGGAATTCTTGCCTCTGGAGAGGGTTTTAGTTCAAGGCAACAGCTTTGTAAAGGATATAAAGCATGCAGATTCATCGTAGAAGGAAGAAATAACAAGTACACCAATATTGGTCTGTACAATTGAGAGAAGTTCAATAAAGCAAAAATCTTTGGCTGGAAATCACAATTTGTCCAGATCACAACAAAAATATTAAATTATTTTTTAAAAATTCTTTGCCATTTCTTATCTGTTGCTACAAAACAAACTATGCTAAAATTTTATACAGCCATTTTATTTTGTTCACAATTTAATGAGTCAAGAATTTGGGAAGGATGTGATGTGTTTGTTCATATCTAATCAACATAGGGTCAGGTGGAGGAGCTTGGACTGCAGGATGCACTTCCCAAGTCTCTTCTTTACTCACCCTTCTGGAGACTAGATGCTCTCTTTCTCATGGTATTCTTCCTTCAGGGTCTTTTCATGTGCCTCAGGCTTCATAAAGCATGTTCATTCACACTTTTTACATAGCAACTTGTTTTCAAGAGCCAAAAAGTATGTAATTGTAAGCCAGTTAAGGGCTTCACAAGGAAGTAGCACAACATCAAGTCTACTTTCTTAATGGGTCAAAGCTGTAATGTGTGCCAGATTCAAGTAGGTGAAGAAGGAAACTGATTCTTGGTGGAGAGAGCCAAAGTCAATAGCAGAAGAGCATGTGTCAGGAAAGATACTACTGTGTAAACACTTCTGAAAAAGGGCGAGAGATATTAATGGAGAAGATACTAAAGGTGTTTCAGGATATATCAGTATCATAATACTTATGTTTTAAGACTAATATATCTGGTTAACTATGACAAAGAGACTAGAGGCAAAATACAGAAACAGGAAGGAAGGTAGGAGTCATGAAAGAAGGCAGGCAAATTAAAAGGCTATTACATTATATTCTAGGTGGAATGTGATGAACGTCTAGGTTAAGGCAAAGACCAAAGGGAATAAAAAGTGTGGGTGTAGGATCAACTGTGTGGGAAAATAGAATTTTTAAATAGACTCAACGTAGAAAAGGTGGAAAAGTTAAAGATAATTTAAATTGTATTTTATAATCCGGATGATTAAAAGAATGGTAGTACAGTTGATTATGGTGGAAACACTTGGGAAAGAACAAGTTTTCTAGAATCTGAAGTACCACTTGAACAAAGTGTACTTCTGTCAAATCGTGCAATTGGAAACAGATCCACAGTTCCTACCTAGGGACTCTGAGATGAAAGCCATCTGTAAAGGGGTGACAGTTAAAGTCATGAGACTAGATAAAATCTCACATGGGTAGATTTATGAGAAAAAAGACAAGGCCTAAGGACAAAAAGAACAACTAACTGAACTATTTCAGCCTCTGCTTCAAATGGAGGCTTTGAAGTTCTTTAAGTCATACTAATGGTGATTAATTTAGACATCAATCAGTTCTCGGCTACACAAAGTGTTTTAGTTCTAATATACATGCTAGAGGTATTGTCACGTGAAGTTATTTTGAATTCAAATAACAAACATTTACCTTTCAAACGTTATTATTTATGAATCCAAGGCCCTGTCATACTTTAGAAAAATGATATTGGGACATCATTATATTGACTTTTTAAACTAATTCTTGCATTTGGATTTGGATTTCAACAAGATGAACTGGAAATAACACACACACACACACACAAACTCACTGGCAAAAAAAAAAAAAAAAAAAAAAAAGAGCTAAGGTCCCAGATCTTGTTTATTATGACTCACGCAAACCCAGAGCAAATAACAAGAATTTATCATAAAATCCAGAAATGATAAACTTTTGAAGATTTTTATATGGAAGTGTGTCAAGGTTTTAACTCCAATTCATGAATCAAGAAAACTTCATTTGCTCACCTCTCGCATTATAGTTTTGTTCATCTTACTCTGAGAATTGATGTTTTAAAGAATTTTCTCTGTATGTTTTTCCAAGCATTTCTCTAATGTTGTTGGAAGTCAGTTCAGAGAAAAATAGATGTGAAAATTAGCCAGCATCATGTATAGTGGAACTTCAAAGCAGATGCATTGAAGTGTTGAACTCAATTTTATTCTTTTATTGGCCATGGTTTTTAAAAATAATTTTGATTATAACTTATACTAATGGTTGTTTCAAATATATCAAATATTTTTCCCAACAGAAAGGGAACTGTGTATACAATCTGGGACCAACTTGTCTAAATTTCAGAACCGTGAATAAAGACAAGATGAAGTACATATATATGTGTGGTTAAAATGGTTTCTCAGAATTTCTTAAGGTTGTAGGTTTTAATGTTAAAAATGCATAATTTACATTCTACTTCAGGGATTTGGTGATAGTATGGAAAGATGGAAAGGGATTAGTGAAATCATTACAGCAGTTTCACTGATAAAATGTGAGGACATACACGTATTTGAATAATGCAGAGAATACTACTTGAGGTAAAAACATTGAACTTATATTGTTTTTTTAAATGTTTAATTACTTATTTTGAGAGAGAGAGAGAGAGAGAGAGAGAGAGAGAGAGGACAAGCAGGGGAGGGGCAGAGAGAGACGGAGAGAGAGCCTCCCAAGCAGGCTCCCTGATGTCAGTGAATAGCCAGATGTGGGGCTTGATTTCACAAACCATGAGATCATGACCTGAGTCAAAATCAAGAGTCAGTCGCTTAATTGACTGAGCCAACCAGGCGCCCCTAAACTTAAATGGTTAATGAAAGTTGCCAGTGTAAGAAGAATTAGTAATTCTGGTTCAATATGATTAATTAAATATGTTGAATGTTCTTTCTAAAATGAACACAAACAAAAAGTCATAACATTGGAAGCAAAACCAATGCCACTAGCAAAAAATAAGATTGCTCATCCAGAAAAAAACAAAAAAAAACAAAAAAAAAAAAAGCTCAAACGCACTAAAGAAAAACAACTAGTCTGCAGGCCTTTTCCTTGCTAAAACACTGGAGATAGGGACAGCATCATCAAACCCAGCACTCCTAGGCATTCCCAAGTGAGCTAAGGAAGTACTATGTTCTCCATTTCCTTATATAGTAACCCTCCCTTACCCACAGGGAATCTATTCCAAGACCCTTAGTGGATGCTTGAAATGACAGACAGTACTGAATCCTATGTATACTATATTTTTTTTCCCCTATACATACATACCTATGTAAAGTTTATCTTATAAATTAGGTAGAGTAAGAAACTAATAACAGTAACATAATAAAATAAAAAAATTATAATAATATACTGTAATGAAGGTTATGTGAATGTGGTCTCTCAAAATATCTTACTGTACTATACTTATCCTTTTTCTTGTAGTGATGTGAGATGATAAAATGCCTATGTGATGAGACGAAGTGGTGTGAACGACACAGGCATTATGATATAGCACTAGACTACCATTGACCATCTGGTAGCACATTAAAAGGAAGATCATCTGCTTCTGGGCTGCAATTGACTGTATGTAGCTAAAACCATGAAAAGTGAGACCATGGAAAAGGTGGGACTACTGTATTGTTCAAATTACAGATCTGAAAAGTCAAAAATTGCAATACATATGATAAAAATCAAACAGCTAGAAGGAAAGCCCATGAATTCAATAAAGTCTTAACTCCTAAAGCAAAAGAATAAACCAGAAAACAGGAGACAATTCTAAAATAATTATAATTAGTAATTAATACTCTCAGAGACTTCTGAGTAGCTATTATACACAGAAATGGAAAAGTCTTCTCAAAAGAAGAAATGCAGCAGTTTTTGGAAACTAAAGATCTGATTGTTGAAATTAAGACAGTAACATTACTTTAAAAATGTCCTGACAATAATAATTAATACAGCTGGACATCATTTAAAACTAAAATGAGTAGGAAAAGTAAAAATCAAACTAAGGAATTTTCTAATGATGCAGAATAAAAGAAGAAGGAAATTGAAGTATGACATAATGTTTATAAACAGACACAGAGACATAGAGCCTAAAATTCCAACAAATACCCTTTTAGTAGTTCTTGAAGGAAACACATGAGATAGAAGAGAGAAAATAAAGTAGTAATGTAGGAAGAAAACAATGGTATGCTACACAAAGACCAAAAAACCCCATCAAATATCAAATATGGGGGTGCCTGGGTGTCTCAGCCAGCTGAGTGACCAACTCTTGATTTCAGCTCAGGTCATGATCCCAAGATCGTGGAATTGAGTCTCAGTTGGGCTCCATGCTGAGCATGGAGTTTGCTTAAGATTCTCTCTCTCTCCCTCTACTGCTCTCCCCTACTTGTCCTCTCTAAATACATAAATAAGCAATAAAAATTTTTAAAATATATCAAATATAAATATTCATAAATTATCCTTATTTTGGTTCATCCGGGTGAAATTCCTTAGCTCCAAAAATAACGAGAAAATGTATTGAGCATGCACCTACTTTAATAGCTATTCGTGTAGATAAAAATATTCTTAAAAAAAAAGGAGTAGAAACATAACCTATGAATAATGAAATTAAAGATGGTACTATCTTTAATTTTTGATTAATTTATTAAAGCTTCACTTTAAATGTGCCCATTGTTGTTTTATAATTTGATGAATGCAAATGTCTATTTAAATTCTACCCTAAAGAAGACTTCTATTTCCATCTCATCAAAATATTTCTACATGTTCCCTTTAGTTGGACCTTTCCCTATCTCTGATCACAGGACATCACTGATGTTTTTTTCTCTCCAAAGGTTACCTTCTAGAATTCCATCTAAATTGATCACAAAAGATGGGGTGCCTGGGTGGCTCAGTTGATTGAGTGTCGGACTTCAGCTCAGGTCAAGATCTCACAGTTCATGAGTTTGAGCCCCAGCTATCTGTGCTGACAGCTCAGAGCCTGGAACCTGCTTCGGATTCTGTGTCTCTCTCTCTCTCTCTCTGCTCCTCCTCCACTTGCGCTCTGTCTCTGAAAAATAAATAAATATTAAAAATAAATAAACAAACAAACATATAATCTTTTGTGTGTGAATTTTTTCACTCAGTATTGTATTTTTTAAATACCTCACTTATAGTAGCCTATATCAGTAGTTAAATTTAAAAAAAAATTTTAACATATATTCCATTGAGTATACCATGGTCTGTTTATCCATGCACCTGTTGATGGATATTTGATGTCTTCCTAGTTTTGAGGTCTTATAAATAAATAGGGCTGCTAGAAAAATTCATTTTGCAGGACATTTTCTAGACAAATACTTTGTCTTAGATATTCAATTGTCTTAAGAGTAGAATTGTGAGTCATACAGTAAGTTCATGTTACTTTATATAACTACCAAAATGTTTTACAAAAAATGTCTGAGTCCCAGTTGCGCCATAGTCTCATCAACACTTGCTATCATCAGTCTTTTTTTAGTTTTAAGGAATCTAGTAAGTGTGTACAAGCATTTTAGTTTTAATTTGCATTTCTCTAAAGACTAATGATGGTAATTATCATTTCTGTGTTTAATGGCTATTTTTTATCTTTTATGAAATATATGTACAAACCTTTATACATTTTTAATTGTGTCATGTCTTTTTCTTATTGAGTTGCAAATTCTTATCATATTGAATAGAAATTCTCTGATATATATGCCTATATATTAAATATTAAATATTAAATTAATATAATTACAAAATAAATATTAAATATATGTTATTAAATATATAACAAATATTAAATTTACAGTATGGTATGTGAAGGTATGAAATGTGAAATATACATGCATTTTAATACTAAGGGTATCTTTCAAATAAAATATTTTTTGTATTGATCAAGTTCAACATAACATTCTTTTTCTTTTATGATTAGTGTTTTTGGTGTCCTGTTTATGAAATCTGTGCTTATATAATCAAGTCATATGAATTGTTTCTTATGTAATCTTTATCATTGGCTTTATGCTTAGGTATATATCCCAATTGAAGTTACTTTTTGTATATGGTATGAAATATGAATTGAGATTTTTCTATATCAGGATCTAGATATTCCAGCACGTATTTTTTTTTTTTAATTTTTTTAACGTTTATTTATTTTTGAGACAGAGAGAGACAGAGCACGGGGGAGGGTCAGAGACAGGGAGACACAGAATCTGAAACAGGCTCTAGGCTCTGAGCTGTCAGCACAGAGCTCGACACGGGGCTCAAACTCACGGACCGTGATATCATGACCTGAGCCGAAGTGGGCGGCTTAACCGACTGAGCCACCCAGGCGCCCAAATGTCAGGTATTTCTTAATTGTATTTCTTTTTAAGTATATCCTCTAGAAGTTATTTTAGTATTTTTGTCTGAAAATACATCCTTTAGAACAGTTTCTTTTTTAAAGTGGGTTCTGAGCATATGGAATCGCTGAGACCATTTTAGGAGGGCTTCTCAACTGTTTTCTGGAATTTTCATGCTTTCTTACTATGCCATCATTTGCACTGATGGTGCAAAAACAATGATGGGGATACCTTGGCAAAAATCAAGACATTGGCACCAAATTGTTCCAGAAGCCATTGTATTCTTCACTACAATACACTGCAGTAAATATTAAATGCTAGATTCACTTAAAATATTCTTTTTTTTTTTAACGTTTATTTATTTTTGGGACAGAGAGAGACAGAGCATGAACGGGCGAGGGGCAGAGAGAGAGGGAGACACAGAATCGGAAACAGGCTCCAGGCTCTGAGCCATCAGCCCAGAGCCCGACGCGGGGCTCGAACTCACGGACCGTGAGATCGTGACCTGGTTGAAGTCGGACGCTTAACCGACTGCGCCACCCAGGCGCCCCTTAAAATATTCTTAATACAGCATTCAGATATAAGCCTCAGTTTTCTCTTGAAACTACAAAAATGTTAACAATGTGTACAAATTAAGGCATTAACCAACAAATATAGAGAACAGAAGAGGATGAGATAGCAATAAAACTATGAAATTTAGAAAGCAGATAGATATGAGGGTGCCTGTCTGGCTTAGTGGGTTAATCATTGGACTCTTGATTTTGGCTTAGGTCATGATGTCCCAGTTTGTGAGACTGAGCCCCACTTTCAGCTCCATGGTGATAGCTCGGAGCTTGCTTTGAATTTTCCCTCTCCTTCTCTCTGCCCTTCTCTGATCTGCACATGCTCACTGTCACTCTCTCAAAATAAATAAATAAACTTAAGAAAAACACAATATAAAAAAAAAAAAGAAAGTAGATAGATATGTAGAAACTCCCTTAGGGAACAGTTTTTCTATCTTTCCTTTTCTTTCATGGCTTTGACAGTTTTGAAGGGAACTAGTCAGTTATTTTGTAGAATATTCTTTAATTTTGATATGTGTGTTTTCTGATGGTTAGTATGGGATTATTTACTTTGAGCAAGAACTTTAGAGTCAATGCACTCTTCTCAGTGCATAAATATATGATATCGATATGTTCTATTTTTGGTAATGTCAAATTTAATCACTTGGTTAAGGTGGTATCTGTGAGATTTATCTAAAGTGTTATTATTTTCTTTTTGTATTTAATTATCTTGTGAGAAGATACTTAGGTTCGATGTAAATATCTTTTTTCTTTCTTACTTTTGACAACAGTTTTATCATACAATGATGGATTTTGCCTGCAACGATTATTACTGTGATATTTGGCTAATGATGGTTTTCTATGTGTAATTATTTCTACATTTATTAATTGGAATTTTATTATAAGGAAAACCTATTTCTACTTCACAATTTATTTATTGATTGACTCAATTTTTTAATATTAGGAATAATTACTTTCTGGTTTCCATTTCAATTCTTTTTTTAAAAAAATTTTAATGTTTATTTATTTTTGAGAGATAGAGACACAGATTATGAGTAGGAGAAGGGCAGAGAGAGAGGGAGACACAGAATCTGAAGCAGGCTCCAGGCTCTGAGCTATCAGCACACAGCCCCATGCAGGGCTCGAACCCACAGACTGCGAGATCATGACCTGAGCTGAAGTTGGACGCCCTACCGACTAAAGCACACAGGCGCCTCAGATTCCATATCAATTCTATCATTATTTTGTTGCCAAAATTGTTCCAGGTTTGGTCATTTTTTACCCCTTCAAATTTGATCCTGAATCCTTTATACATGTTTCCATCATTTTTGGAACACAGCATTACTTGCTAGCACTGTAAAATATTTTAATCTCATCATGTGTTTCATTGACCCAGGCCTGGAGATAAGTTATTTGAGAATGGCATTAGGCACGGTGCATGTTCATTGCTACTGGTTTTTCTTGCCCTCTAGGCCCCTCAGTGGACACAACTAGGAAACATATGTATGTATAACACATTAACACATGCATGTATACACATCTACATTTATAGATCAATCTGTAGCTGGAGACAGAGAGAGATGGAGACAGAGCATGAATTTCTATGAATATCTCCAATTACAAACCCAAACCACAGGGTTCATTCTAGCCTTCCTCTTTCCCTATTTGTTACGTTTTCTGCAACATGACTCTCATTATCTAGAACTTCATCTATTTCTTCATTCTAATACACACATAAACTAGTTTTAGAATTGTTAACCCATACACCATGAGAAATAAATTTAACAAGTAGATCATAATATTTTTATACTTATTTTTGTCTTTAGTCATGTAGTCTACTCAAAATACTACTTGCCTACCTTTCTTAGGCTTATTCTTTTCTTCACCACTCCCTTTAGTGTGTGTGGCATTCATTTGTAGTACATTAGGTTCATTTATGTTTTGTTTATATTCCATTTTATGTCCCCCCCCCATCCTGGCTGATTTTAATCATTTATTTATTTTGGGAAGTATGGGAAACATTAACACATTTCTAAGAAGCAGAGCTATATGAAAAGGAATAGTCAGATAAATCAGTACTCTCATTCCTGATGCACTGTTTTCATTCCTTCATTCTTTCCACTCCATACCACCTCACTTTGTAGGTAACCAATATTATTATTTGCTGGTTTACTCTTCTTGAATTTGTTCTGCTCATTTTTTCTTGTATTCTATTTTTTTTTTTCATTTAAGAAGGGACGCATTCTATATATATCACAGCTTTTTATGCCTTAACAATATATTCTGGAAATCACTCCACATCAGTTCCTAGAGATCTTCCTCATTCCTTACTATAGGTGCATAGTCCATTGTGTGGATATGTCATAGTTTATCAAAATACTATCCAATATGAACACTTAGGTTATTTAAATTATTTGAAATCTCCTCCCAAAAATATGCTGCAATGAATAATCTTTCATTGAGAATGTTTATTTTCATATTTTGGGAGATATATCATCATGGTAGATTCCTAGAGGTGGAATTGGTCTGTTGGGAAGAAGTGCATATGTAGGTTTCTTACCTATTGTCAAATTCCACATGAGAGGGTAATACTGCTTTGTATTCTAACAAGCAATGTATAAGAGTCTGTTTCTCCAGTAAAATGTATTGTCATAATTTAACATTTTTCATTTTTGTAGATGAGATATCATATTTTACTAGTTTGATATGCATTTCTCTGTAACTTTGAAAATTTTTTTCATGTTATCACTCTAATACCTTTCATTGAATTGTATTTTCATATATTTTGATCATTTTCCTGTTTTTGATCCTCTTTCTTTAATTTTTAAGAGTTCTAGGAGAAGGAGGGAAGATGGCGGCGTAGGAGACGCTGGGCTCACCGCGCGTCCTGCTGATCACTTAGATTCCACCTACACCTGCCTAAATAACCCAGAAAACCACCAGAGGATTAGCAGAACGGAGTCGCCGGAGCCAAGCGCAGACGAGAGGCCCACGGAAGAGGGTAGGAAGGGCGGCGAGGCGGTGCGCGCTCCACAGACTGGCGGGAGGGAGCCGGGGCAGAGGGGCGGCTCGCCGGCCAAGCAGAGCCCCCAAGTCTGGCTTGCAAAAAGCGGAGGGGCCAGACGGACTGTGTTCCGACAGCAAGCGCGACTTAGCAGCTGGGAGGTCATAAGTTAACAGCTCTGCTCAGAAAGCGGGAAGGCTGGAGGACAAAGGGAAGGAAAGCTGCTGAGCCCCCGGACGACAGAGCTCAGTTTGGTGGGGAACAAAGGCGCTCGCCAGCGCCATCTTCCCCGCCCATCCCCCAGCCAAAATCCCAAAGAGAACCAGTTCCTGCCAGGGAACTTGCTCGCTCCGTGCAAACACCCAACTCTGCGCTTCTGCGGAGCCAAACCTCCGGCAGCGGATCTGACTCCCTGCTGCTGCCACAGGGCCCCTCCTGAAGTGGATCACCTAAGGAGAAGCAAGCTAAGCCTGTCCCTCCTGCCCCTGTGCACCTTGCCTACCCACCCCAGCTAAGACGCCAGATCCCCAGCATCACAAGCCTGGCAGTGTGCAAGTAGCCCAGACAGGCCACCCCACCCCACAGTGAATCCCGCCCCTAGGAGAGGGGAAGAGAAGGCAGGCACCAGTCTGACTGTGGCCCCAGCGGTGGGCTGGGGGCAGACATCAGGTCTGACTGCGGCTCCGCCCACCAACTCCAGTTAGACACCACAGCACAGGGGAAGTGCCCTGCAGGTCCTCACCACGCCAGGGACTATCCAAAATGACCAAGCGGAAGAATTCCCCTCAGAAGAATCTCCAGGAAATAACAACAGCTAATGAGCTGATCAAAAAGGATTTAAATAATATAACAGAAAGTGAATTTAGAATAATAGTCATAAAATTAATCGCTGGGCTTGAAAACAGTATAGCTGACAGCAGAGAATCTCTTGCTACAGAGATCAAGGGACTAAGGAACAGTCACAAGGAGCTGAAAAACGCTTTAAATGAAATGCATAACAAAATGGAAACCACCACAGCTCGGATTGAAGAGGCAGAGGAGAGAATAGGTGAACTAGAAGATAAAGTTATGGAAAAAGAGGAAGCTGAGAAAAAGAGAGATAAAAAAATCCAGGAGTATGAGGGGAAAATTAGAGAACTAAGTGATACACTAAAAAGAAATAATATACGCATAATTGGTATCCCAGAGGAGGAAGAGAGAGGGAAAGGTGCTGAAGGGGTACTTGAAGAAATAATAGCTGAGAACTTCCCTGAAGTGGGGAAGGAAAAAGGCATTGAAATCCAAGAGGCACAGAGAACTCCCTTCAGACGTAACTTGAATCGATCTTCTGCACGACATATCATAGTGAAACTGGCAAAATACAAGGATAAAGAGAAAATTCTGAAAGCAGCAAGGGGTAAACGTGCCCTCACATATAAAGGGAGACCTATAAGACTCATGACTGATCTCTCTTTTGAAACTTGGCAGGCCAGAAAGAGTTGGCACGAGATTTTCAGTGTGCTAGACAGAAAAAATATGCAGCCGAGAATCCTTTATCCAGCAAGCCTGTCATTTAGAATAGAAGGAGAGATAAAGGTCTTCCCAAACAAACAAAAACTGAAGGAATTTGTCACCACTAAACCAGCCCTACAAGAGATCCTAAGGGGGACCCTGTGAGACAAAGTATCAGAGACATCACTACAAGCATAAAACATACACACATCACAATGAGTCTAAACCCATATCTTTCTATAATAACACTGAATGTAAATGGATTAAATGTGCCAACCAAAAGACAGAGGGTATCAGAATGGATAAAAAAACAAGACCCATCTATTTGCTGTCTACAAGAGACTCATTTTAGACCTGAGGACACCTTTAGATTGAGAGTGAGGGGATGGAGAACTATTTATCATGCTACTGGAAGCCAAAAGAAAGCTGGAGTTGCCATACTTATATCAGACAAACTAGACTTTAAATTAAAGGCTGTAACAAGAGATGAAGAAGGACATTATATAATAGTGACAGGGTCTATCCATCAGGAAGAGCTAACAATTATAAATGTCTATGCGCCGAATACCGGAGCGCCCAAATATATAAAACAATTACTCATAAACACAAGCAACCTTATTGATAAGAATGTGGTAATTGCAGGGGACTTTAACACCCCACTTACAGAAATGGATAGATCATCTAGACACACGGTCAATAAAGAAACAAGGGCCCTGAATGAGACATTGGATCAGATGGACTTGACAGATATATTTAGAACTCTGCATCCCAAAGCAACAGAATATACTTTCTTCTCGAGTGCACATGGAACATTCTCCAAGATAGATCATATACTGGGTCACAAAACAGCCCTTCATAAGTTTACAAGAATTGAAATCATACCATGCATACTTTCAGACCACAATGCTATGAAGCTTGAAATCAACCACAGAAAAAAGTCTGGAAAACCTCCAAAAGCATGGAGGTTAAAGAACACCCTACTAACGAATGAGTGGGTCAACCAGGCAATTTGAGAAGAAATTAAAAAATATATGGAAACAAACGAAAATGAAAATACAACAATCCAAACGCTTTGGGACGCAGCGAAGGCAGTCCTGAGAGGAAAATACATTGCAATCCAGGCCTATCTCAAGAAACAAGAAAAATCCCAAATACAAAATCTAACAGCACACCTAAAGGAAATAGAAGCAGAACAGCAAAGGCAGCCTAAACCCAGCAGAAGAAGAGAAATAATAAAGATCAGAGCAGAAATAAACAATAGAGAATCTAAAAAAACTGTAGAGCAGATCAACGAAACCAAGAGTTGGTTTTTTGAAAAAATAAACAAAATTGACAAACCTCTAGCCAGGCTTCTCAAAAAGAAACGGGAGATGACCCAAATAGATAAAATCATGAATGAAAATGGAATGATTACAACCAATCCCTCAGAGATACAAACAATTATCAGGGAATACTATGAAAAATTATATGCCAACAAATTGGACAACCTGGAAGAAATGGACAAATTCCTGAACACCCACACTCTTCCAAAACTCAATCAGGAGGAAATAGAAAGCTTGAACAGACCCATAACCAGCGAAGAAATTGAATCGGTTATCAAAAATCTCCCAACAAATAAGAGTCCAGGACCAGATGGCTTCCCAGGGGAGTTCTACCAGACGTTTAAAGCAGAGATAATACCTATCCTTCTCAAGCTATTCCAAGAAATAGAAAGGGAAGGAAAACTTCCAGACTCATTCTATGAAGCCAGTATTACTTTGATTCCTAAACCAGACAGAGACCCAGTAAAAAAAGAGAACTACAGGCCAATATCCCTGATGAATATGGATGCCAAAATTCTCAATAAGATACTAGCAAATCGAATTCAACGGCATATAAAAAGAATTATTCACCATGATCAAGTGGGATTCATTCCTGGGATGCAGGGCTGGTTCAACATTCGCAAATCAATCAACGTGATACATCACATTAACAAAAAAAAAGAGAAAAACCATATGATCCTGTCAATCGATGCAGAAAAGGCCTTTGACAAAATCCAGCACCCTTTCTTAATAAAAACCCTTGAGAAAGTTGGGATAGAAGGAACATACTTAAAGATCATAAAAGCCATTTATGAAAAGCCCACAGCTAACATCATCCTCAACGGGGAAAAACTGAGAGCTTTTTCCCTGAGATCAGGAACACGACAGGGATGCCCACTCTCACCACTGTTGTTTAACATAGTGCTGGAAGTTCTAGCATCAGCAATCAGACAACAAAAGGAAATCAAAGGCATCCAAATTGGCAAAGATGAAGTCAAGCTTTTGCTTTTTGCAGATGACATGATATTATACATGGAAAATCCGACAGACTCCACCAAAAGTCTCCTAGAACTGATACATGAATTCAGCAAAGTTGCAGGATACAAAATCAATGTACAGAAATCAGTTGCATTCTTATACACTAATAATGAAGCAACAGAAAGACAAATAAGGAAACTGATCCCATTCACAATTGCACCAAGAAGCATAAAATACCTAGGAATCAATCTAACCAAAGATGTAAAGGATCTGTATGCTGAAAACTATAGAAAGCTTATGAAGGTAATTGAAGAAGATTTAAAGAAATGGAAAGACATTCCCTGCTCATGGATTGGAAGAATAAATATTGTCAAAATGTCAATACTACCCAAAGCTATCTACACATTCAATGCAATCCCAATCAAAATGGCACCAGCATTCTTCTCGAAACTAGAACAAGCAATCCTAAAATTCATATGGAACCACAAAAGGCCCCGAATAGCCAAAGGAATTTTGAAGAAGAAGACCAAAGCAGGAGGCATCACAATCCCAGACTTTAGCCTCTACTACAAAGCTGTCATCATCAAGACAGCATGGTATTGGCACAAAAACAGACACATAGACCAATGGAATAGAATAGAAACCCCAGAACTAGACCCACAAACGTATGGCCAACTCATCTTTGACAAAGCAGGAAAGAACATCCAATGGAAAAAAGACAGTCTCTTTAACAAATGGTGCTGGGAGAACTGGACAGCAACATGCAGAAGGTTGAAACTAGACCACTTTCTCACACCATTCACAAAAATAAACTCAAAATGGATAAAGGACCTGAATGTGAGACAGGAAACCGTCAAAACCCTAGAGGAGAAAGCAGGAAAAGACCTCTCTGACCTCAGCCGTAGCAATCTCTTACTCGACACATCCCCAAAGGCAAGGGAATTAAAAGCAAAAGTGAATGACTGGGACCTTATGAAGATAAAAAGCTTCTGCACAGCAAAGGAAACAACCAACAAAACGAAAAGGCAACCAACGGAATGGGAAAAGATATTTGCAAATGACATATCGGACAAAGGGCTAGTATCCAAAATCTATAAAGAGCTCACCAAACTCCACACCCGAAAAGCAAATAACCCAGTGAAGAAATGGGCAGAAAACATGAATAGACACTTCTCTAAAGAAGACATCCGGATGGCCAACAGGCACATGAAAAGATGTTCAGCGTCGCTCCTCATCAGGGAAATACAAATCAAAACCACACTCAGGTATCACCTCACGCCAGTCAGAGTGGCCAAAATGAACAAATCAGGAGACTCTAGATGCTGGAGAGGATGTGGAGAAACGGGAACCCTCTTGCACTGTTGGTGGGAATGCAAATTGGTGCAGCCGCTCTGGAAAGCAGTGTGGAGGTTCCTCAGAAAATTAAAAATAGACCTACCCTATGACCCAGCAATAGCACTGCTAGGAATTTATCCAAGGGACACAGGAGTACTGATGCATAGGGGCACTTGTACCCCAATGTTCATAGCAGCACTCTCAACAATAGCCAAATTATGGAAAGAGCCTAAATGTCCATCAACTGATGAATGGATAAAGAAATTGTGGTTTATATACACTATGGAATACTACGTGGCAATGAGAAAAAATGAAATATGGCCTTTTGTAGCAACGTGGATGGAACTGGAGAGTGTGATGCTAAGTGAAATAAGCCATACAGAGAAAGACAGATACCATATGGTTTCACTCTTATGTGGATCCTGAGAAACTTAACAGGAACCCATGGGGGAGGGGAAGGAAAAAAAAAAAAAAGAGGTTAGAGTGGGAGAGAGCCAAAGCATAAGAGACTGTTGAGAACTGAGAGCAAACTGAGGTTTGATGGGGGGTGGGAGGGAGGAGAGGTTGGGCGATGGGTATTGAGGAGGGCACCTTTTGGGATGAGCACTGGGTGTTGTATGGAAACCAATTTGACAATAAATTTCATATATAAATAAAAAAAAAAGAGTTCTTTATTTGTTAGTAACATTACTGCTCTTTCTGTGCCATATGTTGCAAAGATTCTCAATATATGAGATGGTTTTTTGTCTTTGTTTATGAGAGTTATGCTGCTGTTGTTTTTCCATGCATATTTTTGTGTCATCAAATTAATCAATTATTCTCAAAATCTTTGGATTTGAGACATACATAAACATTCACCTATATGTTCTTCTAGTAGCTGTATGGATTTATTTTTTTAACATTTAGCTCCCTAATAATTTCATAATTAATCCCTGTGCATGATGTGATTCACAAAACTATTTTATCTTTTTTTTTCCCCAAATAGCTACCCAGTTGCCCCAATACCATTTACTACAAAGCCCATTTTTGTCCCAGTGATTTGAGGATTTGAGTTAACTTCATCATATGCTAAATTTCCATATGTACTGAGAACTATGCCTTTTTAGTTTTTTTTTCTATTCTGTACATATATTTGTAGCTTTAATATAAGTACTGTTCTGTTACTATTATTTTAAAATTACATATATATACATATATTATACAACATATATTTAATTAAAACTGGAACTAATTTTGAAAGCCAACCCAACCAACTAACAAAAGCCAGAGAACAACTGTTTTTCTAAACTTAGGTAATGATATATTAAAACAGTGTTAAGAATATGTTAACAATGGACTTCTTTCTGTATTCATATTTTTTTCAAATGCCTCCCTGTTTCTAATCTGAAAGAGTGATGTGTATTCATTTTCAGAAGATATTTTCTCTTGTTTACATGATATCATTATTTAGAGCAACAGCAGCTGGTCTTACTGTGCTCACCTGTGCTAAAATTCTGAGCATATGGCAATTTGAACTGCAAGATTTATTTTTTAGACTGGAGCACAATGCATATAAATGGACCTTTTGGAGAATAATAGAGCATAACACTCTCACTTCATTAGAATCAGTGGGACCAAATTATGTTTTCGCCATCCAACATTAGGGATTAAAGCCATGTCTGCACATGCAAACTGAAGGAATTAAGCAAATATCTGGATAATTTAAATGAAAAAGAAATGTTACCTTAAACAAAAGAATATTCTAAGAGGGTTTTTGGTAAAATCTATGGGTAACTGCCTTAGCTCTATTTGATTTAGCACTTGCAGACATAAAATCACAGAATATGTTTGTGTAGTTGGTTAATTTTATAAGTTAAATCTTTAATACTGGCTTATATATTTTGTTTTTATTGTTGTTGGAATTGTTGCTGGTATTTACACCAATTAAAATACACTGAATTTACTAAAATATATTCAGGGAAAGATAATATTAATTTTACTTGTGTATTATAAATTAAAATTACTCTGTCATTTCCAGGCTTAAATCAGCTCAGAGTAGCAAGTTAAATTTCACATTCTCCTCAGTCTTTAGGAACATGCAACCCAGATGGGTAAGATAAAAGTTACAAAAAAACAAAAAAAAATGTTTTTCTTTTTTTAAGTTTTTAAGTTTTTAAATTTATTTTGAGAGAATGAGAGAGCAGGAAAGGGGCAGAGAGAGAGAGAGAGAGAGAGAGAGAGAGAGAGAATCCCAAGCAGGCTCCACATTGTCAGCATGGAGCCTGATGTGGGGCTCGAACTCATGAACCATGAGATGATGACCTGAGCTGAAATCAAGAGTCAAACGTTTAACTAACTGATGACCCAGGTGCCCCAAGAATGTTTTCGACTATTTTTTTAAATTTATTTTGAGAGAGAGACAGAGAAAGAGAGGGAAAGGGGCAGAGGGAGAGAAAGAGAGAGAATCCCATGCAGGCTCCACACTGTCAGCACAGAGCCCAATGTGGGGCTTGAACCTGAGCCAAAACCAAGAGTCAGATGCTAAACCAAAGGAGCCATCCAGGGGCCCTTCAACATTTTAAAATAATATATAATTAAATACTTTATTTATAAGAAAGAGTAAGTGACCAATATTTTATTTTCAAAGAATTGATATATTTATATATTAGATATGAATTTATATTTTGGCTTTTAGATATGTTATATAATTTCAGAGATTAGATTGGAGGTAGTCAAGCTTTAGAAAGTCAAAATTGGGATAGACTTAGAAGAATATGAAAATGGTATTTATTATTCATCTCAATTGTATTATTACATTTGAAATATAGAAAACCTTCCTTTTAAAAGCCAATGCTGACACTTTGAAAATAAAATATGTTCACATATCTTCTCCAAACATAATATATTCTGCCAAGTCAGAATTACATTTCTTGTGCAGCTAAATTGTTTGGATGTTTTTTTTATAGTCAGATATGCCCTTGCATCACTTTTGTTTTACAGTAATCAAGAATATGTATTACTTTATCATGCATTATGTTTTGAGCAAGGAATATAAAAGGAAAACAGATTTCACTGAGTCTGAGACGCTTAACGATTTAAGAGGTAAGTGTTTTGCTTAAAATGAATTAATGTTAGCCTAAGGAAAAAAAAAAAAAACTATGGCTGATAGTGACCCCTTTCACTCACTATTAAAGAGGTTGAAAACAGTTGTCAAGTTGTCTACTTGCTACTGCTGAACCAAAAGAAAAGATTGATATTTGCCACATCATACCTCTGCTTGATTAGAGGCAACCAAGTTGCATGCATGGAGAAACAAGCTGGTATTCTAATAAAACCATGGTATTTCACTTGAAGTCGAGATCAGAGTCTGCTTTAGGTTTTAAGATGTAACATACTGCTTAAAGGCTGTGTGTTAGTTATCTAGTGCTACATATAAAAATTATCCCCAAAATTAAGCACCTAAAGCAACAACAAACCTTTCTCATCACACAGTTCCTTTAGGACAGGAATTCCACACCTCAGCTCAGTGGTTCTGGCATAGGTTCTCTCATGAGGTATACTAAAAGAGAAAATACTCAAAATCTTGGGGCTCCTGGGTGGCTCAGTCGGTTAAGCATTTGACTTCGACTCAGGTCATAATCTCAGTTTGTGTGTTCAAGCCCCACGTCAGGCTCTGTGCCAGCAGTTCAGAGCCTGGAGCCTACTTTGGATTCTGTGTCTCCCTCTCTCTCTGCCTTTGCTTTGCTTGTGCTCTGTCTCTTTCTGTCTCAAAAAATGAATAAACATTTAAATTTTTAAAAATTAAAAATTTTAAGAGTTTATTTGAGCAAAACTCAATTAGAATTGGGCAACACCCAATCTAACAAATAGACAGGAGCTTTAAGGAGCTGTACAAAATGAAAGACATATAGGCAGAAAGGAATAAGCACAGGAAGTTATACTAGGCAAAAAAGTGGGCTCCTTGTAGCAATGTGACTTTCTTTTAGGGAATGACAGGAGGTTATCAGGCAGATTATCCAACTAAGGCTGATAAGGCGATTCCTGATAATCTGGTTTAAGATTCCATCCTGGGAAAGCCAAAATTGTGATTAAGTCTTGGTTTGCTGATGTTGAATTTAGCATAAGTAACTCCATTTTGGACCTGTTGTCTAGTTTTTAACAGATTGTTGTCAAGATATAGACAAGCCTAGGTTGCCTCAGTGACTGTCAGTTAAGTGTCTCACTCTTGATTTTGGCGCAGGTCATTATCTCACGCTAGATTGTGAAATCTAGCCCTGCATTGGGCTCTGCACTGACAGATTCGAGTCTGCTTGGGATTCTCTCTCTCTCTCTCTCTCTCTCTCTCTCTCACTTTCTCTCTCTTTCTCTCTCTCTGTCCCTACCCCATCTCTTCAAAATAAATAAGCATTAAAAAAAAAAGATATGAAAAAAAAAGATACAGACAATCCTGGGCTATATTCATGTGAAAGCTTGATTGAACGTGAAGGATCCACTTTCAAAATGGCTTACTAAAATGGTTAGGAAATTGATGCTGGCTGTCCTTGAGAAACATTAGCTACTGTCATGTGGACCTTTCTGCTGAGCTATTTGAGTGTTTCCACAATATATCAACTGGCTTCTTCAGAGCGAGTGGTCCACTCTAAGACAGCAGGGCAGAAGCCACTAAGGGCTACTTTGACCTTGCCTCTTGTCTTTCATTTCTTCAATATTCCATTAGTTATACAGGTGAGAACTATCCAAAGTAGTGGGGACTACACAATGGTGTGAATAGTAGTGGAGAAGGATCAATGGGGGTCTTGGAAATTGTCTTCTTCAGCTTGAGTCTTCAAGAAATCAGTGTCATTATAAAATTTCTCTATTCATCATAGGAGAAAAATTTAAAAACCCCAAAACAATAACTTTTCTTTTTTTTGAAAATAACTTTTCATTATTGTTTTAATTAAAAGTAGATAACCACTGATCACATGCTTAATAATATAGTGTGTTTTCTGAAATAGTAACATGGTAAGAGATAATAAAGTAATTTACAAGATTTCTATTTCAATTAATTGTACATTTAGGAGTCTACTATTTATAAAAATATACAGCTCTAGGAATAAAAATTTTGCCCACTGAAATACACACACATTGCCTCTATACCATAGCTTCCCTACTTGATTAGAACTTCTATGAAGGCAAGTTGTCTTTTATCAGTGCATTACCAGTAGCACCTACATATTGTTATACTCAGAAGACACATCATAAATGTTAAATCATATTCAAGTTTTAGTATGCATTTTCTGAGAACAAATACATTAACATTCATGCTGGTCTTGCTAAGATGTGTTGGCATTTGATAGCATGCCTACACAGATATAAATACAAACAATATCTCAATGCCTGGATTTTGTCGCTTCAACACTGATTTGGAGGTAGGTAAGTCTTCTTCTAAGCAAATTATGGAGTAGGCAAAATTATTCTTTACTGCACTGATCTTTTCCAACTCTTGGTTCATTTTTCCTTTCATGGTAATCTCTCTCTTTAGTTGAGCTTAGAATTCATCTAAGGTGAAGAATTGTTTTGCCCAGAGTCTTCCTAATATCAAGCACTGTGTCTTTCATCAAAGGCTGAAAGGATCTGACAGATCTATTTTGTGAGCCTTTTGCATTCTCAGGGGGCTCTTTTTTTCTTCCCCAGGGGTGATTTTTCCTCTTCAGATACCCAGTGTTCCCTTTTCTTTAGCTACCTCTTTTGAACAAAGAGAAACACTGTCACTCTATCTGTCATGTTCACTTGTTAATTGATGGATTTTTCTTTGAAATAAAATAGTTGCTGCCAATGTATTACCTAAACCAGACAGTGCACTTCAAATGTTTCATCTCTGAGCGGTAAGTCTGATAGAACCCTTTTAAGCATTCCTGACAGCCAGAGGAAGGTATTAGAAAAGGTTCTTCCAAGGTATTTCAAGCCAATAGACACACACCCAGAAATAGCTTAGCTTGGACTTCAGAAAGACCATCCTGGCCACCACAGCAGCCAAAGGGCCTAAGTTACAACCTCTTTAAATGCCAGGATATTCCCTACCCTGTCTACCTCACATGGGTGTGTCTGGAAAATTCACTTCGTACAGACTTTCTTGTGCCATCACATCTTTTTGTTTTGCTGGTCAATATGTAGGTAACTTGCCGTCTCCTCTTTTGGACATAGATCATTTTTCTATGATTTTTAAACATCCTCTCCCTCTTTCTAAGTTGCAGATACATAATTTCTTTCTTTTCTTGATTATTTCTACTTCCGGTGTTGAAGTTTTGATAACAAAACACATTGCTGGGATGTGACGTATCTTCTTTATTAATAGATGCAAATGCACTATGTAATTTATGAAAATAAATTATAAATATACAATGCCTAATAATTAATCAATCAATCAGAAACAATTTTTTCCTGGGCTTTTTCCCCTATAAAACTAGCAAACATGATAAATGGGAATTATTATGTGGTATGATAAATATTATAATGCAAAGGAGATGAAAAAATGATAAAATTTTATACCAGGATTTAAATTCAAGTGAGGTAAAAAAATTAGACCCAGATTCTTGCCTAAGTGTGCACAGCCAAATGTTAGAGCATTAGGGCTTGAAATACCACAAATAACTGCCAATCAGGTCCTCGATAATTTTCAAAGTATCTATGATTTCATATGGGGAATGGTGAGCAAGAGATCCTTAACTGAGTATAAACACATGTAGAGAGAAAGGCCAGGAAAGGGAAAAACAAAATGAATAATGAGCCAATGAGTCTGAAACAGTGGGGCTTGAGAAGTCTTGAGAAGCCTTGAGAAGGCTCGAGAAGGCTTGAGAAGCCTAAGTGTATCTGTGAAGCAACACAATGAGGGTATACTTTGTGCCAAGCTCTGTGCTAGGGTCCTACCCTCTCAGAATTTACAGTACAATAGAAATACAAAGAACCCAGAGATATAATCAGTCATAATACTATCTGACATTTTAACATAGTGAACAACAACAAAAAAAAAGATTGGGAGAAAATATTTCTAACATAAATTATTTTTAGAAGCATTTGAAGAGCAAATTATGTGTGTACAAACCAAATTATCAAAGCATTAAAAGGAAGGCATCCAAAAAAGGGAAGCAATATCAGATATATTAGCAAGCACTCTGTTATAAGCCCTCTTTAATACAATAACCAATGTCTGTGTTTTACTTCAATATAAGAAAAGTGGCAGTCTTACAGGTAACCATTTTTCACATATGAAAGTATACAATCCCTATCAACTGTTTGCTGTAACCAGAGAGGAACTTAACTAACTTGACCACTGCTAAACATGCTTGCATTCTAATTTACATCTATCAGGGTATTGTGAGCAGTCCCCTAACCTGGGTAGCTCTTAGTACCATTTCCAAGGGTGCTATTCCCTTCCTGACATGCAGTACACGCTGACTGCCCATCATACATTTGGATGTTGTTCATCAGGGCAGGGAACAGTAGGAATTGTACTCTTGTTGTCTACTCAAAAGTGAGGACCATCAGGAACTAACATTCTCTCCACTGTGAGGGGAGGGCATAGAAAGAAGAAAAACAAAGAGTAGAGCAATACTGCCACACTTTTCTATGATGATGAAAATGTTCAAACTTCGTGCTGCCCAACACAGCAGTTACTAACCACATGTGGCTATTGGACCCTTAAGGTGATGAGTGAGAATAAGAATCTGAATTTTTAACTTTATTTAATTTTTATCAGTTTGCATTCAAATAGCTGACATAACTATTAGTTACCCTATTGGGCAGTGCAGTTCTAAAGATATTAAATACATAAAAACATGATTCCCTAAATGTGGTCTAGGGATGTCTGATAACCTTTTAGGGAGACATAAGATCAAAACTATTTTCTATAAAGTTACTAAGAGGTTACTTGCTTTTTTACTTCCATGCTTTCACAGTGGCATTTTCCAGAGGCTACATAACATATGGTATGCAATGGACTGAATACCGTGATAGATTTGAGAATCCAACTGTCTTTTCTTAAGCCAGACATAAAAAAAGAGAAAAAATACAAAATCATGGTAGTTTCTATTTTTTCAAAAAAATTATATTTTATATTATATTTTAAATTGTATAAATATTTTATAAATTATATTTTATATTTTATGTAGTTATATTTAATAAAGTATCTGTTAACATGATTCATGTAATTTTAATACAATTAAATATATGTTTAAAATTATCACTTCTAATTTCTAATATGGTAAATATCAGTAGCTATGGCTCACATAAGCAAATCTCTTTGGGGCCCACAATAATTGTCAAGAATATAAGAGGGTCCTGCGACCCAAAATTTGAGCATTGCTGGAGGAAGCAACCCAATAATTTCACTGCCTCTCTTGAGAGGAAAATTCCTTGAATGTTGAACAAAGTTTTGAGAATCTTTTGCATTGAATGATCCTTTGATGATGGTTAAAAGTAGTCCAAAACACTTTTTTTTTAATGTTTATTTATTTTTGAGAGAGACAGAGACAGTGTGAGCTGGGGAGGGGCAGTGAGAGAGGGAGACACAGAATCCAAAGCAGGCCCCAAGCTCTGAGCTGTCAGCATAGAGCCCAACACGGGACTCAAACTCACAAACCATGAGATCATGACCTGAGCTGAAGTCGGATGCTTAACCAACTGAGCCACACAAGCACCTCAGTTCCAAACACTTTTAAATGCTTCCCATAGCAAAAAGTAATCAATTTCTCCTCCTTGGTCATACTATATCTTTAAAAAGAGCACTTTTCCCACATCAGCCCTGCTACTCTGGAAGATTTCAAGCATACAGAGGATGAAATTATTTTTTTAATACCAGTAAACTTCCCAGCATTAGAATATCCGGTTTTAATGAACAAAAGTCAATGCATACTAATTTGAGAGATTTGCAGGCAGATCTGTATCATATGTAGCTAGAACACTATGATGTGCAATATTTTGCACTGAATAGTTCCTATACAACTAACACTGTTGACCATGTGCCACCACCATGAGCCAGAAAAACCACACCCTTTTTTTTTTTAATTTTTTTTCAACATTTATTTATTTTTGGGACAGAGAGAGACAGAGCATGAATGGGGGAGGGGCAGAGAGAGAGGGAGACACAGAATCGGAAACAGGCTCCAGGCTCTGAGCCATCAGCCCAGAGCCCGACGCGGGGCTCGAACTCACGGACCGCGAGATCGTGACCTGGCTGAAGTCGGACGCTTAACCGACTGCGCCACCCAGGCGCCCCAAAACCACACCCTTTTTAATGATAGCCTCCTTTCTCTCCCCAAGGAAACAAAGCCATTATATAAGGAATATTCTTTGAATCATCATTTGCTTTAACTGCACCTTTATGAGGTTCCAAATTACTTCATAAAATACTCCATTAAATGAATTAAATATTCTATTCTTCCTAAGAAGAACTGTCTTTAGTGAACGCTTATACAACTCTCTTAACAGCCAAATTGTTGCTTTCCACCTGTGTCTAGAGCTCCGAATATGCCCACCGAGCTCCATGCTCAGTAGGAGTTCAGGGTTATAGAACACACAGCTCTTGTTGATCCATCTGGAGGAGGAGCCTCTAGACATCAATCTCACCAGTATGACACTGCCCTTAGATGTGAGCAAGAGGCATCCATCCTGGGTTTTGCAGTATAAAAAGTCCTATTTTGGGGCGCCTAGGTGGCGCAGTCGGTTAAGCATCCAACTTCAGCCAGGTCACGATCTCGCGGTCCGGGAGTTCGAGCCCCGCGTCAGGCTCTGGGCTGATGGCTCAGAGCCTGGAGCCTGTTTCCGATTCTGTGTCTCCCTCTCTCTCTGCTCCTCCCCCGTTCATGCTCTGTCTCTCTCTGTCCCAAAAATAAATAAACGTTGAAAAAAAATTAAAAAAAAAAAGTCCTATTTTGGACTTTCTCTGACCAACTCCCCAGCCGTATTCCCAAGGCAAAAATGAGTTGCGAGGTCAAGGGATGCATCAGGTCTGAGAACATACTCCCCGCTTCTAGATCATGTATACTGAAGGCCTCAGAGTTCTTTGCACACATGACCCAAACTTTGTTTCTATTACCTGTTCTGGCCTCTACCCTGGATCTTTATTCCCAAAGATGTATGTGTTCCCTAGTCCCAAGGAATATCCAGGGAATCAGAAGTGTATAAGGTTTGAATACAGAGCTTAGATGTTCAAGCTAAAGTATCCATAAAAACAAATAAACGGCCTTCTGTGTGCAATACAGAACTAGAAGTGTGAAGAGAAGGGGTCAGGGTCAAAATGAAAAGCACATTTTATATTTTGCTTGATTGGAAACTTTTGATATCAATACATTACTATTTGCACCTCCATTTTACTCTTGCCATGAGCCCCAGAAATGTTAGGAATAGGCCTGAGTCTTACTTTTCTCTTTGAGAGAGATTATGACTCTATCATTCACAGTAGTTCACATCTATTCACCAGAGAAGGAATCAGTGAGCTGAGAAATTTGGGCAATAGAAAATCAACACCCATAGATTTCAGGTGTGACAAATAAGGACTAAAATTTTAGTTCACTAAAGAGAAAAAATATTGTTATCTCTTAGAATCTGGGAATTACATGCTGCAGAGACTTATTATCAATTCACTTAGAAAAAGTACGTATACTACTTATATGTATTTTTGAAAGCCTTTGAATAAAAAAACTAAAGTTTATAGATAGGTCAATCGACAATTACCCTATCAATCAATAAAAGGCATAGTCTTACTTTTTTCCTAAATTCTTATATATAGCTCCTCTTCTAAGCCGTCTAATTTGGCACCTCAGCTGGCTGATAGGCAGCTGTATACAAATGCATGTTAATTCATCTAATGTCTTTTCTCTCTCTTTGCACTCCCAGGTGCAGGGAATGAAGACAGAAAAATGGTCTGCTTTTATGTTTTTCCCTAACTGGCTAATAACTATTTTTAGATATTTTAATGGAAGATAGTCAACTATAGTACATTAAGTGTCAGTGTCATTTCTGTCTTCTCTGGATGACCAGAACCTTAATGTGGTTCTTCTTTCTCTCCTTAAAAGTCCCTAGTTCCTCCAAACAAAATTATATTTTCTAAATACACCAACACCCCCCAAAAAGACATATATCTAATTTATCTCTTTTAGTTTTCATTCATTCAGTATTTATTGACTGCTTTCATTCACATATTGTTATGGGAACTAGAGATACAATAACAGTAAGGAAAACTATGCCTCTTGTATCACAGAGCTTAGATACTAGTGTGTGCACAATATGTGGAAGGGATGGGGAGAGGTATTAGTAAACATACAAGATGCCAAAAAGTATTAAATGTTTTAGAGGAAGGGGAAGAATATTAAGATAGAGATGGAAGACCAGGTGTTATTGCTTTATTTTATAAAAGGTGGTCAGGAAAGCATTACAGATAAAGTGACACTTGAACACATATAAAAGAAGTGAGAGAGAAAGTCATGTGTACAATTGGGATAAGAGTGTTCTAGGCAAAAGAAATAGCAAAGGAAAGTGTGAGAATGTGCCTGCCATATTCTAAGAAGAGAAAGGTCACAAATGTGTGGCTACAGTAGAAAGAATGAAATGGAGAGTCAAAGGAAATTAGGTGAGAAAGTTAGAAGGAAGAAAGTTCATATTAGGACTTTTATTTGGAGTCATTGGAGAGGTTCATGATAATATGGATAATATGGATAATATGACATTTTAAAATGATCATTCTAGATTCTGCCTTCTGGGTAGAATTTGGGTCTAGAGTGATTAGGATAGAATGAATAAGTTGTGCTACAGTGATAAATATCCTAAAAGCAAATGATATGCAACCATAAAACTAGTTCTCATTTGTTCTACATCTACATTGTTGCTCAGAAAAAGGATTATGTTCATTGCAGTTACTCAGAGACGTGAACCAATGGATGTGTTTTCATACAAAGGCATGACAAACCATACAATGGCTCTTTAAACTTCTGCTACTGAATGCCACATCACTTCTGCTCACATTTCACTGACCCATGCAAATCATATAACCCTGATTCATATGGGTATGGGTATTCATATGGGTATTCATATGGGTAAAGAATTTCCATACTAAAATGTGTTCAAAGCAGAACACATTTTGAACACCCTGACTGGCCAACATTCTTCCAGTATGATCACAAATATTTAGTTCACTCCTTTCCTCACATGCAAAATACCCTCAAACCCTCCTCAAGAGAGTTCCAACATTCTTTCCAATAACAGCACCATAGTTAAAGGGATAAGATCCATTAAGTGTAACTATGAAAGTCCAGATGTGCCACTTCTTGTTCTAAGGACTAGGAATTAAAAAAAAATAATACATTCACAAAAAGTTCTATGATCTGGCCCTCTACTCTACCCCCATTGGATTCACAAAAGAGAAATGGAATGACTGGAATAAACATTCCTGGGAAAGAACAGGAACAGTGGACATGAGGAGATGGAACCTAGAAGTCACAGAACCATAGAAATTCTGCATTCCCCTTGAGGAGCTATAGTGTGTGGATTATCTTCCTGAGAGTGGTTCTCAAACTTACAGTTTGAGAAGAGGATATACATCTGAAGAGGATATAATAAACTGTAGCCTCCTCAGACCTGAGCATCTTGCTAAACTTTCTTTACCACCAAAAGATTAGGGGCCCAGGGTCTATTTGAAGTCTTTAATAGTCACAGTTTCACAGGCTGGGGATTTGTTTTTGTTTGTTGTTGTTTGAGAGTACCATTATTGCAAACCTATACTCATCTTATCCCTCATGTTTACGGTCATCTTCATATGCCAATAATCTTCCTCACAATTCTTTTGGAAATGTGCCCTGCTCTCTGGACTTTATTATGGATATAAATTTAACAGATATCCTTGGAAAGGCCCATCCCTAGTATTTTTATCTAGACCTTTTGCTTCAACTGAAAAGATTTATGAGGTGAAGAATTAATTCAGAGACTTTTGCATGCGTCCGAGGGCCATTCTTTTGTTTTGGCCCTTACTGCTACTAGGCGGAATTTTAGTCTTTGTTTTTTAAAGGCCTTAACAGTTTTATTTTTACTATATGGAAACAGAAGTTAGTTGCATCTTTATTCTGCCAAATACCCACATCTCTTTAATATCTTTCATTCTCTCTTGCAAACCAACCAATTCTTTTATCTTTTTCTGTGGTAATATGCCTAAATGAAGTTAAAAGTGAGAAACTTGTTATTGATGTTTGCGTATTCTCTTCTGCAAAGCTACAAGCCAATTGGTACAACAGTCACTTTCCATGTGACCACAGGTTAGAATTTTACCACTACATAACATGAATCACCATCCATCTGGCCTCCGATAATATTTCCTTGACACCTACCACTCATTGCCATAACCAATGACAAATATTCTTGGGTTTTGTTCTTGTGGTTCTGGCATCTCCTGGAACAACTTACCATTTAGGATAGGCAAAGCTAAAATCCTAAAAATGTAGGATTTTTCTCTTATCCTACATATGTATCTATAGTCTGCAAGGGTGTGGAGCTTGTAATAGGAACCCTTGTGAATGGATTAGGTCAATTCCATGAGTCACACTGATTCTCAAAGCTACTGCGCAGAACGGATACATGTAAATTCTTACACATTTCATTGCCCAATTAAGTCAAATGACCAAACATGGGTTTAAGTGGGGAGAAAAGTAGATTTCTACTATGTGGCCAACGTGAGAAAAGTGATGTCAGCAAAAGATCCTAACGAACACGTGGATAGGGATAGGACAAGGGAGACCATACAGAAAGGTACTGGAGTAACTCAGGCAGAAGATGGTTGTGGCATAGATTGGGGGGTGTTGTGATCAGAAGCCATCCAAGTTTCAGTACGTTTTGAAGACAGGTCTAATGGTTTTTACTAATGGAATGGGGTGTTTGAGAGAAAAGTAAGGAGTCCAGAATTGATTTAACATTTTGACCTGAACAAACAGGACAGAGGTGCCATTTATAGATATGAGGAGGATACAGAAAGAGCCATTTTGAGAGGTAATATCAAAAATTCAGTTTTGTGCAAGTTAATTTTGAGAACCATACTCTGCATTTTGGTTCTACACAGGCAATAGTTTCTGAAGCGAGGCCCCTTCTATGATGGCTATCTGGTTCTGCCTACTCTAAATCTGAAACTGAACAGACCATTCATGCTGCAGACAGTGTGGTGCATCTTGGGCTTGGAATGAGACAGCGATCACTCGTAGTCTTTGTTCTCAGTGTTCTTTAACCCACATATATCCTTATTTTACAAGATTATTATGTATTCCTACATCCAGTGACCCATAATACCTGCCAAACTAGATGCTAATGGCATTAATTAAAAGTTCTTTATTATGCTCTCTTGAGAAAAATTGATCTTGGAGAAAGCAATCATTCTACAGCACTCCCAAAAGTTCTGGGTTATTTTTACCCATTAAGCACTATTTCCTTTTAAAGTAGATCATGCATGTCTCACTTATAAAGATAGAAAAATACTCCTATCTTGTGACTATCCTTTAGAAAACACTTAGTGGCTCAGGAATTATTAGAACCAAATCTACCTTGAGTGTCTCAAAAACTGTGTTCAGTGCTTCCCAATATTTTTCACAGGACTCTTTTAGCAGGTATGTAATAACATTACCCAATCTATTGTCAACAATAGTATGCAACATGAACAACAAATTTTATTTGATTTCAAATAGAACACTTACTCAATCATGCCTTTGAATTCTACAACTTTGTAGAAGTGACATTATTGGGTAGCCTCCAGTTTCTTCTGCAAAAATCCATTTTCAGCACACTATTCCCCAGGCTGTTGGAATCTGTTCATGGTCAGTATAAAGAACTATAACTTTGTGAATTATGGCCAGAGTCAATGATCAAGCACCATTCCAATGGCTAAAAGGGGTATTAACTTGTTAGTCACTATCCAGTAGCACTTGTCACTAATCACTCCTAATTGCTGGGGTGCCTGGGTAGCTCATTCAGATAAGCATCTGACTTTGGCTCAAATCATTATCTCACAGTTCGTGAGTTCAAGCCCCATATTGGGCTCTGTGCTGACAGCACAGAGCCAGGAGCCTGCTTTGGATTCTGTGTCTCCTTCTCTCTCTGCCCCACCCCTGCTTTCCCTCTGTCCCTCTCTGTCTCTCAAAGATAAATAAACGTTAAAAATTTTTTTAATTACTCCGAATTATTGTTCATGCATCTTTACCAAGACTTCACCAGCCTACTTAAAAGTGTTGAGGGGCGCCTGGGTGGCGCAGTCGGTTAAGCGTCCGACTTCAGCCAGGTCACGATCTCGCGGTCCGTGAGTTCGAGTCCCGCGTCAGGCTCTGGGCTGATGGCTCAGAGCCTGGAGCCTGTTTCCGATTCTGTGTCTCCCTCTCTCTCTGCCCCTCGCCCGTTCATGCTCTGTCTCTCTCTGTCCCAAAAATAAAAAAAACGTTGAAAAAAAATTAAAAAAAAAAGTGTTGAAACTTCTGACACCCTCAGACTCTGTTTAGCCTCATTTCCTGGACTTCCATCGCTTTTATCTAGAGCCTTTGCCAATTTCCCAGTACCATAGTTCTGTGGGTATTCACCTTTTTTTTTAGAATAAGAAGAGATCTCTTGGTTGGGTGGTCTCCTGAGCACTCACTCATTTTATCTATTCTAGAAGTAATGGTCAAAAACAAACAACAAAAACAAAACAGGGGTGCCTGGATGGCTCAGTCAGTTGAACATCCAGCTTCAGCTCAGGTCATGATCTGGTGGTTCGGTTGGTGAGTTTGAGCCCCACGTGGCACTTGCTGCTATTAGTGCAGAGCCTGCTTCGGATCCTCGGTCACCTTCTCTCTGCCTCTCTCCCTGCTTGTGCTCTCTTTCTCTCTCTCAGAAATCAACAAACACTTAAAAAAAACAGAAATAAAAAGAAAATGTTCAACACGGGTGGTAATTTCCTGAGACCTACACCCAATTCCACTCCAGTTTGAAACTCATAATTTTCTGATACCTACTGTATTTACCAGGACTGCAATTACTTCAAATCATCTCTTAATGTGTAATTCTTTCCTATGCATGAAGATGCAAATGTGGGTCATAGATCTCACATCAGCCACACAATCTTATTCTTCTGTTTTGTGCTGTTTTTTCCTCAACTTGCTTCTCCTGCACTTAAATTTGATTAAGATTAGGCCTTTGTGTGTTAAAGTTGGCTACCATTTCCCTGGCCCTTGGCTGCTCATGTAATCACATGTTTGATCTGTGATTTTGTGTCATGTATTTCCAGTACAGGCCACAATACTAGAAAAAAAATCTAATCTCATAAAACCGCAAGTTTTTTATCCTTTCCCTGCTGGGTGCTGAAAAACTTATGCTTCCATAGAAATTTCTGCCCTGCAGAAAAATTGTTCTAAATTCAGCAACCAGTCAAACACTGATGCAAAATCCTTTCCCAACTTTCACCCCATGTTCCAACTTAAAGGGTCTATCTCTGCATTATCCAGCTGTGTATCTCAATCTCTAAGGCATTCGATTCTTTTCATCTTTCCCCACGGGTGTTCAGTGTGCAGTCCAAATTCTTCTTTCCCAAGCACACTTCTTAGCCATCTGGAAAATGTCTGAACTTTTTGTCATATTGTAATCATATCACTCAGAGATCTTTCCTTCCTCAGTAAACAACAAACAAACCAACCAGCATTCATTTCACATTTCATGTTAGACAAAGGAGTACATGAATCGCCTTCCATGAGCACTCTTTCTTGAAAATTCCTGCATAAAACTTGTTTCTAACACTACGTACGTAGTGTGCCATGCTTGAAACATACATGTTTGACATCACATCATCCAAGTGGCCCCACTAGAGATGGCCACCATCTTCCATAGAAAAGGGATGTCCATTGCAATTGCAACTTGTTCTGTATGGCCCCTTCTCATGAGCACTCTCCTTACTCCAGAATGCCCAGCCATGTCCTTAAAAAAACCTTACTCCTCAAAGCTGATTCCTGTCTTCCTTCTTTGAACAAAAGCTCAGATGGCATGACCCCTGGCCCTGTCTCCCACGTAGCCAGGACTGAGTGAAGACCCCTGCTATGTGCATTTCACAACGTATGGGGAAGGCACTTAATATTTCCTCTACAGCATGCATCACACTGTATGATAATCTGCTTATTTGTTGAAACTCCCACAAGCTTGTCCCCTTCTCTGGGGTATGTCTGTTCTGTGTAGTATCAATAAAAAGCCTGACACATGATAATGACTCAAAATATTTTTGTGGAATAAATTAATGTGCAATAAATTATTTAATAAATAATGTTATACTGGCTCTATGGAAGAACAATATGAATGTTGAAACTACAAACTTCATTTTTTTTTTGTAATTTGCAAAGCTGTATAGTTATTGATAAGTAGCAGTACAAGTAAAGTACAAGTAAAGTACAAGGAAGGAGGGTATTGTAACTCAGAAGGTAAGTTCACAGTCACCACCTGTGGTAGTAAGCAGAGTAGATGGGATGCTTCCAGGAAAGGCTAACCAACCAATTTATCCTGGAACCAAAAGTTTTTGGTTGTTGTGGTGTTTTTTATTATTCATTCATTCATTCATTCATTTATGTATTTATATTTTAGAGAAAGAGAGCAATCAGGGGGAGGGCAGACTTCATACTCAAAGCAGAGCCCAATGCAGGGCTCTATCCCACAACCCTGGGATCATGACCTGAGCCAAAATCAAGAGTCGGACACTCAACTGACTGAGCCACCCAGGCACCTCAATGGAACCAAAAGTTTTAAGAGAGATTGTCTATTATAGTGACAGAAATAGAAAGATGAGTGGGGGGACAAAGAGAAGGAAAGGAAAGAAGGGAGAGGAAAGAAACAAGGAAAAAGAGGAGAAGAAAGGAGAGAGGGAGGGCATGAAGAGAGGCAGGACAGAGAAATTAAAAAGAAAGTTCTATGGATACATTGAAAGGCAGATACATGGAGCTATTAGAATAAGGTAATGTATTAGCCTGCAAGAAATATAACTAGTGTAATCATTTTAGAAAGAAGTTACTCTACAGCAGAACCTAGTCAATATATATATTTCTTCTCTTGTAGGCATCTCTGATGCTGAACAAAAGTCAACACTACAATGTCTCTCTCCCCTTCTCAAAGACAGTGCAAATGATTCATTGAATCCCACCAAATTCTTTCTATATTCCATGCAAGAAACAGTGAACAAGAAGGATACACTCTCTTCCTTAACTGTATTTATAGCTTAGCCAGGGAATAGGAGATATGAATTATTTATAATGCTCCAGGCATTGTGCTGTGTACCTTGCATGCATTTTTCATTTAATTCTTAAAATAACCCTATAATAGGGGTGTTATTATTGTACCCATTTTAAAGATGAGGAAAATAAGGCTTAAAGGAAGCCATTTTCAGCCCTTGCTACACATTAGAATCACCAAGGGAGCTCTGTGAGGCCAGACTCCAAAACCAAAAGTTATGATTAATTTGACCTAGAATGTGTACTCTTGATGAATGTAGCTGATCCTTAAGCTACACCCCCCCCCCCATGTAGTTAGGAACATCAACCCCCATGTAGTCAAAAATCCACATGTAACTTTTGACTCTCCCCAAACTTAACCAGTAATATCCTACTGTTGACTGGAACCTTTCCCAATAACATAAACAGTCAATTGACACATATTTTGAGTGTTATGCATATCATATACTATACTCTTATAATAAAGTAAACTAGAGGAAAGAAAATGTTATAATTATAAGGAAGAGAAAGTACATGTATAGCACTATACTGTATTTATTGAAACAAATCTTCATATAAGTGGACCAATGCATTTCAAACCTATGTCATTCAAGGGTTAACTGTATATATTTTTAAACTTCTAATAATTCCAATATTCACACAATTTTGAAAACTTTTGGCTTAGGTGGAGTTTATAATTTACCCAAATTTATTTTATTAGTAAGTGATAATCCAGGACTCAAGGTCCAAGTCTTTCTGATACCACAGCTGTTACACCCATAATCCCTTGCTATGTCCTATGCTAACATCAAAAAATATCATGAATAGAACACCATAGATTGTTCATTGAAACACATACCTATTAATGGTCTAAAGATCCGTGATAAGTTGAATTATTGAAAAAAATGTATTAGGATAATGGTATTCAAAAAAAGATATGTTAAGTATAAGAATAATATATTTCTTCTGGTTTCTATGAAGAGTCTCAAAAAAAATTAGGCTAGCATTTCTGCACAATAACCTGCTTCCTTCATGACAAAAAAACTCCAGACACAAGAGGTACTCTATGGCCACTATCCCTCTCCCCCATCCAATTGGATACTGTAATACACTCAATGCCCTCCATCCTTCCTGGATGTTAAGTGAAAATTTCCAATTGATACATTTCCAAGTGATTTTCAAGAAATCCATGATTGAAATATAATACAGCAATCTAATGGTAATATAATAAATGTACCAAGGTATTATTTAAAAAGAAATAATTCCAGTCTTTTTTACAGGAATATATTTTAAAATATCAAGACACAAAGCTATTTCTGCTATATAAAAGAGTAAAGTTGAGCTTAATGAGATCTTAGAGAAGAAAACCAGCAAAAAAGAGTAGCATCCATTTTGAACAATGTCATTTCTCTCATATTCTCTTCCATGTTAAAATATTGCAAAGGTTTTGGTTTTACCTCATTTTATCACTAACCGTAACAGAATAAATCTTTAGTAAAATGGAAATTAAAGAATCAAGTTAGTCAGCTGAAATACTTGTAAAAATTCATTCATTTACTTCCTTCACTAAGGGAAGACAGTCATTTTGTGTGTGAACTTTGAGGCAGGCTTCCATGTTGTTTGAGACATAGTTCAAGACTTATATTTAGGGGAGGAGCCAAGATGGCATAACAGCATGGAAGTTTTTTGTGTGTCTCATGTCCATGAAATACAGCTAGATCAACACTAAACCATCCTGCACCCCTAGAAAACTGATTTGAGGATTAACACAACAATCTGCACAACCTGAACCATAGGATTCAGCATGTATGCTGTGCAGAGAGGTGAACTGGAGGAGAATGAAGCTGTGGAGGGCTGGGAGCTGTTTTTGCTTGTGGACAGAGGACGGAGATGTGGGGGAGAGTATGGGAAAAGCACCCCCTCCCCCAAAAGCAGCTGGAGAGAAAGTGGAAAAGTGGAAAGAGCCACAGGGACTGAACTAAAAAGGGAAAAAGGAGAAAGAAGAGGGTTTAAATTACATTAAGATTTTATACAGAGGGAACACAGAGTCTGAAGCTCTGCTGCTCAATACCTGGCAGTGCTGTAGTGAGAAGGGCAAATCCCCAGGAGCAGAGTGAAGTCCAGGGGTCGTTTGGCCACACAGGGGGAGGTAGTACCACTGCTGGGAGGACATTTGGTAGAGGCTATGCAGCCCCCCAGTAGGTAAAGGCCCCAGTGGACCCTGGAGAAAACTACATTCGCTGGTACTGGAACAAGCTCATTAAGGCTGAAGCCTGGTGCCAGATGTGTGCTGTGGTTTTCCATAAACCCTGAAACACTGCTGCTACATGATCACGTGAAGTTTTTCTGGATGAGCTAGCACCCAGTGATAGTCTCTGGGCATCAGCAACAGCACAGTCCCACAAACATTCCTGGGTGCGGACAGCACCGGCCATTGCTCGGTGAGACCCTCCCGCAGAGAGGCAGAATAGGTCAAAGCCGCAGCCCCTCAGAAGTAGGGGGTCTGGAAAAACAGACACATCTGAGATAAAATTCAGGAGGGAGGTGCCACCTGGCAACCTGATGGCTTGGTCATGGACAGTGTAAAAGCAGTGAGTGGAAGGAAGCCAGAGAAAAAGGTCAGGTGTTCAATTCCTGATGGGGGAGAACAGAGTTACCATACTAGAGACTGGGTAGCTAGGTGATGCCATTTTCACCCCTCCCACGCATGTGCGCACCACAACAATCTACCCCAGTAAGCTAAGCAGCACTATCTAGTGGACAACAGAGCCATTACATGAAGCACCACTCAACTGGGCCAACCTTGCTCTTCAGGAACACCACAAGTTTCTCTGCCTGCTCAGTTTACAGATTATAAAGTACTTCATAGTTTGACTTCTAGGGGAAAATGACATAATCTCAATTTTATTTCAGTCTGTTTACTGGTCCATTTATTCAATTTTCTTTCTCTTTTCCATTTCTTTTATTTTTCTTGAATTCAGAGAGAGAAAAAATTATTTTTACTTTCAACTTTTGTTAAAAATATTTTCTTTAATTTTTTTAACTATATTTTTTACTTTTTTGTAAATTTTTCAAATTCTATTTTACTTCCATAATTTCGTTTCATTCTATTTCATTGTATTCATTTTTTCAAATTTTCAAACATTTGTTTTTATTTTTCCCTGTTTTTCTCTAATCTATCAAGCCCCATTCAACACCGAGACCAAAAAACACCTAGGATCTAGCATCATTTATTTGATTTGTGTGTGTGTGTGTGTGTGTGTGTGTGTGTGTTGTTTCTATTTTTTTTAATTTTAATTTTTTTTTACTTCATTAATTCATTTTCTTCCTTCAAAATGATGAAACAAAGGAATTCACCCCAAAAGAAAGAGCAGGAAGAAACGACTGCCAGGGACTCAATCAACACAGATACAAACAGGATGTCTTAACCATAATTTAGAACCAGGATAACAATACTAACTGGAGTCTAAAATAGATTAGAATCCCTTTCTGCAGAGATAAAAGAAGGAAAAGCTAGTCAGGATGAAATAAAAAGTGCTATCACTGAGCTGCAATCTCAAATGGATGCCACAGAGGCAAGGATGGATAAGACAGAGCAGTGAATCAGTGATATAGAGGACAACCTTAGGGAAAATAAGGAAACAGAAAAAAAGAGGGAGACTATGGCAAAAGAACACGATTTAAAAGTTAGAGAAATCAGTGACTCATTAAAAATGAACAACATCAGAATCATAGGGGTCCTAGAAGATGAAGAGGGAGAAAAAGGGATAGAAAGGTTATGTGAGCAAATCATAGCAGAAAACTTTCCTAACCTGGGGAAAGACATGGATATCAAAATCCAGGAAGCACAGAGGACTCCCATTAGGTTCAACAAAAAAGGACCATCAACAAGGCATATCATAGTCAAATTCACAAAATTATCAGGCAAGGAAAAAATCATGAAAGCAGCAAGGGAAAAAAATGTCCTTAATCTGCAAGGGAAGACAGATCAGTTTGGCAGCAGAGCTATCCACAGAAACTTGGCAAGCAAGAAAGGAGTGGCAGGATATATTCAGTGTGCTGAATCAGAAAAATATGCAGCCAAGAATTCTTTATCCAGCAAGGCTATCATTCAAAATAGAAGGAAAGATTAAAAGCTTCCCAGACACAAAAATTAAAGGAGTTTGTGACAACTAAACCAGCCCTGCAAGAAATTTTAAGGGGGACTCTCCGAGGGGAAAAAAGATGAAAAAAAAAAAGATCAAAAGCAACAAAGACTAGAAAGGACCACAGAATACCACCAGACGTTCCAACTCTAAAAGAAACATAATGGCAATAAATTCATACTTTAAGTACTCAGTCTAAATGTCAGTGGACTAAATGCTGCAATCAAAAGAAATAGTGTAACAGAATGGATAAGAATACAAGATCCATTTATGTGTTCTTTATAAGAGACCCACTTTAGACCTAAAGACACCTTCATATGGAAAATAAGGGGATGGAGAACCATCTATCATGCTAATGGTCAACAAAAGAAAGCCAGAGTAGCCATACTTATATCAGACAATCTGGACTTTAAAATAAAGACTGTAACAAGAGATGAAGAAGGACATTATATCATATTTAAGGGGTCTATCCACCAAGAACACCTGCCAATTGTAAACATTTATGTTACAAATGTGAAAGCACCAAACATATAAACCAATTAATCACAAACATAAACTCATTGATCATAATACCATAATAGTAGGAGACTTCAACACCTCACTTACAACAATGTACAGATTATCTAATCAAAAAACCAACAAGGACACAATGGCTTTGAATGACACACTGGGCCAGATGGACATAACAGATATATTCACAACATTTCATCCTAAAGCAGCGGAAAATACATTCTTCTCCAGTGCACATGGAACCTTCTCCAGTATAGATCACATTCTGGGACACAAATCAGCTCTCAACAAGTACAAAAAGATTGAGTTCATACCGTGCATATTTTCAGATCACACTGCTATGAAACTCAAAATCAACCACAAGAAAAAATTTGGAAAGGTAATAAATAATTGGAGACTAATGAACATCCTACTAAAGAATTATGGGCTAACCAAGAAGTTAGAGAGGAAATTAAAAACTACATGGAAGCCAATGAAAATGATAACACCACAGCCCAAAACCTCAAGGACACAGCAAAAGCGGCCATAAGAGGAAAGTATATAGCAATCCAGGCCTTCCTAAAGAAGGAAGAAAGGTCTCAGATACACAACCTAACCTTATACCTTAAAGAGCTGGAAAAATAACAATAAATAATAAATACTAGAAATAAAAGACAAGAAATAATAAAGGTTAGAGCAGAAACCAATGCTATTAAATCCCCCAAAAAACAGTAAAACAGATCAATGAAACCAGAAGCTGGTTCTTTGAAAGAATTAACAAAATTAATAACCCTCTAGCCAGTTTGATCAAAAAGGAAAAGGAAAGGACTCATATAAACAAAATCAAGAAGGAAAGAGGAGAGATCACAACCAACACAACAGAAATTTTAAAAGATAATAAGAGAATATTATGAGCAATTATGCACCAATAAAATGAGCAATCTGGAAGAAATGGACAAGCTCCTAGAAATATATAAACTACCAAAACTGAAACAGGAAGATATAGAAAATTTGAATAGACCCATAATCAGTAAAAAAATAAAATTAGTAGTCAAAAATTTCCCAATAAACAAGAGTCCAGGGGCCAGATGGCTTTCCAGGGGAATTCTACCAAAGATTTAAGGAAGAGTTAACACCTATTCTCTTGAAGCTATTCCAAAAAATAGAAATGGAAGGAAAACTTCCAAACTCTTTCTATGAAGCCAGCATTACCCTGATTCTAAAACCAGACAGAGACCCCACTAAAAAGGAGAACTATAGACCAATTTCCCTTATGAACATGGATGCAAAAATCCTCAACGAGATATTAGCCAACCAGCTCCAACAATACATTAAAAGAATTATTCACCACGACCAAGTGGGATTTATACCTGGGATGCAGGGCTTGTTCAATATCCACAAAACAATCAATGTGATTCATCACATCAATAGAATAAAGGACAATAACCATATGATCCTCTCAACAGATGCAGAGAAAGCATGATAAAAACCCTCAAGAAATAAGGATCATACCTCGAGATCATAAAAGCCATATATGAAAGACCCAACACTAATATCATCCACATGGGGAAAAAACTGAGAGCTTTCCCCCTAAGGTCAGGAAAAGACAGGAATGTCCACTCTCATCACTTTTATTCAACAGAGTATTGGAAGTCTTAGCCTCAGCAATTGACAACACAAAGAAATAAAAGGCATCCAATTCGGCCAGGAGGAGGTCAAACTTTCACTCTTTGCAGATGACATGATACTCTATATGGAAAACCCAAAATTTTTCCACCAAAAAACTGCTAGAACTGATTCATGAATTCAGCAAAGTTGCAGGATATAAAATCAATGCACAGAAATTGGTTGCATTCCTATACACCAACAATGAAGCAACAGAAAGAGAAATCAAGGAATCGATCCTGTTTACAGTTGCACAAAAAACCATAAAATACTTAGGAATAAATCTAACCAAAGAGGTGAAAAATCTATACACTGAAAACTATGGAAAGCTTATGAAAGAAATTGAAGAAGACACAAAAAAATGGAAAAAGATTCCATGCTCCTGGATAGGATGAACAAATATTGTTAAAATGTCAGTACTACCCAAGGCAATCTACATGTTCAATGCAATCCCTATCAAAATAACACCAGGAATCATCACAGAGCTAGAACAAAGAATCCTAAAATTTGTATGGAACCGTAAAGACCCTGAATAGCAAAAGCAAACTTGAAAAAGAAAACCAAAGCGGGAGACATCACAATCCTGGACTTCAAGCTCTATTACAAAGCTGTAATCATCCAGACAGTATGGTACTGGCACAAAAACAGACACTCAGATCAATGGAACAGAATAGAGAATGCAGAAAAAGACCCACAAACATATGGCCAACTAATCTTTGAAAAAGCAAGAAAGAATATCCAATGGAATAAAGACAGTCTCTTCAGCAAGTGGTGCTGGGAAAACCGAACAGCGACATGCAGAAAAATGAACCTAGACCCCTTTCTTACACCATACATAAAAACAAACTCAAAATGGATGAAAGACCTAAATGTAAGACAGGAAGCCAGCAAAATCCTTGAGGAGAAAGCAGGCAAAAACCTCTTTGAACTTGGCTGCAGCAACTTTGTAACAAGTCTCTGGAGGCAAGGGGAACAAAAGCAAAAATGAACTATTGGGACCTCATCAAAATAAAAACTTCGGTACAGTCAAGGAAACAATCAGCAAAACTAACAGTCAACCAACAGAATGGGAGAAGATATTTGCAAACGACCTATCAGATAAAGGGTTAGTATCCAAAATCTATAAAGAACTTATCAAACTCAGCACCCAAAAAATAAATAATCCAGTGAAGAAATGGGCGACAGACATGAATAGACACTTCTCCAAAGAAGACATCCAGATAGCCAACCAACACATGAAAAAATGCTCAACATCACTCATCATCAGGGAAATACAAATGAAAACCACAATGAGATGTCACCTCACGCCTGTCAAAATTGGTAACATTAACAACTCAGGTAACAACAGATGTTGACAAGGATGTGGAGAAAGAGGATCTCATTTGCAGTGCTGGTGGGAATGCAAACTGGTGCAGCCACTCTGGAAAACAGTATGGAGGTTCCTCAAAAAATTAAAAATAGAACTACTGTATGACCTAGCAATTGCACTAGTAGGTATTTATCCAAGGGATACAGGTGTGCTGTTTTTAAGGTGCACATGCACTCCAATATTTATAGCAGCACTGTCAATAACAGCCAAAGTAGGGAAAGAGCCCAAATGTCCATCAATGGATGAATGGATAAAGAAGATGTGGTGTGTACACACCACACACACACACACACACACACACACTCACACACACTGGAGTATTACTTGGCAATCAAAAAGAATGAAATCTTGCCAGTTGCAACTATGTGGATGGAACTAGAGGGTATTATGCTAAGCAAAATTAGTCAGACAAAGGTAAATATCATATGACTTCACTCATATGAGGACTTTAAGACACAGAACAGATGAACACAAGGGAAGGGAAGCAAAAATAATATAAAAACAGGGAAGGGGATAAAATATAAGAGACTCTCAAATATGAAGAACAAACAGAGGGTTACTGGAGGGGTTGTGGGAGGAGGGATGGGCTAAATGGGTAATGGGCATTAAGGAATCTACTTCTCAAATCATTGTTGCACTATATGCTAACTAACTTGGATGTAAATTTTAAAAATAATATATAAAAAAGACATATTTAGTTCAATTCATTTTTAATATATCTCCTAAATCTTAAATTCGTTTTCTCCTCAAATTCCATCTTACTGTTCATAATAACAAAAGAAATGTCAATAAAATATGATGATCTTTTTTTGATTACCGTCTTATTTTTAGTATGCTATTGACCCTCGAACAGCACAGATTTAAAATGTGCGCGTCCACTTTACATGAGGATTTTTTTAACACGATATAGTATAGTAAATGTATTTTCTCTTCCTTTTGTTTTTCTTAAAATGTTCTTTTCTTTAAAGTACTTTATTGTAAGAACGCCGTATATAATACACATAACATATACTATATTTATAAGTCAACTAGTTGTGTTATTGGTAAGGCTTCCAGTCAACACTAGGCTATTATTAGTTAAGTTTTGAGGGACTCAAAATTTACATATAGATTTTCAATTACACTAGGGCTAATACCCATAAGCCTCAAGTTGTTCAAGTGTCAAATGTATATTATGTTACTCTTAAATGGATCATTAAGAAGGTAAGAAATGTCCTTATTTTTATGACTTTATTTTAAATTTTAAAATAACATTTTGAAGATTATTACTCACTTATAGCAGATTGGACACAAATGAATCATATTCTATACTACACTACAGTAAATGAGATAAGCCAGGAAAACCAGGTATAAAAAAAGAGAATAGGAGAGAAAGCAACCAAAGAAAGAGAGAGAGAAAGAGAGAGGGAGAGAGATTCCAACAAACCCTTGAAAAATTAAAAGGAATAGAATAGGATGAGTTTTAGTTAAGAGGGTGGAAAAAATCTACTACTTAAGTCCTTAAAAGGAAGAAATCTAAAATAAAATATACTCATGGGCCCCTGGATTTACAGGTTCCAGAATGAAGATATAAGACATAGCCTAACATTAAGGTAGTGGGTTAAACATCTGTACACAGAGGATGAATACTATGGTTCCAGCCTCTGGCCATTGTGTTGGGCAACACATCACTCTACCCCGAGAAAATGTAGTCCTTACTCTCAATAGAAATTAAATAGGGTTTAAAATTTTTCTTATTGTTTTATTTATTTTTGACAGAGAGAGAGAGAGAGACAGAGCATGAACAGGGGAGGGACAGAAAGAGATAGAGACACAGAAGCCAAAGCAGGTTCCAGGCTCTGAGCTGTCAGCATAGAGTTCAACGCAGGGCTCGAACTCACAGACCGCAAGATCATGACCTGAACCAAAGTCAGACGCTCAACTGACTGACCATCCAGGTGCCCCTAAAGAGGGTTTTTAAAAGAGAGTATTTAAAAGAGAGGATATTGCCAACAACATGAATGGAATTAGAATGTTAAGCGAAATAAGTCAGTCAGTGAAAGGTAAATATTATATGATTTCACTCATATGGGGAATTTAAGAAACACAACAGATGAACATAGGGGAAGGGAAGGAAAAATAAGATAAAAACAGAGAGGGAGGCAAACCATAAGAGACTCTTAAATACAGAGAACAAACTGAGAGCTGCTGGAGGGGTGCTGGGTGTGGAGATGGGCTAAATGAGTGATGGGCATTACGGACAGCACTTGGGATGAGCACTGGGTGTTATATGTAAGTGATGAATCACTAAATTCTACTCCTGAAACCATTATTACAGTATATGTTAACTAATTTGGATTTAAATTACAAAATAAAAATAAAGGTATGAAAAATAAATAAATAGAAATGAAAGAGAGAACAAAGGAAAAAGCAGAAGGTATAAGTGAGGCACAGGATGAAAACTGGAGAATTAGAGTATAAATAACCAAGTTCTGTTCACTGCAGAGGACTGCTGTTCCGAGAACACTGCATTTCAGGCAAACGTTGACTAGAGACAGGGCCAGATTTATGGGTATGCAACTTCTGTTGTCTCATGGGGACCCACACTTAGAATGATCACACTCTTAGTTTAAAGCTCTGTGGTTGCTGTCTTGAGATTCTAAATTTTTCAGTAATGAGCTCTGTATATCCAGTTTGCATTGGGCATCACAAATTTTTTTAGGGCTGACCAGGTACATATTTTCAAGAGAAAAAGAATGACCAAGGAATAATGATCTCCAGATACTGGCAAACTTGACTACAAACACTAAGACTCATTTTTCTTTCATACCTCACTCTTCAATATGAGCAGACTTTTGAGAAAGCTTATTACATGGAAGAAAGAAAAAAAATAATGCAAAATATAACAAAGAACCCAGAGGAAAAATAAGACAGAGAAAAGAGGAAGACATCTTCACGCAAAGAAACTATAATTAGTAACTCTGAAAGCTATAATATTGCATAAGTAAAACAAGAACATGCTACTATAACTATGAATATTCAGCAAAAGTAATGAGCTCTTACAAATTAAAATATTATAACTAGAATTATAAATTCAATAAAAGCATTGAAAATAAGTGAGGGGAAAAAAGTAGGAAGTTAAAACAGAGTGATGAAACAAGGAAAATAGGGGGAAAATATGAAAAAATGAGAGGAATATTTCAACAAATTCAACAGCTGACACAGAGCGTAATTAATAAAGAAGGAGAAAAAGAGAGAACATTTGAAAGGTATAATAGGAACAAATTTTCCACAACTAAAGCTCATGTGTATCAACCTAACGGCTTATTGAGTAGTAAAATAAAAAAAAAAAGGAAAAAATATTCAAAGTAAGTCAAATTTTAGGAGATCAATTCATTAATGTCATTGCATTAAATAGTGGTATTTTCAGAGAATGCACTATTGAAAGTCTGTCAGAGGGCACAAGAAACCTACAAACAAGCGAAGGGAACACTCTAAGACAAAATAGTAACAAAACAGAATAGTCAATAACTGTTCATGACTGAAATATAACACATGTGCACTGGAAATATAGAATGTATGTAGTGGTAGAATAACAATACTAAAGATAGCAACTAAAATTGTATAAACTACAGTTTTCTTTCTTTTTTGTGTGTGGTTTTATTTTATTTTTTTTTCAACGTTTATTTATTTTTGGGACAGAGAGAGACAGAGCATGAACGGGGGAGGGGCAGAGAGAGAGGGAGACACAGAATCGGAAACAGGCTCCAGGCTCCGAGCCATCAGCCCAGAGCCCGACGCGGGGCTCAAACTCACGGACCGCGAGATCGTGACCTGGCTGAAGTCGGACGCTTAACTGACTGCGCCACCCAGGCACCCCTTAAACTACAGTTTTCAAGGAACAGCCACATCTGTTACTTTACTGTGTAAAATGCAATAAAAAATATAAAGAGAAAAATAAGCTAATAATGTAACAATAGTCAAATAAACAGAGCCAAAGACAGTCAGCATTCTTCTTTTGCTTCAAATATCTGGGTGTTTCAAAACAAAGGACTTCTGTAGACTAAATAATCTGGATATTGTCTTTATAGATACAAACTTATTTATCAAAATAATATACAGCCGTGAAGTCCCTTTTCCAACTTAAATGGAAAAGAAAAAGGAAATTAATTTAAAAGAGATGAAAGCCCTCCAATGTTGTGTGAAATTACTTAATTTCTTTATAATTTGAATCCTAAATTACAAATCTCCTCCAATCTACAAAGGCTTTCAATACAATCTCCAGCCATTTCAACAACATTTTGTAGTATGCCCCTCACAAATGGTATAAAACTGTTTCACTCTCAGTCACAGCATTTGGGAAAGTTCTTGCCATATGATTTCTGTCATCCTTCATAGGCTTCATTTGCATGCATTAAACTAAATGAGACATTTCATATTTTTTAAAGTGAATTTAAACCAAATAAGTGGAGTGAAATGAAATCCTTGTTTCTTTTCAATTTCCCATTTCATTCTCTGCTATGAAAAATCAGGTGGCCCATTGTGCACTTTGCTATGTTCCAATTGAGGACATCAAGCTGTTCAGCAACAGATGAAACTCCCTCAGGATTGTGTTTTCCTACTCTTGGTTCAAGAAAGATGACAATAAAAGTTTAATGTAAAGCCTTGTCACTGAAATTTCAGGAGATTCATATTTTTCTTCCTCAAAAACTCTGGATATATTTGAAACCAGAATACATTTCACTTATAAGAAAATTTCCAAAAATTCCAGCAGCAAAACTTAAGACAGAAAAATCCTGATTCCATTCAAAAATCAAGAAAAGTCAATTCAACTTCTTTTGTTTTAAAATTTATGAAAATCATATTTTTAAAGTTCTCCTCGCTCATCACCTACCACCAAAATCAAGAAAATAATTATATGGGAGTTTAAATTTCTAGTGATAGAACTCACTTTCTATTTTAATAGTACCTGTAAACAATCTTTAATTTATGGTTTTTGATTTCAAAAGCTTTGATCAAGGTCCAGGACAGGAAAGACATGGAACACAGAATGCCTACCCAGAGTTCCTTCTATCCTACCATGCCAACTAGGTTCTCAAAGCTAAGAATAAGCAAGAACAGAAAGCCCCATGAACTTATCTATGACTGAATATCCTAAGGGTCATTTAAGTCCCATGGAGGTCTCAGACACATGACATTATGGAGAGTGGCAAGTGATGTCTAACCAGATCTGCTTTGTACAGTTACAGAATATTTCTGTGCATACCCAAAAAATGGTAGAGGCATGATGGAGAATTGAGATCATGGAGGGATTTCACAAATATAACAGCTCAACATACATAAAAGTAGCATAGATCATGTAATCGAAGACTAACACGAAGAGTGCAATGTCTTGAAATGAGTTTTTAATATTTGCCAGCATCTAGCAGCATTGCCTAACTTTGCTATACAGGCATGGTTATATCAACATTTGTATGTCAAGTATAATAAGGTATCATTTTTATCATTTTACTTGTCACTGAAACATTTGAATTAGGGATATAAAATTGCTGACCCTTATGTGGAGATGAAAAGATGAAGTGTCTAAAAATTACTATGCAATTATTCTTTTATTTTTTAACTTATACTGGGAAGATAACTGGAGATATAACATGCCAGAAAACTTCCCCCATCACACACAAAAAAGTAAACACAGAACACATAGCAGTATCTTATATGGTAAGTTATGTTCAAACCACAATAATTACTATCAAGGGAGATACAAAATAAAAATATACTGAAATAGAACAAACTATGCATACACACACACACACACACACACACACACACACACACACACTCTCCAAACTCTTCTGAAAGGCATAAACATTGAAAATCCATAAAATAGATCATATTGAGTTCTTTTCTAAAAGATATTAAGATAGACTGCCTAAATTCAGTTAGTTAATGTTAAATACTATCCCACACATATAGAAGGAACACTGAGTTTTTGAAAAAGCATATACAACTGGATATCTTTTGGGGTCACAAGAGTACTGATGCAATATATTGGGAGATATCTCATGAATCTCTTTTCTTTAATAGTCCATTACATCCTAACGTGGTCTCACTTATTCTAATACTGTGTCAATACAGCTGTGATGTATTGAGAATGAATGCTATTTGTTATTGTTTTATTTGAATTCTAGTATGGTTAACATACAGTATTATATTAGTTTCAGGTTATAATATAGTGATTCAACAATTCCATACTGAATACTACTACTTGTAATCTCAGGTAAATCATTTAATTTATCTTAATCTCTGTTAAATGGGAATACTGTAATCACCAGTTATCCATAATCTTGTTGAGGGTAGAATGAGATATAAATGGTAAAAACATGTCGCATAAAATCTATCACCGAATAGCAATGGGAAAAAAATCCATTAAGTTTAAACCTATTGTACCTTCCTGTGATATTCAAATGTAAAATAGGAAGGTAACATTTACAAATTCAACAATAGACTAGTAATAATGAAGTAATCAAGAAAGGGTAGTCTTTACCACAATGTTTATCTCTTTTTTAAAAGACATGATGACTGCCTTCAGTTAATAAGGAACAGAAAATGTTAATGCTTAGTAAATTAATGAAAATCAACAAGCAATAAATAGTATTTAAAAACTACACATGCTCTAGAAATGCAGAGAAAAGACTTTCAGTTTGAGTTGGAATCATTAAAGCAGGCTTCGCAAGGATGGGCTACTCCAGAGCATTTTATGTGTTCTGAATGTGGCTTCCATTACTAACCATAGGTACCCATTCTAAAATCCTGAATTTTAAAAAGACTATTCCACACAGACCATTTATATCTGAGTCTATAAAACTGGCAGTTATTGAGTGATTTCTGTGGGTCTACATGTGATGTGTCTCAAAAGTTTTTAATGAGTTTTTCATTTTATGTTACTTCACAAGTGAAACCAAACAGAAACCAAAGCTGAATATGGGCAGATGGCATGCGTGTTGAGAAGCTAAGCAGCAGAGAAAGCATTTCTTGAATTAATCAAGTTCTGTCAGAGATAGTGAAAAATGTTTCATTTACTTCCAACTATGAGTTCATCTTTTGAGGTACTGACTCTAAAGTGTAACCTTCTGGCTAATATTTATCTTCAATTTGCCTTTTGTCTTCCTTGAAATATAAGTTATTGTTCTTTTCCAGGTAAGATATAATTAAGTTGGGGTCATATCATATTTGAAAATATTGACTGCTATTAACACTTTTTCCTAATATACATTACAGTTAATATTCACCAAACTTCAATGTGCACAAACTTGTGTTCACTGAAAGAAAAAAATAAAGTTCTACCTTTATACAAAATCTTAATCTATTGACTCTCAAGGTAAGTACAGAAATATATTCCATAAAAATCCTATTGTTATAATTTGTGCAAACATTTTCAGGAGTTGGTGTATTATTAAATCTTAATTCAGGAACATAAAATGCCTCCTTTTTCTATGAATTTCCAGGTGAAATGAGTCCATGAAAACAAAAGAAAATTTTTGATCTACCCTTTGAAATCAGATGTGCTACATATGCATTCCTTAGAATTGGAAAAGTTTCTATAGAGTCAGGAATGATAAGGAAGATGTGATAAGGACCTCTCACTTTACCAATTCTTTGTTTCTGGCTGTGTGGGACAGACCCCCTTGATTGCTAACATGCAGTCCCCATCTTTAGAGAAGATCTCTCCGTGAAAAATTATATGAAAAGTCAAACTCTACACAAGTCCTGCTTTAACGCAAAGACCTGCCCTTCCCTTGTTCTCACTATCTTGTAGCTATCTGCTAGAAAGAATGCTTGTCCTGGAGCATTCTTCGCAAAAAAGACCCACCTAGGCAATTAAATTCCAGCCATATGCTACACTCCTATCCAGAGAAATCTAATCTTAAAAAGAACTGTAAGAGAGTTTATAAGGTCTGGTTCTGAAATCATGCCAAACTGAGGATAGTAGAATTTCCAGTTAACCTTTCATTGACTGTGTTACATAACCACCATGTGCCATTTCTCCATGTTTTTATCCCAAAGGTAAGAACAATCATAAAATGCACCCAATCATGTAATTACAATTGAGAAAATGCATGTAAAGTACTTAATGCAACATACTTCACAGAGTAAACACTCAATATTAGCTATTATCTTAATGTTGTTATTCATATAATAGTACGATTATGTTACACGCGTATCTCCATGGTTGTGCATTGTAAACATTCCTTTCAAAATATTTGCAGTAATATGTACATAGTCACTGACATAAAAAATATCACTATCCCCTGTTTCAGACTTAGGTGAAATTTGGTCACAGTCTAGCTTTCACTTACTCTTATTGCAGAAATTCTTTACTTGAGTTAAAAATAATAAACATTTTTTTTTCTTTTGTAAATTAGGGGATTGGCTTCTTATGATATTTTACCTTGGCAGTAATAAAACATAAACTTTATCTGGCTATAAAAGATGTTGTAGAGATAAATCTGAAAACTACTGGACTAGAAAGAAAGGAAAAAAAGGAAAATGAAAAGGAAACAAAAAAAGACTAATTTAAAAAATTGTTAGAAATGAAGAAGGAAGGCTAATCTTATGTTCTAAAAGAAGACTGTTTAGTAAAAGCTAAAATATGCCTGCAATATGGCAATTCCTAAAAAAGAACATTGAATACTTTACCAAATATATACAGCAACATATATTCACCATTTAAAATTTTGATCAAATAGTAATTATTTTTATACTAGTAAGTAACATTAAAAAGTAACATATATCATAAAAATGTATAAAATGGTAGTTATGTAAATGAAAGATGAAGATGATTGATTACATATATTTTACTAAATTTATAAAATTATATATATATATATATTACACATATATGTACACAAACACATACATACTAAAATAGTAGCAGTCTTTCCAATTTCATTATTATTCCTGTATGGCAAAAAAAAAAATTGAAACACTGAAATTCGTGTGACATATATACTTTAATATGCAGCTGTTATGTATATTCATTGTCATATGCCTACACTGTTTCTCTTGGGGAATTTCTCATCATCTTTATTAAGTGAGCAAATACTAATGATTAAGAGTAGAGAATCTGGAGGCAATTTAATTGTTAACAGTGTCATTTTAGATAAACCATTTAAATGTTCTGATCCCAATTTTTAAAGCAAGGAAAAAATACTTTTCTCTTTAAATGAGAAAATAAAGTGCTTGGTACACTTCTTAACACATGACAGGTGTTCCAAACTATGGTTATTATCACCATCTTCATCATCACCAAAAGTTCTGTGAAGGCAGTGATCATGTTTCTTTAAGCCCCTATAATTCATTGGATGAGAATTAGTCAGATTAACATAAAGATATCACTAGTTAGCTGCTTATTAAATATTAGCGTTTTATTCTGTTTCATTTCCCACAGATTTGTGTTCATTTTACCTCCATACTTTAGGAATTTTAGCATACTGATGATACAGTTTTATGGAAAGTAATTGTTTATTTGAGAGAGTTTCCTAATGCTTACAATATACTAGAATATACTATTATACAATATACTATTACAGAAACAATAATTATACTTTAAGTTTTTAATTGGTGTATTTGTTAGAGCAACTATCACAGAGTAACACAAAAATGGCTTAATCAACTCAATCAATAAATTTCTCAATCAACTGTGAGAATTTTATTTTCTTACAGTTCTGGAGGCTAGAAGTCTGAAATCAAGGTGTCAGAAGGGTGAGTTTTTTCTAGGGTTTCCTCCTTGGATTGTAGATGGCCATCTTCTACTTGTGTCCTCACATGATCTTCTCTTGGTCAGTGTCTTAATTTCCTCTTTTTTATAAGGACATCAGGTATATTGAAATAGGGCACACACCAATGACCTCATTTTTAACTTCATTACCTCTTTAAAGACCTGGTCTCTTGGGGTGCCTGGGTGGCACAGTCGGTTAAGCATCCGACTTTTGATTTCGGCACAGGTAGTGATCTCACGGGTTCGTGAGTTCAAGCTCTGAATCAGGCTGTGTGCTGTTGGTGCGAAGCCTACTTGGGATTCTGTCTTATCTTCTCTCTGCCCCTCTCCTGTTTATGCTCTCTCTGTCTCTCAAAATAAATAAATGAAGTAAAAAAATACCTAGTGTCTAAATACAGTCAAAATAAACAATACCGGGGGTTCAATACATATATTGAATTTGGAGGGGAAACTGTACGAAAAACCACAGTTGAAATTCCTTATAGTTAAATTTAATTCTGTATTTTACACTTTTTCCTTTCTTAAGACTTAGTTTTTTTCTTTATCTTTTATAGCATCCACATAATGACATTCTTTTATTGATCATAACCATTACTTTGAGATTACTCATTCTTTTATGGGAAACTCTTTAATAGAAATAAACTTGACTTTTCACTTTTTCTCTACTCTATTAGAAATATACTTAATTTATCACAATCCAGTTTTTCTTCCTAAATGAAATCTATTGCAACTTTAAAAAAAATTCAATTTTCAGATCATGATAAACATCCTTAGAGATCTTTAAGTTTTTAAATGATTAGCAAAGGTTGTCATTTCATGTATCCCTATACTGCAGTTTTCTATTTCATTAGATATGTGTGTGATTTATGACCAGAATTATTTATAGCCCAGTCATAAGCTTAGGAGACTAATTTTTTTTTTAATTTTTTTTTCTCAACGTTTTTATTTATTTTTGGGACAGAGAGAGACTGGAGACTAATTTTTAACTTGAGGTATATACTTTGTAAAAGCAAGTTCAAGAAGAATGTGTACTTAGGTATAAGCTATTATTTGAAAAGCCAACGTACACTGGAAATGCATGATAAATATATTGGCAGTAGAAGGGTGCCTGGGTGGCTCAGTCGGTTGAGCATCCAACTTCAGTTCAGGTTATGATCTCGCAGTTCATGAGTTCTAGCCCCGCATCAGGCTCACTGCTATCAGCATGGAGCCTGCTTTGGATCCTCTTGTCCCCCTTTCTTTGCCCCTCCCCAACTTGTACTCTCTCTCTCAAAAATAAATAAGCATTAAAAAATAAAAAAATAAATTGGCATTATATTAAATTGGATAACTACAGTATTACATAATTTCTATTTTTAATGATAATGATAAGTTCTATCATTATAAATAGACATAGAATATCTTAAGTAAAGAGTAGGATGACCAAAGGGAGGATGGGCATGCAAAATGCTTGTGCAAGGTCTCAAATTCTCTGAGGGCATATATGTTAAATTCTCAATATTATATATTAGGGGGATTATACACAATCTTTTTGTGTTTGTTAAGTATTATATGTAGTATGGAAACATTCACAGTGTTATAGCAACTTAATGTTTTTTAAATATGTCAAGCACCTCAAAATGTGAAAATCATACAGAATTCTTATTCCTGTAATGTACTCATGTGTCAAGTGTATAAATTGTAAGTCTACAAGAAAAGCAAGGAGGTCCAGTAAAAGATTCAGAACATAACCCTGTGTTCCAACACAAGAATGGAACGTTAGCCAGCCTCAGGAGGAATGAGGAATGCATTTATTTAAAAACTTATTTCAGGGGGCACCTGGGTGGCTCAGTCTGTTAAGTAACTGACTTTGGCTCAGGTCATGACCTCACCATCTGTAAGTTTGCTGACAGCTCAGAGCCTGGGTCCTGCTTTGGATTCTGTGTCTCCGTCTCTCTCTGCCCCTCCCCCGCTCACACTGTCTCTCTCTCTCTCTCTCTCTCTCTCAAAAATAAATAAACATTAAAAAAATAATTTAAAAAATTTTTAAAAAATAAATAAATAAAAATAAAACTTATTTTAGGGGCCCCTGGGTGGCTCAGTCAGCTGAGTGTCCGACTTTGGCTCAGATCATGATCTCATGGTTCGTGGGTTTGAGCCCCTCATTGGGCTGTGCACTGACAGCAGATAGCCTGCTTTGCATTCTCTCTTTCTCTCTCTCTCTTGCACTTCCCACACTTGCTCAACATGTCTCTCTCTCTCTCAAAAATAAACATTAAAAAATGTTTTTAATTGTTTCACACACGCAATAAAAAAGCTTGGTCTAGTATTATTATTTCTCCTAAATATTATAAGACATAATATTTAAAAATCTATGATGAAGTGGTAATTTTTCACATTTAAAAATTATTCTTTTTAAAAAAGAAGGAACTGTTATAGAATTACAGAATTGTAGAACTGTCAAAGAGCAGCATATTTGAACTTTTTTTTTTCCATAAACCTCATTTCACGGTTGAGGGTGCTGAAGACTATTCATCCAAAGAGCGTGTAAATACAACCTCATTTCTAAGCATGTGCAGATTTGGTTCCCACTTCTCACAGCCTACACTCTCCCTCCTCACTGGTTCTATCCATCCCTCCCCTCAACTGTTAGGCTATATCCTATTCTTTGTTGAAGATTCAATTTGATACCACCTGGTATATCGTATGAGGTAATCATAATAAGTTGATAACATTAACGGCTAAACAAAGAAAAAAATAAACTTAACCATGTGTAGTGGAATGTATGCTTCATGGTTTCCTATCAAATTGAATAATCAGTGTGTTCTCTATCATAAAAATTTAGCTTGATCTCATTAACTAAGTAATATTAATTTCAAAGCAAATGTTTATTTACCACCTATTTGCTTTATGCTATACACCATGCTAGAAGTTGAGGAAATATTTTTGTTTATGATAAAAATAAAGGAGATTAAGAACAAATAATCAATTAGTTCAAAATAAATTAGTACCTCAATATCACTTTTTACTTATTAATATTGTATTAAAAACTTGTTATTCAATCAACCCCTCTTCAATTTTTCTTAATGTGGATTTAAAAAACCTTAACATCAGGGGTGCCTGGGTGGCTCAGTCAGTTAAGTGTCTGACTTCGGCTCGGGTCATGATCTCACTGTTGGTGAGTTCAATCCCCACATCGGGCTCTGCACAGACAGCTCAGAGCCTGGAGCCTGCTTTCGATCCTGTGTCTCCCTCTCTCTCTGCTCCTCTCCCACTCATGCTCTGTTTCTATCTGTCTCAAAAATAAAGAAACATAAGAAAAAATTTTAAAAAATAAATTAATTAAAAATTGAAAAAAAACCTTAACATCGAAAGACTTAGCATGATGGATTACACAAGCAAGAAAGGGTTGCTTTCTGTAATGGTCTATTGCTGGTCCATTAAAATTTCTGGGCCATTAAAAGTCTTTATAATATCAAACATTTATAAGAGAAGGATGCGGTACAATTTTGAGGTTAAATAATAACAGCTCTGGTAATTATAGCAATAATAAGATTATCAATATCAATATTTACCAAGTGCTTACTTAGTGCAAAGAAGGAGCTAATACAAATATATGAATTAGCTCACTTGATAATAACCTAACTTCTCATTTCATATTTAAAAATTAATTAATTAATTTTACACTTAAACACACATATATAGAAAACCTATGTTCACTGTGCATTCTCTGTTTACCATATCATCATTTTCTTCCTTATATACACTTTTTCCATTAAAAACTAACATTTTGGGGGCACCTGGGTGGCTCAGTCAGTTAAGTGTCCTACTTCAGCTCAGGTCATGATCGCACGGTCCATGGGTTCGAACCCCGCATCAGGCTCTGTGCTGACAGCTCAGAACCTGGAGCCTGCTTTGGATTCTGTATCTCCCTCTCTCTCTCTCTCTGCTCCTCCCCCACTCATGTTCTGTCTCTGTCTCTCTCTCTCAAAAATGAATAAACATTAAAAAAAAAAACCTAACATTTTTAATCAGCTTAAATATTACACTTTCTAAATAAATGGTCCCTGTTTCAGAATTGGACATTAATAATTTAGGATGCACAGAGGATTCTAATGGTATTCAATCAAATCATATACCTCACTGAAATCTTGAACTTTTAAAATTTTGATAGTAGGTGACAACAGGTAAGGAACAAAGGTCATCAAAAAAAGTCCCTAAATTGGCATTTTCATTGCTAATGCCATTACCTGGAAAGAATACCAATACAGTAAGTTTATTCTTACACAATGATTACAAAAATATATCCAGGTATAGGTTATAGGAAAATGCTTTAATTTGTATAACTGCCATTATTTGCATTATTTTAAAAAGAACAATCATTTAAGTACTAAATGGAACTTAATTCCTTTAAGGAGAGAAGGAAAGAAGAGGTGTTTGTGAGAAAGCATGCTATGATTTTTTTCTGGAAAATTTTGAAATACACTTCAAACTTATTATGTTAGTTAATATAGAAATGCTTATAAATACTTCTTGTTCATTCACTCAGTTTGTTGATTCAACAAGTATTTTTTGGGCAGGAAATGTCTGCCAGATCCATGGAAAGAGATACATACTTTAGTGAGCAAACAGAACTGGCCTTATTCAAACAGCCTATTGTCTAGTAAGAATAGATAGGCATGAACTAAATACTAAAATAAATATAAAATTATAAACATGACAAGCATTCTGAATGAAAAATACATGGCACTATGGAAAATATAAATTAGGAGAATGTTTTCTATCTGGTCTGGATAGTTAGGCAAGGCTTCCCTAAGGAAGTAGTTTTTGAATTATAATTTGCAGATTGTGTTTTCTAGGTAAAAAGAAAGGGTATATTTTTTCTCTGAAGAAGAAATGAAATATGAAAAGGCTTATGATTCTAGGAACTTGATTATTAGAAAAAACACAAGAAAGTCACTGTGTCTTAAGCAGAGAAAAATTTAAAAAAGGGGGGGATGACTGGATAATCCAGAAGAGAAGAGAAAGAGCCACATAGTCAGGACCATGTAGGCTACATTAAAGATTTAGATTATTTAAAACCAATGGGAAACAACGGAAGTGGTTTATGAACATAATCAGATTTTTTATTTGATGAAAACCACTCTAAGGGAAGCAAGGCTGGTGAAGGTAGACCAGTTAGGAGATATGATGGGAGGAATCAATTTCAAGAGAGGTAGACAGAATCAAGATAATTTAGGTTAAATTCACATAGTGATGGAGCTGGATATGCAATAATTATGACTGAAATATCAGAATTGACTCCTAGGTTTTCTGGCACTGAACTCAGGGTGCTGTTGTGGCATGCAAGAGGAACATATTTCATAATGCAGAAAAAAAAGAGAAATACTAAATGTGTGCACAAGTAATAGAGCTTCAAAATATATAGTCAAAATTTATCTGAAAGGAGAAATAGAGAAATACACATGTTGTGAAAGGTGTAGAATTAAATACTTTTTAAAAAATAATTGAACAAGTAGGCAAAAAATTATTAAGGATATACAATTTAGTGACAGAAAATCATCCCTGAAGATAAGGAAAGTATTTTTGGTATAGTGACATTGGCAGAAATCAGCCCATGGCTTCTTTAAATAATTTACTGATACCTGATTATCTAAAGATCTCCATTTATTTTCATTTTCTGTGCCTGAATCTTCTGCTATTCTGCTACATTTAAGATAGAAGCCAACTCTGAAAATGCCTGGAATTACAAGATAACACTAGTTATCCTGGGAGACTGGGATACAAAAAAAAGTTAACTATAGCCTCAAAACCAGACTGAAAGAAATCATCCAAAAAGGTTAAAAAGAATGTATTACCTTACCAAATTAATATAGCTATTTAGGAATCCCTTCAATGACCTAATATTTTCAAAAGGATCTGAACAAAACATGAAATGAATTTTTAGCATGATAATAATGTTTCAATTAAGCAATTGAAGAATACCATTAGTAACAAAGAAAGATTGGAAAAAGAGTAACTCCCTAGCCCAAAAAATAGCAATTTAGCCTTATTACCAATATGAGCACATGTAAAGGGGGAAAAAGGCACTGTGAGAAAGGACAATCATACTTAATGAGAAATAAAAAATCCAGAAGTCCATGAGGTAGAACAGGTAGGTTATATCAAGAACTGAGCAGACATAAGAAACACTGATCTATGAAACCAAAAGTGTCTGATTGGGTATTCTCTTGAAAGGCAAAGGGATTGATTAGGCTTCACCAACACTTAGGACAAATATTCTTCAATACTTCAATTCATCTTCTTTTGATCCAATTCATCTTCTTTTGATCCAAATCAATGCCCACCCCAATGCTTACTAACTCAGCTTCTTTGAATATCATAATGCTAGGGAAGCAGTTGCTATGTATACTGAACAATTGAGTCATTAAATAGGATTATCTGTCTACCTTGGACATTTAACAAATTGGCATCCTAGGTACTGGTCTCACATACATTATGCTATCAGTGATCTTTCTTTGTGTGACTGTTCACATATGAGCAACCCAAATAACTTAATGGACCTATACAAGTGAGTATAAGACTTGAAACCTAAAAAAAGTCAACAATAGATGCTAACCCAATAAATATTCTAGTAGCCAAGCTTTCTTATTGACATGCTGATGATCCAACACACCCCTCACTTAAAATGTCTACAGGCAAATATCTAAAGACTAATGTAAATGAAGAACACAGATCTCTCAAGAAACATTTAAGAATAAAAATATACAAGTGGCCAAAATTAACCCAGATTTTCAAAAAAAAAAAAAATTGGAATGTATATTGAGAAACAGTGAAAAAGACATGTAATCCCTATTTTTATGTTGCCTTCTTCCCTGAGAATATTGTTTTACAGATTGAAATGTGTAGTAAAAGAACTGATAATCAAATGAAGAGGATGTCTAAGTTCTTAATAAATGTGTTCAACTTTTGGGGACTTAAAGAATTATATCACAAGGTACTGAGAAAACTCTCACATAATATCTCTGATATGCTACTAGTAATTTTAGAAGGATTAAGAATAACATGAAGTAAGAAGTGTAAATAAAACCTCAATTTAAATTGTGGGATACTAAGAAATACATAATGGTAAGTATTGAATTAAGTTGAGGAAAGAAATTTGTTGAAGAGGAAGCTTGCAAATATATAAAGAAAATTAGTGAATATCAAAAACTACAATGAAATTGCTAAATCAAGCATAAAAATGTGTATACTTGATGTGCATTCTTACTAGACTTGAATATTAAGAAAATATGGTACATTTATCATATATAGATATTATCAAGATGCTCAACAAATTCTATTTTGACAACTCAAATCTCTTTATTAATATTCCAAGCCCACTAAACAACTGTCTGATTATAATTTAGATTGCTGACTAGTCTGATTTATTGAAAGTATATATGGATCAGTATTTTTAAGTTTTTGGATATTTTGTATATAGTTCTTTCTGTCAATTGTTATGTTTATCAGTGTTGTGAGAGCCTGGTTAGTGAGAGCCTATTCTTGGGAAACAAACCTAATCTCACTTATGTTTAAGAAGGATTTAAAAAAAATCTGTGCTTATAATGCTGCATACTAAAGTTAAAACCCAGATGAATTCCCCAAACCCAGCAAAAGAAAGAAAATAATAAGATTAGAGCAGAAACACATGATGTAGAAACTAAAAAAACAATAGAACAGATCAATGAAACCAGGGCCTGGTTCTTTGAAAAGATCAACAAAATGATAAATCTCTAGCAAGACACATTTTAAAAAAGATAGAGAATCCAGTAAATAAAATTACTAATGAATGAGGAGAAATAACAACCAATACCACAGAAATATGAACAACTATAAGGAATATTATGAAAATCTATATGCTAACAAATTGGACAACTTAGAAGAAATGGATCAATTCTAGAAACATATAACCTACCAAAACTGAAGCAGAAAAAATAGAAAATTTGAACAGCCCAGTTACCAGCAATGAAATTGAATCAATAATCAAACACTCCGCAAAAAACAAGAGTCCAGGACCATGTGGCTTCATAGGTGGATTTTATCAAATATCTAAAGAAGAGTTAACATCTATGATTCTCAAACTATTTCCAAAAACACATGAGAAAGAAAAATTTCCACATTTATTCTATGGTATCATCCTGATACAAAAAACAGATAGACATACCATAAAAAAGAACTATAGACCAATATCTCTCATGAATACAGATGCAAAAATCCTCGACAAAATATTAGCAAACTGAATCCAACAAAATATTTTTTTAAAAAATCAGACATCATGATCAAGTGGAATTTATTCCTGGAATGCAAGGATGGTTTAATGTTCACAAAACAATAAATATGACATGTCACCCCAATAGAAGAAAGTGTTAAAGCTATATGATCATTTCAATAGATGCTGAAAAAGCATTTGATTTAAAAAAAAAACCGTCTGCAAAGTAGGTCTAGACAAAATATATATCAACACAATAAAGACATTATATGAAAACCAGCAGCCAACATCATATTATACTCAACAGGGAAAAACTGAGTTTTCCCCTTAAGGCCAGGGACAAGACAGGGATATCCACTCTCAGCACTTTTTTTTTCCTTTTTATGTAATGTCTACATCCAAACCGGGACTTGAACTCACAACCCCAAGATCAGGAGCCACATGCTCTTCTGATTGAGCCAGCCAAGTGACCCTACTCTCACCACTTTTATTAAACATACTACTTGAAGTCCTAGCCACAGCAATAAGATAAGAAAAATGAATAAAAAGGTATCCAAATTGGTAAGAAAGAAGTAAAACTCACTATATGTAGACACATGATACTATATATGGAAAATACTAAAAACGCAATATATATGTTTAAATTTTTATTCATATATTTTGAGAGAGAGAGAGAAAGAGAGAGAGAGAGCAAATGACAGAGGAACAGAGAGAGAAGGAGACAGAGGTTGAAAAAGAATTCCAAGCAAGCTCCATGCTGTCAGTGCAGAGCCCTATGCAGGGCTCAAACTCACAACTGTGAGATAATGACCTCATCTGAAATCAAGAGTTGGTGGGGCTTAACCAACTGAGTCACCCAGGTATCCTAAGACCCCATATATAGAAAACCCAAAAGACCCCACCAAAAAACTACTACATCTGATCAATTAATTCAGTAAAGTCACAGGATACAAAATCAATGTACAGAACTCTGCTGTATTCCTATACACTAATAATGAAGTAGCAGAACGTGCAATTAAGAAAACAATCCCATTTACAATTGCACATACACACACACACACACACACACACACACACACACACACGTGTATATATATGGAATAAACTTAACCAAAGAGGTGAAAGACCTGTACTCTGAAAACTATGAACCACTGATGAAAGAAACTGAAGACAACACAAAGAATGTAAAGTCATTCCATGCTCATGAATTGGAAGAACAAATATTGTTAAAATGTCTATACTACCCAAAGCAATCTACAGACTTAATAAAATCCCTTTCAAAATACCAATGGAAGTTTTCGCAGAACTAGAACAAACAATCCTAAAATTTGTATAGAACCACAAAAGACCTCAAGCAGCCAAATCAATCTTGAAAAAGAAAAACAAAATTGGAAGCATCACAATTACAGATCTGCAGTTATAATACAAAGTGGTAGTCATTAAAATAGTGTGGTACTGGCAAAAAAATATAGACACATAGATGAATAGAACAGAAAACCTAGAAATAAACCCATAATTATATAACCAATTAATCTTTGACAAAGGAGGAATGAATATGCAATGTGAAAAGCATCTTCCACTGAATAGTCAGTGCAAAAAAATGAAATTGGACCACTTT
>NW_024412396.1:19495750-19552378 GCF_014898765.1 Herpailurus yagouaroundi | reverse complement strand
AATGCTAACTGAAATAAGTCAGAGAAAGACAAATACTATATATCACTCATGTGATATATATCACTCATGTGATTTGTTTAAGAAACAAATGAGCAGAAGGAAAAAGAACGAGAGAGAGTGAAACTAAGAAACAGGATCTTAATTAACTACAGGGAACAAACAGATGGTTTATCAGAGTGGAGGTTGGTGGGAGGGAGGATAGGGTAAATAGGGGATGGGGTCTGAGGAGCACATTTTTTGTGATGAGAACAAAAAGAAAAGAAAATGGAAAAAGAGAGAGATAAATGTGTGAGATGATGGATACGTTCATCTAGTTAATGTGTTCATCAACTAGATAGGGGGATTCCTTTCACAAAGTATACATACATTCACCACAATGTACACCTGAAATATCTTACAATTTGTGCATTATACCTCAATAAAGTCAGAAAAAAAGAGAAAAAAGATTAATTCCCCAAGATAAACACTATTTTATGTGTTGAATGTGCACTCATCTCACTATTCATATCTGCCTAATGAAAATTAACTTATGTTAGCATCAGAAATTTACAGTCTTATAAGCTATTTACTCATCACTCTTTAAGGTCTTTAAAATAAAATTAAAATCTGACTACTTATTAGATGGGTAGACAAAAAAAGATGAGTGAATCCAATTCTTCTATTAACATATTCTTGAGATTTGGGGAGAAAACTCATTGCTCTGGGCTTGTTTTGCTGTTGGATCAACACGGTTTACTAATCCTTTGTTATAGCACCACTATTTACTGCCTCTCTCCTTTACCAGAAAGACCAAAAGCAGCAGAACCAGATCAAGTCTCCAACCAGAGGGTGCCTTTAGGAAGATAGCAACCATTTAAGGATTACCAGAACTCAGAAATTTATCGTGACTGTCACAAATTTTTCTTCATCACATCAGAATTGAGTTCTTACTAGTCCCTCTTCACAAAGGTGTTATTTCAGTAGTGTGTGAGTGTGTTTGTATGTGTGTAAGAGAGACAAAGAGAAACCAGTGTAGGACATCGAAGTGTGCAGGTAGTTCAGAAGAAAATAGCTTCTCTGAATTAGCTTATTTCCTCCCAAATACGTTACAAGATAGAAGTCTCAAAACCATTAGAATCTTCTATTACTTAAGCTCAATATTAGGATAGCCTTAGTCTCCATTTATATAAATGGAAGAAACATCTCATACAAAGCACTTTACCATTTTCCCAAATCCCAATATTAAGTAAACACAAGGCATTTTTTAAGTCTCTATATTCCCGATTTCAAATGACACTTGTGACATCTGGTAAATTGACTGCTTGACTGACCATACCTAAATATTGACATGGAATTACTGCCCATTTTGATGATGTGGAAAGTCACAGAGCTTCATCTTCTTCTAGCTCATTAATGACTTGCATTCAAATATTCATGGGAAGCTCAGAAAATGTGTGAATTATGTGAATTTGGGAGGCATGATGATCAAGTCCAAGATCTTGACAGGCTCAAGTGATGGGCCAAATTTAACAAGACGTATTTAATCAAAATAATTATAAGGTTACACAAGGGATACCTTATGTCCAAAAACCCTAATTGCACAAAAATGATTGGAAAGAAATGTGGCTTACCAGCAAAAACTATGGCAGAAAATTATGAAGCAGCTTAGGAGTTTTGACTGATATTGTCTCTCTCAATGTTCTCTCAGTATCAATTGCCAATGTAATGAGATGAACATAAAAGCAAGTTTCATCTTCATTTTAATTGATTAAAACTATACATCTACAACTTGATAACTATTATAGTCAAACCACACCTAGATTTTTTTCTGTAGTTATTCAATCTGCTTTTTAAAAATAATTAAAGATAGAAGGAAACCCATCCAGGTGAGTATGATCAGTTAATAAACTTATAAATATTGAAAAAAAATTATAAAAATAGTTGAAAATCTTTAAATCTTTATTGTATCTACAGGCACTTATGTGGATAAGGTACGAATATTGTACAATCTTAAGGTACTGATAAAGCTGAAAATTACTGATTTCAACTTCTTATGAAGTAAAAAGGTAATGAGTAAATTACGTTTGTAGAATGTAGAATGTTTATGTACCAAGTGCTGTGTAACTGAATTTCAGAACAGTTGTTACTTTGCCTATTGGACACAGAAAGTGAATGCTCGATTGAGTTTTCAAACTCAGATTTGACCATATTCAAAGTCTATGATAATTCCAATTAACCCTTTTCTTATTATAGAAAGTTTTTCTGTCAGATGGGCCCACGGGTGAAATGAGCCAGCTGAAAAGGCAATGTGTTTTAAAAACATTGGAAATGTTCAGTCATGGGATGAAAAACCATTTGATATTTAATGAATTCTACTAAAAATACCTTTCTCCTAAATTATCATCTTTACAAATGCAATGTTTCCTTTAGTGTGTTCAAAGTATTTCCATAAAGCTGTGGTTCTTTGAAGATTTTGTGAATCTCTCATAACTAAACAAAGAATCCCATTCAACTAGAGTCAAGTACTACACTAATGTAGATTCACTACTAACTGAAAACAAAAATTAAGAAAGCACAATGTAAGCTCACAGACTTCAGAACTTTGGTCAGAGAAATTATGTAGTCCATGTTTGTATTTATACATATGTACTTCACATAAATGTATATGTGTGTGTATTCACTAGGATTCCCTAATGCTTTCTAATTATAGATAATAATTACAATGCTTATAGATAATTTAATATGTGCCAGGTACTATAATTCTATTCATAAGATATTTAATCCTCACAACAATCCCATAGGGCAGATTTTACAGATGAAGTGACTGAGTCATAGAAACATTGAATTACTTGTCCAAAACCACACAAATAGAGAGTGCCTAAACACAATTAAAACGAAGAAGTCTTACTGCTAAGTACATACTCTTAACTACTAAGGATGCTGCCTCTCATAATTATCTGCCACAGTAATTAAAATAACAAATAACTTAAATATAAATGTCTTACTTTTTGAATTTTAGTTTTCACTGGGTGAGCATGTAAAAAGTCTAAATATGTAATATATGTAATTTTAATAATATAATTTATTTCAGGTAAGTGCTAAATATTTTGTTTTATATTTTAAACTTAAGTTTATCTCCTAATGCCTTTATTTATTTAGCCATATAATATGGAACTCTCATGTGTATAATGAGCATTATCTCTACTAACCTATTTTACAAAAATCTAATGAGTTCAGCTATGCTTAACACAAATACACAAATCCTTACAATATGCTAGGCACTACATTATATGCTAGAGAATGTTCCACAAGAATACTATAAGGTCTCTTCCTACAAGAACCATACTATTTGGGGAGATAAAAGTTGTAAAAATATTACAAATCAATGTCATATATGCTATACTTATATAAAAGTGTAGGAATAGAACAGACTGTTTTGGGGAGGGCATGCCAGGCACTGCACTGGGAAATGGTCCAGTGAAGCCTCAGCAGTATGTCAGCTGAGTAAGCTTTTGAAAAATGGATATGGGTTTAGCAACCAACAGAGACTTCATACACAATAGGAAGGAGGGACTGTGTTTACAAAACATGAAAGAATAAAACAGCTGAGTGGGCAATGGAAACTATATGTAGTTCAGTAAGGGAGTAAAGAATGAGGGTCAGAGTGATGTGGGGCATGAGTCTGAAGATATTTGAAGAGTAGGCAATGTGTAAGGAGGTACTAATACTCTGTCCTTTATCCAGCAAGGATCCAAGCAGCATCCCAAAGGGGAGAATGATGTGTGGATTGTTCTGGTGGTAGTGGGGAATTTGAGCTGGAGGTAGGATCAGGGAGAACAGCTAGCAGTAGTAAGAACAGTTAGGAGGCTATGCTGCTATAGTCTCTATGAGGTTTTGAGGGCCTGAACTCAAATATGTAGTAAAGATGGAGAGAACAGAAGTTGAGGAAATTTAAGGAGGTCTAGAAGGCCTTGCTTGAGTAATTAAAGGAATGGTGGGTCATACCACAAAATAAGATATCTTGGTTGGATAATTACAGGGATAGTGGTGCAGCTAAACAAAATTTTAAATACAGAGCAAACAATTGTTTTGGTGAGAAAAAGAGAAAATACACACTCAGTAATGGAGTTTGAGGGGCCTTGTGTCATCCATGAGCAATCTGAATATATGAATCTGGCACTCAGAGGATAGACAAAACCAGTATTTTTGCATATGTGGTTGGTAATTAAAAACGACGCATGTTATTGCAATCACCCATGGAAAATATATGAAAAAAAACAATGGAAAGCCCTACAAAAAATATGAACGTATACATCAATGTATAAAGTTGATGATATTATTATTAAACACTTGCACAGTGGGATTGATAACAGAAGAGGCAACTAATCTTTGGTTTCTCTCGTGGAGACAATGCTGATATAATAATGGTAATAAAGTGCAGGTCTTTATTTGAGTTACAGATTGAAACAGATGACAAGACAGGTAATTTGTTTTGCTCAGACTCAGGCCTACCCTAGGGTTACCATGGAAGAAATTGGCACTAAATTACTATCAGATTTAGGTCAAAGCAATATCATGAGCTTTTCTTAGGGCAGAAATTCAATGAATTTTTGTGGACAGCCTACAGAATCCTTTTTATTTTTTTTCACTTTACAGATCAGGCATGAGAAGAGCAGATATTTTTCTATTAGAACTAATTTATCCTAAAATTTTCCCGTATCAGCTTAATACTTCAGAAACATTTATTTTTCAATCTATAATGATTAATTAGAAAATGTCCAACTGCTATGGAGCTGGTCTGAGGCTGTGCATGCAGACAACACAGTAGGAGCCTAGCCATTCATATCTCATAGAATAAAGATGTTCATTTAAAAAAATAATAACCTCTGAACTGCTTAGAAAATCCTTATAAAACCACATTTCCATAAAATTCCTTTACAAAGAGCAAATGTGATCTTTAAGGAAAATGTCTTCAGTTACTTTCTACTGTTGTGTTGACAAAAGTTCCCACTTCCTGAGTTAAACAATGTCATTTGTATAGCAGAAGGTTCTCTGCCAATCAAAGAACAAAGTAGTTGTGCTTTGGACTTTGTGTTTGACACTATTTTTTCTCTTTCAGCAACTACAGAACAAACACAATGCAAGCTTAGGTGGGAAATGTCTAAAATTTAGTTGAAACAATAAGTTTGTATATAAATGCAGATGAGAAGCAGGTAAAATCAATTCCAGGAAAGTTCAGTGGAGGAACTTCAAAAGATAACTGGAACATCGAGAAAAAAATTTGTGGTAGAGATCAACATTGGGAAAAGCTTGTATGTTGTAAAAGAGAAAAAAACAAAACAAAACTCAGGTAATGAATTGATCAAAGCCTCACTCAGATTATCAAATTATGATTGACTTTGAAAGCCAGCGTAAGTAATGTATAGTTGAAAAAATAAAATATTCACATCTCAGTTTAATTTTTTGAAGGTTTTGTTTCATCAATGAAGAATTTTGAGTCCCTCTAAAGAATCCAGTGCAATCCTCACTCCGTGGCATACAAACCCCTCTGAAACCTAAATTTTGTTTACCTGTAAACCATCATCACATACACTCTGGAACAGTCAATAAATAATGTATTCAAAATTTCATTAAACTTCTAAACATCTTTAAGAATTTGCCCAAAATGTTCACTCTGTCTCGAATATTTTTCTTAAATTATGACAATTTATGAAAATTACACTTTCTGTAAAGTTTCACTTCTAATGTCACCTATATTGTAAAAATTCCCTTTCCCCTAAGTTATTATTAATTACCTCCTTTGATGTGAAATGTATCTATATACTTTCATCTATCTATTTGTGTGTATGTGTATACACTTACATATAAAACTAATACAATACTTGCTAATTCAGTTCACCAATTCAGCTGGAGGTTTGTGTGTTATAAACTTAAAGACTCAAAATATTTATTTTCTGTAGCCCATAATGCTTAACAGAATTTTTCCATGAGAAACACTTAAAAACATGTTAAGCACACCTACCCGTACATATACATATGCATTCAGACCAGAATTTAATTCATGATCCGTGTTTTTCATATTAGATGTTAAAACAAGTCTATATGGACTTTACCACTGGGACTGATTATGATGATAACAGATTCATATAAATCTACAGTGTTTTAGGTAGCTAGGAAGACACTTTTTGCTCCCTTTCCACAGTAGAGAGTTAGTGCAGGAAGTGATTTCCCAGCCTTTGACATTTAGGTCTGGCATTGTTACTGATTCTTGCCAACAGAAAATAAATAGAATCGACATGTGTTAATCTCTAATTTTATAAAGAGGCAGGTGTTCCTTCTCTTTTTTTTTTTTTTTTTTTTTTTGTCCTTCTACAAAGCCTTGTGGATAGCAATGCTGCATCCGGAGAATCTTAACATGGAAAAAGTTGAAGACTCACTCTGATCCTGCAGGGAAACTTTAGAGTGTAAATTATACTTCATTGTGCAATGCTGGCCTTTTATATTCTCAAATCAGTCCAGCAGTCACTCAGTGGCTAAAGGTACCCATTGGTGATACAACTCCCACAGGCACTTCTGACTCTCTGTGCATGTATGCAAAGTGGTTCAAGTAGCTCCTGGAAGAGAGTCACAGGTACAGTTCTTAGCAGCAAAAGAACACAGGAACCAGGGGAGGAATGCATAGACACAGTGAAAGAGACCTGAGGGCATCTGAGTAGAGCACTGATAGCATCTGCTACACACACTATGTAGCCAAACATCATCTAGCTATAATGAGCATGACTAGAGTCCCGACAGTACCTAATATAACTCCCTACCTTGGAGGAGATTCTAACCAGATATTAACAGCCTTCTTTTATACTATCTTCAAAACTTTTGGGAAAAAATAACTATCAGAAATAATAACTGAAAATTATAAAAGGCACTATTTTTCATATTCATAAGCATTCATATAGACACACATAGGAAACACACATAGGAATGTGTCTACCCTAAAAGTAACACAAATGGAACTCATTATTCAAAGATTACATCTAGCAATGGGTTCTGTCCAATGTCAGGGGCCTGGAAAAGGGAATATTACCATTAAAGCTTCAGTGATTTCACATAAAGATCTCAGAGAGTTGAATTTCTATAAAAACTAAAATTTAATCTCAACAATTCACAGGTTTATCAATTTTTAGAGGGTCAGTTGATTCAAAATTAGTTTCTAGAATAGGATGGTTGGAAAGCATCCCCTTTATTTTCCCCAAAGTAGACAAAACTAACAATGACTCCCTCAAAGAGTGACTGCAACAGTATGGGTGATAGTGACCATGAGTGAATGCCCACATGAGTCATGGCAGATACAACATCAACAACAGCAGGAAAATTAGCAACTGTAGTGACTCTCCCCTCAATACTAGATACTTGGACATAGTTGTGACTGCAGTAAGGTTAATGATGACACCAAGCCAGAGCAATGACAGCCTCAGAGGTCGAGGGAGTCATAATAAGCATCTAGAAGCAGATTTCAGGATTCATGTTGGTCAGAATCCCATTCACATATATATGGATATTCAGACACTTTTGGAATTGTGATGAGGTCTCTAAAAACATCATTGACAAAACCTCTTTATCAACTTTAAAAGCCTTGAAGGTAAGGCGAAAAATTGATTATCATGTAGTTATTTACTGATGGTGAAAATAATGGAGCAAGGCAACAGTATAACAGAAGGCAAACAAGGGTAAGAGCATCTTGACAGTGCTGATGAAAATGAAATTAAACAAAAAAGTTTCACAAGGGTGGCCAGAAAGATATGTAGGAAAAGAATATTGCTCTGATGTTATAGAACTGTCTTAGTTTGAACTGAAGAGACTGATCAGATCACAAGGGAGCCATTAGATCTTCTTTCAAGTCATTAAATATGGGGTTTATATAAAGGATTAATGAGAACACATGTAAATCCCAAGAAGATATATGAACCTCTGGGGAAAAATATAACTATGTTGGCTAGTTGGTTATTAGAAAAAGCTAGATGAAAATCTGTTTTCTAACTTTTAAAACACTGCTCTTTTACATATATGACACAACCCATCATTTCACCATCCATTGTTTTCCTTGATTTGGATCCCGAGGAAATGTTTTACTTGAAGGAAGTGAAACTGTGGGAAATCAAATAGTTATGTCCTGTGTTAGGAGATTATAGGGAATGCATTGCAAAGCAGAACATAGCCTTCTGGCCTTGCTGAAAACAGCGGTCAGTATCTAATTAGTGCGTACATAGGGGTTGGCCTGTGCTCATGAATTCCTTAGACCAGATTATCTATGGAATATCTTACCTTGTTCTCAACCCTGCTTTCTGCATCTGCTCTTTTGTAGCCTTAGGAATACCTTTCTATATGTTCTTATTGGCATGTAGCCCAGGGACATACTGTGCAACATTCTCCCTATAATGTATGCGTAATAAATATGGGAGCATGAGAGCAGTTCAGGAGATTTACCTTAGACTCCCTCTCACCTCTCTTGACTTGCATGGAGTCTCAAGTAATCCCTTCTGCCACGCCGCCTTTGCTGGACAAAGCCAAAGGCCAAACTCACATGAAACAAAGTATACACCGGTAAAATTCAGTGTAGGAAACTTATGCAAAATTTTTTAACTCAGTGGGCTTGCCTTACTTTTTTATATTAAATTTCCAGAAGGAAAAGCCAGAATGAAGTATTTTTTTATTCTAAAAAAATTATGCATATATATATATATATATATATACACACATACATATATATATACACACACATATATTAATAAAATATAACATTTTTGGCAAAGAAACATCTAATTGAAATTTATTAAACTGAATTGTTCAGCTTGCAGTAATATATCATTAATAAGTATTATTTTTACTTTTCCTATTAAAACCAAACTGGAGGATAGAATCATATATGAAAACAGTTGTTTTGCCATTAAAATTCTTAGGACTTAATTTCCCGTATTTATTGTTTACATTTTTTTAGAATTTCCTTCTCATTAAACTTTTTCTTTATAATCACATATATTTACCCAATAATTTTAAGTTTTATGTGTCTTCATTGTTGTATATCCTAATAGTATTAAGCATTCAAGGACTCTCTGAGATCTTATTTTCCTATTCTATTTTAGAAGTCCTGTAACTTTATACTCATTGGTGGGTGGGGCTAACATCTTCATGAGCAAAGCACTCATAAATTCAGAAAACTATTTTTCAAAATAATAGTCACTTGAATTTTTCAATTAAATGTAATGACTAAGTAGATTATTTTAATATTCAATAATCTTTCTTATATCACATTTTTGTTATAACTATATGTACTTGTATATAATCAATATAATAATATACCACATACTACATAATATTTTATATATCACTATCACTTGTCTATATTTTAAAATATTACTATATAAATAGAAAAATTGAAATGATGGAACTTTGATTAACTTCAATAGAAGTGATCTACAATCATATAGTGAATAATAGATTTCTCTTTTACATCTATGCTCATATGAGACATAGCTGTAATCTGATCAATATATCTATTTTTTGGATTCCCTTTTAATATTATTAGAAATAAATCATAAAAAATTTATGGTCACAATCAATTCTGCCTATCAAGGCTGATCCAATTTCATCTACATCCATACTTATTTATGCTTCTTCTTAGGCAAGGCCACTTGCTCTAGGGAATACAAAATTACGTAATGAACAGTTACCTCAAAGAGCTTGCAACTAACTATTAAAGTTCTACTTTAAATCAATTCAGGAGAAAGTGAAATAAATGAATTAAAGATCAAAGGAAAATGCTATTACACACCTGTGACTGTACTGGAAAAGCCCATTTCATTAAAATTGTTTCATAAGACATATACTCTGAAATTTTCAATGACCTTGACTTACACATTGGCTCACCTACTCCAACATCAATGATAGATCAAACTGGGCATGAGATTGGTTGTTTGCAGACTTCATTTCTTTTTTTTTTTTTTTAACCTAAGATACCTTGGGCAAATCAATTTACCTTTTCTTAATAGGAATTTCCCCTACTACTATCCTTAATTTTATATATTCAAGATTTTTTTTAAGATACTTTCACATCCCAGCATTTTTAATATTTGCATTACTACCTTTTGTCTTGACAGTTCCCAGTCAACCCTTTTCGTATATCCTGGCTTTTTTGTGATGTTTGGCAAGCATCCAATAATTTCAGAGAATTCAGGTTTTATCACACATATTGTATCCCCTAAGAATTCAGCCTGGAAGATTTCACATTTTTACTCCAAATAGAATAAGGATACATGCTGTATTCTCATCTTTATAGCCAAGCTGAAAGTATGATTCTGGAGCTGAGTGTAAAGTTCAGACTGGAGATTTGCTTCTCAACTGTGGCACTCCAGTAAGGTGCCACAGAAAGAAAGAAAAGAGAGGTCATTATAGAAATTATTCGGTATTTGCTACCATTTGTCTTGAGAACATAATATTTCTGCCATTTTGCATCCTAATTGCCACACATCATTAAGGTACAGTTGGAATGAGAATGAGGACATGGAATAGATTTTAGTAAAGTTTTCATATACTTCAGCTCAAAAATCTTTGTGAATTCCTCACTGTCTAAACGATGTCTGTACCAGGCTATAATCTAACTCTTACATCATAGGTTAGGACTATATGGCTAACTGAACCTATGAAGACTCTTTGTCATAATTTATCTTAATGCAGGACATGGCACACTTTCTGTAAAGAAGTGAAAACATATAATATGCTATAAAATAAAAGAGCTTTAGTCAAGTAGACTGATTTAAATGGACTGACTTTTCATGTTTTCTGGTCTTGTAGTCTACTTTATGAAGCTTCTGTCTCAGAGCAGAAAACTTAAATGGGAATGTGGGATGAAAAGCTATCATGGGGATTCCAGACACAAGTGATAACTTATTCTTACTGCTTACTAGAAAATGTCTTCATTCAATATTTATCCTTTACAAAGGAGGTGGCTTATGAATATAGAAGTAAAATACTGTGAAACTGAATACTCCCAATTAATCTTTTACTAGAGTCATGGAAGATCCCCTTCTTACTTCTAAGAATAATATTTTTTGTCTTAAAGTTTATAATTAGTTCAAGTGATTTGCCAATGGTGTATGTGTGTGTGTGTGTGTGTGTGTGTGTGTATACATACGTATCTTTTCAACTATTGTCTTGCCCTTCTAATGTTTACAAATATTACTAGAGATGATAATAAAATAAAGTTTAGCAAACATTCATAGAGGTAGAAAAATCCTCAAATTGTCATTTTTCATGCTATTCACTAAGAAAATTATAATTAAAACATCTGTTTGGCTTCTTTTAGTATCTTATTTTATAGCTCCACAGAGGAAAGTTTTTCTTGGATACCTTTCATTTGTTTGAGAAGTGATACTCTCAAAATGTTTTCCTTATGTTTCAAATACTTTTTTTCAAAAATTAATTTAGCTTTTCCTTTATGTAGACATATGTATGTATCTTTGTAACAAATTCAACATTTTATGCACTTATTAAGGTGTATTATTTCCAAAGCACATTATATTTAAACATGCAATTCAATGATGATGCTACATCTTAATATCTGTTTTTGCGTAAAGACGTAAATGTATTTAATACCAGTCTTAAATGTTATTGTCCTTATGAACAATAAAGATAATAATATGAACCTATTTCATGATGTTTCACTCAATTCTATTTCTTCACCCTTCATTAAAGCACTATAAACTGCAACTCTGCAGTAATAAGCTTTCTTCACATTGCTAACCTTATATGCATTGATATCTCCATCCTTCACTTAATCAGATACAGACTAAAATATGTATATATGTTAGTAGAATATTTTCATAGTTTAAATTAAACTGATATCATAGGCTAAAAGGGGAGCACAGGCAAAAATATAGATAAAAGATAGCTCGTGGTGGTTTAGGACATGGAGGCACCAATTAATGACTAGAAGTTAGGGGTATAGAGGTACGTGGAGATAGCTTAGGTCAGTGGATCCTAAATAATTAAAAATTATAAAATTCATGATAATTTATTTGAATTTAACTATACAGATAAAGAAGACTTCATTTTCTCTTCTTTTTGAGAAATAAAATCACACACCAGCCATACAAAAGATAGGCTAGAGATGTAATAGAGATGTAACAGCAAGATTCCTTAAGAAACCCTTACTTTTGCATAGGAAACAAAATTTTACCTCTAGTTTCTGAGGGTCTTCAGCTGAGCCTGAGGATTAAATTGACATAAAACAGATTAACAGAAGAGAAGCATAAAAGTTTATTTGATATATGTTTTCAGTGACACAGGAGTTTTCACAAGGAAATTTACTTCCAAAGAAGTAGCAAAACCTAAAGGTTTTATATTAGGTTGAACAGGGAAGCAATTGTGCAAAAGTTACTAAAATACATGAAAGCTAAAAGAAGATAAGAGTTATTTTAACGAGATTTGTTTGTACAGAATTCTCTTGTTCTCTATTCCCGTCTCTGGTGATAAGAATGTTCTTTCATCCTCAGAGAGGGAGGACATCTTTCACATGGGAATTTTATCTCCTGCTTTCAGGAAGAAAAAAGAGGGTCAGGACACTCTTCTTATACCTGCTGTTGTTGAAGTGCCTTTAGCTCAAAATAATCCTTATGCTAAAGGAGCATATTTTGAGGTGGTATATTTTGCCACCCGTCACTTTACTAGGACACTTTAAAGAAGTTAAAATAAGAAAAACTGGGGGTCTGGCTTAGAACAGCAGCAACAAGTAAAAGAGAAGAAACATATGATACAGGGTACAATTATAGATGTGGTTTTGCTTAAAACATGAGGGTAATTGACATTGGATGTAATAAATCATTATAATGGTTCTAATCTAAGTAAAGGAAGTCGGTTACCATACTACTAAAGATACAAATGCAGAAGAGAGAACAACCACCTGTAACCTGTGTTCTGCCCATTATTCTAGCATTAAGATAAGAGTAAGAAAATTATCTGGATATATACAAGTTTAAAATATTACCAACTAGTCATTTCAGTAAAAACAAAACAAAACACACTAGGAGTATTTTTACTGCATAATAAATTCAGTAAAAGTTTACTCTTCTAAACTTGTAACAGTGGAAAAATCAACCCATATCACACTATCACTCCACTTAATATTTAACAAAATGAAGAAGCACAGTAAATACCAGCAAAAATTTCAGCAGTAGAAATCAAACAATATAATTTATAAATATCTTCATTCAAAACCTTCATAAGATATTTGCAAAAGTAACAAAGAGAAGGTTCTAATGAAAATGAGTGAGACTCAGTGTGGCTCTGAACCCTACCTGCAACCTTCAGAAGCAGGATGGGTGAGTCAATATCACCTCTGGCACTTGGAAAGAAACACACTATCCTATGTTACCCTAGGAAAGAGTATCCTAGACTTCCCACCTTCTAACTCAGATGAAAGATTGGACTGAGACTGAAGAAAGTGAAAAATGCATATTATAATACACGGTAGGTCAACCATTAAGGAGAAGTATAATTGATACAAAAAAGAAGACAAAATAATATCAAATAATAATATAATATAATTAATATAATATATAATTAATTATAATATAATATCAAATGCTCAATTAAAACCAGAGAAGGCAGAAAAGAGGAGAAAATAGTAAACACACATGAAATGGATGGAAAAACTTTCACAAACAGTTAATATGAATCCAATGAAACTAACAATCACCTTAAACATGAGTGTAATCATATTTAAATCTTATAAATATGAGATTCTAAATACCAGTTAAAACACAGAGATTGTCTAGGCGAATTAAAAAGAAAATCCAACTATATGTTGTCTAAAAGAAACCCACTTTACATATAAAGTCACAGGTTGACAATAAGGGGGTAGTGAAAGATAAACCATGCTAACATAATCTAAAGAAAGCTGTAGTAACTACATTAATCTCAGGCAAAGAAGTTTTCCAAACAAGGAATATTGTGAGAGATAAAGAGAAGCACTACAAAATAATAAAGAGTCAATCCTATAAAAAGAAACATAATCCTAAATATATCTAACATAACCTGACTACAAAAATGTCAAAAACGCATGATACAAAAACTGATAAAACACACAGAAGAATTAGAAGAATCTACTATTAAAGTTGAAATTCAACAACCCTCTGTCACTAATTAGTAGATGAACCAGAAAAAGAATCAGTAAGAATATAGATGACCCAAATAACAGTATCAATCAACTTGATCTAATTGACATTATAGAATGCTCCATTCAACAGCACAATTGAACATTCATCAAGATAACCAATATATTCGACTATAAAACACATCCTAACAAATTCAAAAGAATATATATCATATAAACACATCCTCAGATGACAATAGAATTAAACTAGAAATCCATAACAGAATAATAGTTGAAAATTTTTTAAATATCTTGTTTTAAAAAAACACATTTCTTAACAGCATATGAGTCAAAGAAGTGTCAAGAGAAAATAAAACTGAAAAAATGAAAATGAAAACACATGATCAGGGTGCCTGGGTGACTCAGTTGGTTAAGCATCCAACTCTTGATTTCAGTTCAGGTCATAATCTCACAGCTGTGAGATCAAACCCTGTATTAGGCTCCACACTGAGCATAGAGCCTGCCCCCTCTGCCCCTCCCCACTCACTCACTCTCTCTACCAAAATAAACATTAAAAAAAAAAAAAAAGAAAGAAAATAAGGTGATCAAAATCTGTGGGATTTAGTAAAAATAGTGCTTAGAGGGAAATTTACATTATTAAATGCACATATTACAAGAGAAGATGTATTTAAAACCGATAACTTCATTTCCCCTCTTGAAAACTATACCAAGTAGAGAAAATTAAACCTAAAGCACACACAAACAAACAGAAGACTATGAATGAGAGGAGAAATCAATTAAATTGTTGGTAGGATGAAAAATGACCACCAGAAATTCAGGCCCTAATTATTGGAACCTATAAATGTTATCTCATATTGCAAATAGGACTGTGTACATGTCACCAATTTAAGGATACCTAATGGGGAATTTGTCCTAGATTATCTTGTCTGCCCTAAATGTAATCACAAGTGTCCTAGAAGAGGAAGCAAAGGGAGATTTGAGATACGAAGCTGAAAGCAAGAAGTTGGAATGAAGCAATGAAGGGGTCACAAGGTGGAGGACTGCAGGCTGCTTCAGATTCAAGAAAAGTTAAGAAAACCCATTGTCTCCTAGAGTGTTCAAAATGAACCAGCCTGGCTGACACTTTGACTTTAGCTCAGTGACAGTGACCTCCAAAACTGTTGTTTTAAGCCATCAAATGTGTGGTAATTTGTTACTGTAGCCATGGGAAACTAATACAAATTTAAAACAGGGAAATAACAGAGGAAAAAAAAGGAAACAATAAGTGGCCTTTATGGGGGTGCCTGGTTGGATCAGTCAGTGGAGCACGCAACTCTTGATCTTGGGGTTGTGAGATTAAGCCCCATGCCCCATTTTGGGCCTAGAGCTTACAGGGTAAAAAAAGAAGGAAGGAAGGAAGGAAGGAAAGAAAGAAAGAAAGAAAGAAAGAAAGAAAGAAAGAAAGAAAGAAAGAAAGAAAGAAAGAGAAAGAAAGAAAGAAAAAGGAAAACACACACAAAAAAACCCTCTATAAAATTGATAAACATCCAGCCAGACTAACTAGGAAAAAGAGAGAGAGAGAGGACAGACATATTATCAATAAAAAAATAAAAGTATGGCCATAATACTGATAAATAGGGATAATAAGTAACATAATAGACAACTATAGGCAAAAGTTTTTATAACATAGATAAAATGGATGAATGCTGCAAAGGACACAGGCTACCAAAACTCACAAAATGAGAAATAGATAATCTGAATAACACTCTACCTATTAAAAAATTAACCTATAATTAAAATAACTAGAAAATATAAAGCACTAGGTACAAGCAAATTCAGTAGTGAATTCTACCAAATATTTAAGAAAGAAATGCTACCAAATCTCTACAATCTTCCAGAAAATAATTTTCTTAAGAGAACACATTCCCAACTCATTTTATGAGACCAGTATTACCCTAGTAGCAAAAACAGATAAAAAATTACAGGAAAACTATGCCACTCTCTCTCATGAGCATAGACACAAAAATCTTTACACTAGCAAATCAAATACAATAATAAAATATCTATTACAGAAGAATTCAAGGCTGACTCAATCCTCAAAGATCAATCAATGCACTAGACATATAAACACACTGAATTTGTGTGTGTGGTCTTATTAGTGGATTCATAAAAAAGCACTTGAAAAAAATCAACACACATTAATGAAAAAAAATACTAGGAATGGAAGTGATCTTCCTTAACCTAAAGAGAATATGTTAAAATCCTACTGCTAAAATCATATGTAATGGTGAGTTACAGAATGAATCTCCAAGATTCAGACAAGGCTAGGACATCCTCTCTTGCTCCTGCTATATAAAATCATATTGGATGTCTTAGGTGATGAAATAAGAGAAATAAAAGGAGAAATAAAACTATACTGTTTTCCCAATAAATATAGTCTATGTAGAAAACCCAAAAGAATCTACAACAAGAAACTTCTGGTACTAATAAATAAGTAGAACATGGTTGCAAAATGCAAAATGAATACATCAAAGTTAGTTACCCTATATAGCAGCAGAAATATGGAATTTGAATGTTTTAAATATACCATTTACAATACCACAAACATATGTAAATAGAGATCTAAATTTAGCAATATACATATAGGATCTACATGAAGAAAACTACAAAACACTGATTTAATAAATCATAGAAGATCAAAATAAATATATCTGTCATGTTCGCGAATTAGAAGATTCAATACTTTTAGAATGTCAATTATTACCACTTCATCTATGAAATCAATGAAGTTCCAATAAAAAAAACAGAAAGATATTTTGTATCTATACACAAATTGGGTCAAAATTGTATACAGAAAGGCAAGGAACTAGCAGAGCCAATAGAAAACTAAAGAAGAATCAAGTTGGAGTATTGACTGACACTATCTAATGTCAAGACTTCCTATAAAACTTACTCTACCTTATAAATCTATAGTAATTAAAACACTGTAGTAATTATGAAATCCAAATAAACCTATACCATAGCCAAACTGTAAAACAGCAGTCATAGAGAAGAATCTTACATACAGGAAAAGAGAGAGAAAGAGACTACTTCAAAAGAACTCCATTGACATTGGCAGCCATCTAAACACTAATAGGGAAGCCAGAGCTATTTCCTCAAGGCCATGTGAGAAAATGTCAAACTAGAATGCCAAGTAAATTATTTTATGAGAATGATTGCAAAATAAAACATTTGAGGTAAATAAACATTTGAGGTAAAACAGAGATAGATTACTACCAACAAACTGTCACTAATGAAACCTCCTAAGAATGTACTTTATAAATAAAGTTTTGAGGGGTGCTTGGGTAGCTTAGTCGGTTAAGTGTCTGACTTCAGCTCAGGCCATGATCTCATGGTTTGTAAGTTCAAGCCCCACATCTGGCTCTGTGCTAACAGCTCAGAGCCCACAGCCTGCTTGCTTCAGATTTTGTGTCTCCCTCTTTCTCTGCCTCTACCCTGCTTGTGCTCTCTCTTTCTTTCTTTCTCTCTCTCTCTCTCAAAAATAAGTAAACATTAAAAACGTAAAGTTTTGGGGCGCCTGGGTGGCGCAGTCGGTTAAGTGTCCGACTTCAGCCAGGTCACGATCTCGCGGTCCGTGAGTTCGAGCCCCGCGTCGGGCTCTGGGCTGATGGCTCGGAGCCTGGAGCCTGTTTCCGATTCTGTGTCTCCCTCTCTCTCTGCCCCGCCCCCGTTCATGCTCTGTCTCTCTCTGTCCCAAAAGAAAAAAAAAAAATCTTAAAAAAAAAAAAAAAAAAAACGTAAAGTTTTGAGAAGCAAAAAAGACAAGTAAATGAAAAAAAACTGTGGACATGAAATTAAAGATAAGCAAACCTTTACTATATATTGATAATATTTAATTTATAAAACAAAAAACTGATACAGCTAAAAGGTTGAATAGCAATAATAAAGGTGAACAGAATTTTATCATTGTGTATTCCAAATTAATGCAACAATATTACTTAATTTTAAATGTTTACTTATCCATGTTGCAAGTTAATGGAAAAGTATAGAAATAAAATGTATACCTTTAAAACAATTAAAAGGGAAAAAATGGAATTCAGTCAATAATAACAATACCTAAGTTACAAAAAGCCAGAAAATTATAATCTCCAAATCATATGATATAAATAAATCAAAATAAGTCAATAATCCAAATAAATGTAAATATTATAATCTTTTCAGTTGAAAACAGATTTTCATTTAAAAAATCCTGACCAAAAAATAGCAGGTATAGTTCCATTAAAATCACCCTATTATCACTTCTGTTCAATATAGTATCAGAGGTTCTAGCCAGCACAAGTTGACAAATTAAAAACAAACAAGCAAGAAGAAAAAGGTAAAAATTAGGGTGGAAAAACAAATTTGTTATTATTTTCAAATAGTAACATTATCTACTTGGAAAACTTCAAATAACCTATAAAAATTACTGGAATCAATAGATATGACCAGTCTTCTTACCTGTAAGATTAAAAATGAAATTTATTCTATGTTTATATATACCAGTGATAGATATGAAATTTCTAGAATTTAAAATAGTAGTATATATCATCATTTAAATAGCAACAAAGAAATAACTACCTCCATAGTAATAAGCACACCAAAGAAGAAAATTATAAAACTTTTAATTCAAAGATACTAAGAAAGTATACAAAATAATTATATTTTTAAAGTTATTGTACCAATTTATAAAGATGTCAGTACTTCCCAATCTATAGGAAGACTCATTGTAATGCCAACACACAGTGCAAAAAAATTTTCATTGACTTCACATGTTCAACTAAAATGTACATGGAATTCAAAAGGCAAAAGAATATTCCTTTTTGAGAAAACAAAAGTATATTTGGTGAATATATATTTGACCTAGAAGAAATAAGGATCTTACCAAAGGAAGAAGACATTAAGATATTAAGTGATATGATACTAACATGGTCATGGAGAAATAAATAAATGGCATAGAACAGGAAGCTAAGAAGAATACCCACCCACATGAAAATATTGATGTATGACAGAAATGTCATTACAAGCCTTTGGAGAAAAGATGGATTATTTACTAAGTAGTGATAGAAAAAATGAGTATTGATATAAAAAAGCTAAAAACCTATGAGATGTCACTTACAAAATTTTGTCAATATGTAAATTCATCGATTAGAAAGGAAAAAAATTTTTAAAGAGAATATAGATTTGCTGCTCAATTTTGGGAATAGAAGGATATCTTAAGATACGTAAAGCAGACGCAAAGATTGAACATTTTGACACTATAAAATTACGAACCCCTCTCAATTAATAGATACCTCAAAGAAAATGAAAATAAAAGCCACTAGCTGGAAAAAAATGTTTGAGACAATTATAATGTAAAATAAATACTGGTAAAGTCTCTACTTCGAATAATAGCAATTTCCCAAATATCATCTCCAGAGCACTGAATATCCTCTAGCCTAGAAAAGGAATGTTACTTTACATTTTTCTAACATAAGAACTACAGGAATTGATTCTACCCAAATCCAGCAGGGACAGAGCAAGATGCAAATACTCAGGGAGTCTAAAGCAATCTAATATCATAGGCCAAATATTAGTAGCATATTGATCGCAGTTTCTATCCAGTGCAAAAATCTGTATTTTGTTAGTGTACTGCATATGGATTGTATATTCTACTTTATGGATGGGATTGGAAAGCATTTCCTCCTGAGTACCACAGAAAGTTAGCTGTGTATATAATTTGATATCTTTAGATTGCATAGCAACACATTTCCCAAGCACTTCCTGATGTGAAATTTAACTTGAAAGTTAGATTTGTATGCTCCAGCTCATGAAGTTGACACTGTTCTGACTACCACCACGGGCAAGTTATTCTCTGCATGGTATGGAATTTTGGAATTTAATTAGAGATGCTACATGATTTCAGTTACTTGTGAATTGTTGAAATGGAGATTTGATAATCCTCAGGAAAATGTTGTTCTGACAGAGAAAAAGAACAGATATGTAGTTAATTTGCATTTTAGTGTTTGATGTAAGGGTGACCGCTTTAGAGAAAATTGCAAAATTGTCTATCGCTTATCGCTTACTCATAGGTTCTGTGTCTGATGTGACATTCCTCCAGTGACTATACAATTGATCAGAAAGTTACAGAAGCAGGAATTTTGACGTTAATGGTAATTAAGACTAAAGGCAATGCCAGTAGCTCTGAGGGACAGGAAACTGAACTTATTTTTACATAAAAAAGGCACCGGTACAAATTGTGGCATGCATAACACTATATTGTATGTGATTTTGTGTATCTATAACCACCACTGTACCATCTGCCCCAGAAAACAAGGGCTTTATCAAACCTAACTCCTTGCATTTTACATGGAAGGCACTCAGTAAATATTTGCTGAATGAAGAACTGAATGGCTAGATTACGAGATCTTTTTCTCCTTAATGAACAGATTTTACAGGAACAAATAAAGATTAACCAGATTAAATACAAAGACGATTTTTCCAGGGTCCTGTGGTAGATATGCTATATTCTAGCAAATGTGCATTCTTAGAGAACCACCAAAGCATACTGCCAACAGTGCTGTGGGAGAGGGGGTAAGGCATTTAGGATTAGAGTCAATTTTAAAATTATGCAATTTTAAAATGTTGTAAGCATAAATGCTATGAAAAAAGTGAGTTATTATCAATGATGGTTTTTTCAGTCGTCTCTATACATTGTGGTTTAAATGAAGCCAGGTAAGTGCAAGTTAATTATATAAATTTTACAAAGTGCTCTTTAAATATTGGTGTTTTCATTTTATAAAGCACATTATAAAGTGTGTTCATATAAAGCGGAGCCTCATAAATTTGATATTTCCCAAGGACAAATGGTATAATTATATTATTGACAAAAAAAACAGTGTATATTTTAAAACCACTCAATAAAGGGTTACTTAGTGCAAACTTCTGCAATAAATGTAATAGTAAAAATAGACTGTAGATCTTAAACAGAACACGTAATATATTTTACACATGCACCTCCTAAAATAATAGATGTATAAGTATATACTCAGCACATGAAACAATTGTTTTCATTTGTTTGTTAAACATTTAACCTAAAAGAACATTAAATATTTAGAAAATAATTGTTGTGATTTAAAATTAAAATTTCATGATGTTTACTAGAATGTTCTAGGTTACTATAAAGTGATGTCAGAATAAATTTGTTTTGAATTATTTTCTAAGAAATCAGAAGCATTCAAAATATTTCCACAAATTTCCTGGTCACCCCCAAAACAGTATAATGCTTGGTGTGTATTTTTTATTGTTGTTATTTGTAGTAGTGATAATGATGATACGATTTTAAATTGTCTAAAGAATAATCAAATCTTTCCTTAATCTTTCCTACAAATCTATTTTATTCTAAACAGTCTTAAAACAACATATGATAGATATCAGAACTTCAGTCTTCACTGGAAAAACATGCAAGGAAAACTGTTGTAAATTTATCTGAAACTCTTAAGAAGATTCTAAACTTCCTTAAATGATATGTTAAAATAAGCATAAATATTCAAACAACATATGCTGATTTTCATTGTGTCTTCACTCAGCTAATGGGTTAAGGCACCTAGAGGATGGGCATTAATTAGGTAATGCTCAGTAAGTAGAGAAGGGAAATAAACTTCCTACTTTGTTAAGGTAAGATTTATATCCTTGACTTCAGGAAAAGTGGATGAATTGAATAAAAGAGCTGACATTTGTAAAGTCTTGAGTATATGCCAGGCACTAATTTATGTGATTTACATTAACCCCACAACAACTGAGTGAGGCTAATACCATTATGCAGTCCATTTCACAGATGAGGAAACTGACAAACAGAGAAATTAAGCAACTTGAACTGACATTCAGACCTAAACAATCTACTCTGGAGCCCAGGCTTTTAACAATTAGGCAAACTGCCTTGCGTTGGATTAGATCTATTTGAACTGAAACAATTTTGGGGGTCAGCAGCTACTGGCGCTATACTGTGAAGGAAGGAAAGACATGTAGCACAAAGCTTCTGCCCTGTAGCAGATTTCAATCTCATAGATGTTCATAAATATTGAACACTTAGAAATGTATGTGCAGATTTTTGGCATGCCAAATTATCTTTTTATCTGATGTGCAGATCTACATATTTCCAACTCCCTTCTCTGAATTCCTTGGTATGAAGTGGCCTGGATTGTGTATTTTGGCACCTAATCATCTACTTGTTCCTGTTGTGGGCAGGGTCACTCAGTTGGACAATTCATTGAATGCCTATATTGTATAAGGAATTATAGTGACATTATTTTTGTCCTTTATCAACCAGATGTCTTCAACCCCGGGTCCTAGGTTATATAAAGACTACAAGAGGCCACCATGCACGGTTTTAATGGAATTGATTTCTAAATTCTCATATTCTTATATGTCCTTCTTAAAATTTATCTGAGAACAAATCTAAATTCATATAGTATGTTCCTACTTCATACAGTTACAGGCACATTCCTTTCTCACCCCTAATTTTAATACGGTAGATTAACCAAAGCTTTAAAAAAAACTCTAGGATGCTAAACAAAGGGATACATTTAAATATTGGTTACAGGAAATTTTCCTTTAATCATTATTCAAAGCTGTCTTAAACCTTAAAAATCTTTCTTTTTATACACTGACACACACATAGGCATACAATATCAATACAAATGCACATACATAGAGTTTTATTTTTAAAATGGATATTCTGACCTATGACTAAAGACTACATTCAGAATAGCCAAAGCATAAGTTACTGATGCTCTTTTATTTTATTTATTTATTTATTTATTATTTTTTTAATTTTTTTTTCAACGTTTTTATTTATTTTTGGGACAGAGAGAGACAGAGCATGAATGGGGGAGGGGCAGAGAGAGAGGGAGACACAGAATCGGAAACAGGCTCCAGGCTCTGAGCCATCAGCCCAGAGCCCGACGCGGGGCTCAAACTCACGGACCGCGAGATCGTGACCTGGCTGAAGTCGGATGCTTAACTGACTGTGCCACCCAGGTGCCCCTACTGATGCTCTTTTAAATTGTCAATATTTTATACTTTCTGCAGGAGTATTAAATTCTGCAAGTTTATTAGAAAAACTTGTTTTTTTCAGATGTTTTATTAAATTATGTAGTTTAAACTGACTTTATAAATATATGAAATATTTATTACTATGTTAATGAATTTTTAAGTTTTTTTCACATTTAAAAATGAAACATAGATTATCTATCTCTTAATTTGAAGAAATATACTTATTTCACCTTACAATTAAAAAAAACCCTAAGATGTACACTTAAAATATGGAGGCAAGTATAAGTTATTCTTTCACTGTTTCAAATTATTGTTTCCCAAGCTATTTCATAAATAAATAGTAAAACAAATATGAAGAGAAAAAATTGAAGAGAGCCTAGAGAAAACTACTACTATTTAAGCTCTCAAAGAACAGAGTTCCTGTGAATCTACAGTAAAATTTTATAAGTGAATTTCCACTGTTTAAGCTGAGCATGTATATTAAAAGACATGAAATACTAGAAGTTTAAACAACATACTCTAATACTCCACTGTTAACATTCCGTAGTAATCAGTCTTGCTGGGAATTAAATAATAACTCTTAGTATGGCAATGGTTGATACAAATCTTTCTCTGTAGCATTGATGGAATATTTTTGCTACCACAATGTCCCATAATAACATTCACTAAAGCTCTGTGTTGTACATCCATAAGCATTTGTTTACTCATGAGTCTGTTGATTAGCAACAGACTAATCAACTGGGAAAACTAGAAGACTCACCTCCACTCTATGGGTCTCTCATCTTCCAGTAGCAACCAGGGCATCCCTCAGAGCAATAGGAGAAATATAAGAGAGCAAGTAGAGGGGCAGCTGAGTGGCTCAGTTGGCTAAGTGTCCAACTTTAGCTCAGGTCATGATCTCATGGTTCGTGGGTTCAAGCCTTGCATTGGGCTCTGTGCTGAGAGCTCAGAGACTGGAACCTGCTTTGGATTCTGTATCTTCCTCTCTCTTTGCCCCTCCCTGCTCTCTCTCTCGTTCTCTCTCTGGCTCTCTCTCAAAAATAAATATTGAAAAAAAATTTTTTTTAAATAAGAAAGCAAGTAGAGACACTCAAGGCTTCCTGAGGCCTTGACTTAGAATTGGTAGAAAAATACTTCTAGCTCATTTCATTGACCAAAGCTAGTCAAATGACCAAACCCCATATAGAACACTATAAGGTTATACAGTAAAGGTCATGGTTACAACGAGAAGTAAAAAAAAAAAATTGTAATCAGAGCAATTTTTGCCATTAAGCTCAGAAATATACATGCTGGATTACATCATTTTTCCTTATTATTTTTTTCAGAACAGTGAAATCTGTTTGCCTAGATGTTAGCTTGGAGACATTTTTAACAGTTTTGAGGTAAAGTGACCATTTTCTGCAAAGTCTCATGTATGGGGAAAAAAAAACACACTTTATATAGAATCAGAATTTCTAAGCCATATATTTCAATTTACAGGAGAACTAAAACATGTACTATTATGATTATAAAAGAGGTAAAGGAAAGACTTCACAGTGTAGGTAGGGCCAAGGGTCAATCTGATTATTCTCCAGGCTTTTTATATTTGCTGTATTTAGTACCTTCCTCTTATATATGGTACTTTTTTCTCTACTTGTCTATTAATATAATGATCACGTATTATAGCTGTAATAGATAGAAAAATCATGGGTCAATAATCAGAAGATAAAAATAAATTAGTTTTCATACTGAACCAGAGTCTTCATTTCTCTTTGTGAATTTCTTTGTTTTATTTTGTTTCTTTTTTAATTTTTTAAAAAATTTTAAATTTTAAATTAAAAAAAAAAATAAACGTTTATTTATTTTTGAGAGACAGAGAGAGATAGAGCATGAGCAGGGGAGGGGCAGAGAGAGAGGGAGACACAGAATCCGAAGCAGGCTCCAGGCTCTGAGCTGTCAGCACAGAGCCTAACACAGGTCTCAAACCCACAAATTGCGAGATCATGACCTTAGCCAAAGTCAGACACAACCAACTGAGTCACCCAGGCACCCTTCTCTTGGTGAATTTCTTAAAGTGAATGATCTTTCATTGTATCTTCTCTGTCTTCACATATATTAATTTGTAGAGCATATTAACAGTGTAAGAGGCAACAAATTTTGTGACTAAATGGTGGTGTTTAAAGAAAATTGTGTTTGTGAGGAAACCCTAGATGAGGAAAGAGTTTTACATGTATTTGCAGATATCACAGTATTTTCATTGTTTAGCAAAAAGAACAAAAATATTAAATTATGACATTTTAATCTCTGGATAGGAAAAGCTTTATGTGATATCAGTTAAGAAATATCAACAAGGGGGGCACCTGGGTGGCTCGGTGGGTTAACATCTGATTTCAGCTTAGGTCACGATCTCATGTTTCACGAGTTCAAGCCCCATGTCAGGTTCCACACAGAAAACACAGAGCCTGCTTGGGATTCTCTCTCTCACTCACTCTCTCTGTCTCTCTCTGCTCCATCCTCACCCTCTCTCTTGCTTTCTCTCAAAGTAAATTAAGTGACAGAAAGAAAGAAAGAAAGAAAGGTCAACAAGGGAAATGGTGTATTCACATAGAGCATCAATTACTAAATCTAGTAAGTGGTGTAGAGTCAGGTAGAGATATGGCTTTTGTTTATGCAAATACTTAAGTCAGTCTTAAGAAAAATCACTGGCATTAATCTTAAAACTATATTTCACAGAATATGCTACTGAAAAATAATAGAGTCTTGATGATAATAGTGACAATGTATTTTCCCTCCTGTAGAGCAATAACTGGTAAAAGCAACAAGCTCATGATAGTGAATCATGTTCCATTTCTCCCAGAATATACACTCTTTTCTAACCTTTATGTCTAGTTTTAAATTTCACTAATGTTACACCATTCTGTGAACACACATTTGGTGCCTTCTACATGAAAAGCACTGGACTAGACATTCCGGTTTAAAAAAAAAAAGGAAGGTGGGGGGATGGGCAGTGGCCTCCTCCTAAAGTTGCTCACAAAATATTAAGAGAAATAAGACATGTATGCAAATAGCTAGAAGATAAATGTCTAGTCTTTATAAAAAGAGAAATAGACAAAGTCTTGAACTTCAGAAGAGGGACAATAATACTACACCAAATCAAAGCTATTATTGGTTGCCTTAGAAAATAAGGAATGTAATTCAGTCACATAAGCAACAAGTATTTTGAAGTTTCCTCTCTGGCTCCAGTAACATGCTAGCAACTGTGATAGAAAACAAAATAAAACACAAAGACAAGCACAGTGACTGGCCTCCATGATTTGTCTCTAGTCATCTAGAGAAAGACTTGATGCAGCACAGAATGCAAGTGCATTTAGGGCCAACAAAAAAGAGATCAGTGGAACCTGGCAGGAAATGCTTCAGGAAGAAATAAAACCCAAAGTGAGATGGAAAGACAAGGGTAGACAATGGCTGAGGTGAAGGCAAGGGCACCAACAGAGATGGAGAATCCATAACAAGCATCTGTGCTCCAGGAGAAGGGAGCAGATACATTCATTTTTATAAATGTCTTTTTGGAGGACATAACAATGAAATAAAAACTTATTATAATAAGGGAAAGAGCAGACAAAAAGAGAAATGGAATTTAAATAGTAAAATTTGATTCAAAATGCCATCAGGGGAACTTCTAGTTTCATAAATGAGTCAAGATTTGTTTGGCAGCTAACTGAAGGATGGATTGGAAGAGGCAGAGAGAGGAGAAACAGATGTCAGGAAAAATTCAAATCCTTTTGCCAATCTAGAACTATATTCCATTCTTCACTCCCCCTTGAGGAATGAAGGATTTATTTCCCCATCTGCTAGGACTGCTGCCAGCAGACAACTTTAAGTTGTCAACCCCCTTTGAGGATTCCTTCAGCAAAAGAGAAGGACCTGCCAAACATCACACCCCCTTCCCCGGGAGGCCTGCATCCAGTCTACTTGCCTCAGATGGGGAGATCGCTAAAGGGTCATGCTATCCTCAGAAGTTTAGAAGCTTAACTTCTTCCTCAGCCCAACATCCTTCCCCTTCCCCTTCCCCTTCCCCTTCCCTTCCTTTCCCTCCCCCAGGGTCATCTCAGGGGCACTCCCCAACAGACCTCCATCTTGGAGTCAGCTTCACAGGGAACACAAGTTGTGAAATTCTCTTTTGCTTCTCTTTACAGAACTGTAACTGTTCTTTGAGGTACACAACGTTGCCAGAATGAATGTGATAACAGTGCCTTGGCAGCTATGTGCCCTTGTTGCCTGTCTCTGTTCCTGCCTTAAGGAGCTACTTTTACGCTGACATCTATACTAAGTACTTCCACAGGGCACAGAAACACTGTAAAAACAATGGCGACACCTACAAAAAAATAGTTTCTTTCTCATTTTTGAAGAGTAATGAGTAACTATATCTTAAAATGTTTCCCTCAATCCATTTAGCCTGGAGCCATCTTTCCCTTTCAAGAGGACATTATTTCACATAAATTTAAAACATATTGTCGATTCCCTCCTCTCTTCAGTGTACCTCCCGACTATCACCATCACCTCACTTCACCTCCACTCTGGGTAATCCTGTGGGCTGAATTACTCACTTTATGACCTAACTGCACCTTCACCATTTATAACAGCTTAGGCCATAAGAATTATGAGAAGAAAGGACAGGTTTATTTGCTGGTAGGTTGGTCTTCTCTGTAAAAGGTCCAGAGGGCATACGATTTCCTTTGGAGACTTTTAATGGGAGCAAGCTTTAACAAGTAGAACTAGACTGAATGAAAAAGCCCTATTCATCTACCCATGTTCCCTTTTTAAAAAACATGTATTTTATGTGTGCAGGAACCTGCTTCCAAATAATGTTTCAAATGTTGTAGCTTTCAAAATGTGATCGTGCTAAATCTTTGAAAGTCATTTTCACCATTAGAAAATACTATGGGTTTTTTTTTTTAATTTTTTTAACGTTTATTTATTTTTGAGACAGAGAGAGACAGAGCATGAATGGGGGAGGGTCAGAGAGAGAGGAAGACACAGAATCCAAAGCAGGCTCCAGGCTCTGAGCTGTCAGCACAGAGCCCGATGCGGGGCTCGAACTCACAGACTGTGAGATCATGACCCGAGCTGAAGTCGGACGCTCAACCGACTGAGCCACCCAGGCGCCCCTATGGGTTTTAACTAAGATATTAGAGAGACAAAGGTGATACATAAAATGAAAGATAAAGCAGGCATACCTGATACAACGTGTTCTCCACATATTCAGGGAGCAGAACCTTCTTTAATGGAGCTAAATGAAAATCGCCATCATTCTTCTCCAAAACTGTTTACTCATTGGCTCACTAGGGAAGAAAAGCCACATCTTTTGATTAAGTGCAAATTCACAAGCAAAGCTAAAAGGTCACAACTTCTATCATTTAATTCATTTGAAGGAGAATGCTCCAATTAAAGTAAGAAGGGCTCACACTGTTTTCAGAGTCAAAAACCCTTGGCCTGAAGGCTGGTCTTCTGGAGATGCTGGCAGGGGTGAGTTTACTCTAGGGGCTTTGGGCCCAGGCTGGAGAATGCCCAGCGGGAGGTGAGAGTGAGGTGAGGTTTTCTGAGGAATGAGGAAATGATGACTGCAGGGGTTATCTCCCAGGGAGCTTTGTTTCTCGGGGATAATAAAGGCAGATCCAAGGGCCTACACCTGCACAACCCCTGGGCACGCAGCTTCTACAGCAGCTGGGTGATCTAGGCCTGGGCTGGCTGCCCTCACCCCAGGAGGTCAGCGGGCGTTTGTCCCGAGTGTCCAGCCCCAAGACCAGGGCTCCCACAACCTGAACCCGGCCCTGCCCCCTGGCCAAAATCAACAAGCAGAAACAGACGCCAGCCCTCCTGCCAACCGCCAGCCTCTTCCCGCCCTTGGGCCCACGGGGTCGCGGGGAAACCTTTGAGAGCCCCCCCCCATCCCGAGAGTGGCAACCTCTAAGGCCTAGCAAATTGGGGAGAGCAGCGTGCGTAGGAGGGAAGAAACCACCATCCGGGGCTCCCCAGGGCCACCACAGGGCTCCAGAGGCCTGAGCCACTCTGGCTCTGGGCATAGGCAGGCTAGAGGACAGTGGGCTGGGGTCGCAGACAGGGCCCGGAGTCTCGCCCAGCCTGGAGGGAGGGGAAATATTTCTTTCCAGCCCTCTTGTCCAGGTAGTTCCTGTGAAGTAGGAGAAGGAAGAGGGAGATTTCCTCAGTTCTGAGCCCACCCAGCCCTCAAGCACACCTTCCCCCCTACTCCTGGGTTACATCTTCTGGCTCTATCTTTTTTCCCTTTGGAGGGAATTGGGTCCTAACTAATGAGGAATGAGAGAGAGAGAGAGAGAGAGAGAGAGAGAGAGAGAGAGGAGAAAAGATTTTCTTTCCTGAAGGAAAGAAAGTGATATCATTTTGCTCAGATTAGATTGTGCACCTGAGCAGGTGTCTAGATGTTCCATCAAATCGTTTTAAGTCCTAAAAACTGAATTTCTTGCATTTGGAGGGAAACTTAAATTTAAGTCTAATCTTACTTGCATCTACAGTAGTCCCCCATCCATGAGAAATGCTTCCAAAAGCCCCAGTAGATGCCTGTAAATGCATATAGTACTGAACGCTATATATACTTTGTTTTTTATAGGTACCTACCTATGATAAAGTTTGACTTATGAGCTATGCACAGTAAGAGATTAGCATAAAATAGGATAATTATAATAATATAGAAGTTATGTGAATGTGCCCTATCAAGCTCTGTCCTTCTTACAATATCTTATTGTACTGTACTCACCCGTCTTGTAATGGTGTGAATACAGAGGGGAGAACGAGATAGGCATTACAACTTAGCATTAGGCTACTTAAGACCTTCTCAGGATAAACAGGGATCTTCTGCTGTTAGACTGTGGTTGACCCTGGGTAACTGACACCACAGAAACAGAAAACTGGGATAAAAGGGAATCACTGTATTATCTGTAGTCACTAGGGCTCTCTACCAGTTCAAAAATGCAAATGAAGTACATTTCATATAGATCTAGTACGCAGGAAGAAAAGGAAGAAGAAAAGAAAGAGAAGGAAGAAGAAAGAGAAGGAAAAAGAAAAGGGAAAGAAAATAAAAGAAGGAAGGAAGGATGGAAAGAAAGGAGGAAGGAAGGAAGGGAGGAAGGAAGGGAGGGAAAAAGAAATTAGCCTGAGACCAACCATCAGATTAATTGTGGAGAGCAAAACTAACCAATTAAGTATTCATTTCCAGGGAAGCACACAGCTGAAGTCAAAAAGGGAGAAAAGGTTAGTCAACAGATTTTCCTTCTCAGATATTATAAATAGATTTAATTTTTTCTGAGTTTACGCCTGGAGACCTACGGAAGAAATGTTTTGCTATGTAGATTGTAAGCTACATGATACTGTTAATTTTGTTTCTAAATAAATCTAAATGTAAATGAGTCTCTTACTTATGCAGAAATTTAGCTAAATAATAATGTTATTTGTTAAATCAAAAGTTGGATTATTCTAATTATCATCTCAAATGTTACAATACTGAGTCCCTCACACAATACTGAGACAAAACTGTCTTTAAAGAAAGCTTTAAAGATAAAAGCTAATCAGGAAAAAACACTTTAGTGTTTTCTGGTAACCAATTAATGAAAACTGCCCTTCAACTGGGAAAAGAAATAGTTTTCTGGTAGGGTACCCTCTCTAAGGAGAGAGAGAGAGAGAGAGAGAGAGAGAGAGAGAGACCTCAAGGCAACCTAGCTATATGCATATGTGGCAACATCCCTCAGGACCTTGTAACAGGAGACCTCCTAATCCGACTGTATGTTTATGTGTTACCATATATGGGAGACAAAGAAATAGAAAATGTAAAAAAACTATGCCATACGGCGTTGAGGGCTTAGTTCATGGAGTACGAACCCAACTGAGCAGTGCCTGCATGAATAAAGTTGTTTCCTGGAAAGAAAAGCCTCCCTGTCAAGACTCTCTGTTCAAGAATCCTGCTACAGTTTAAGCTCTTACAGTCTAATACCTGGGTTGATATTAGCTAAAGAAGTTTAAACTCCAACAGCATGTGAATAGACTATAATTTGTATGAGAGATGGCTGGGTAGCTGAGTCAACTGAATAACCAACTCTGGATTTCCACTCAGATCATTATCCCAGGATCATGGGATGAAGCCACACACAGGGCTCTGTGCTGAGCAGGAGCCTGCTTAAGATTCTCCCTCTCCCTGTCTCTCTCCTACTGCCCCTCTCCCCTGCTCACATCTCTCTCTCTCTCTCTCCCTCAAATTAAAAACTAAAAATGAAACAAAATGAAGAATATAATTTTATGAGAATATCATGGAGAGATCTCAAAAATTCACTCTATTTTATGTCTAACTTTGAAATTTCAAATGTGATTAAAAATAAGCAATAGATAATGTTACAAAATATTTACTTTGCCAAACACTGTTTTCTGCTGAATGTTGCCTTTTCCCCCAACTTACCTATCTAGTTCACTCTTGGAACCTCTGTGACTAAAATGATCAGTTGATTGCTGATTAATGTATCTCAGTCATCACTTTATGATTTCTTGAATAGTTACCATTTTTTAATGGTAGTTCCATTTTCTCCCTCAAGGTTCTTCATTGTCCTGAAAAATGCATTTTAGTGGTGTGGCTTACCATGAGTGATGCAAATTTGACCAATGTTACTCACCTTTGAACAGGCATCTTTACATTCTCTCAAAAAGGGCAAAATGTCCCCTTCTCTTCGCTCCAACAGGTGCAGGCAGCTGGCAAGCTGAGGCCCTGCAAGGCCATGAAGGTGAAGAAGAGGGGCGGCAGTGGTGAGGCTGGGATAGGGACACAGCCTGTTCCAGGGGCCTCTGGCCAAGCCTGGAGCGCCAGCCCAAGCCGCAACTTCAGAGCAAAGGGAATCTGGGTCTGGGAGAGAACCGGGCCTCTGCGGAGGAACAGCTATAGGGCAGGAGGATGTGCTGGGGCGGCCGCGGATCACCGCTGGCAACTTACCTATGCTTACGCGAGGAGAATATCTACAAAATCGACCTCATCAGGTTCAAGATTTGAGACACGGATTCAGGCACTGTCCTCTTTGAAATCAAGAAGCCCCAGCCTCAGAGTGGTTGCTCATCAACCGGCGGGACCTGGACCCCAATGCTGGGTGCTTTGTCCACCATGAGTACACACCTGCCTTCCTGGGTCAGAGGCAGGTGGGAGCCACGGTGGAGTCCACGGTGGGAGACAAGTCTGTCAACCACTTCCTCATGATTGAGAGGCACTAAATCGCAACCAGCTCCAGGTCTGCCTGGGGAGTGTTCCGAGAGCCCTGGATCCAGAGTCAACTATGGGAGGGAGGGTGCCTCATGTCCCACATCCAAATCAGCGAAGCCCATGGGCCTGGAGCATGGAGTGGGGTGGTAGGAGGTCTGTCTGCCTCCATGTCCAGAAATGCCTCCTGGGAGAGAGGTAGCCAGGACTTCCTGACAGCATAGTTGGGCCTTTTTGGAGCTTAAGCATAGTGTTCCCCTATCTAGGTTTTGAAGAAGTCAGGGCAGGGACCCATTCCTTGTCCCCTGCCCACCACCAACAGGCCATTTAGAGTTGTAAATTCACAGATGAAAATCCATGGTGGGGTTTGGCTTCCATGACTCCCAAGGGAGTCTGAGCCCTGGGCCCACCCCAGGTGTTACCATCCGGGGCCCAGCCACTGCCTGTGATGTGTGGGAGGGACTGGACCAACTGCATATACTTTTCAAAAAACTCTTTTTCCTTTACTTTTTAAAAAGAAAAAACAAAGCAAAGTGTTGGAGAAACAGGAGTCTAAACAGAAAATAAATAATGTAACAGATTAGGATCAAAGGCAATTAAATAGTGACCGTTTTAACATTTTCTCTTGTTTACAAATATCTTCATTTCCTTACATAAACTGGCTCACACTTATATGGATTTTATTCTCAAAATAGCTTAGTCTACACATAGCTGCACAGCACTTCAGTTTATTAATTGTAGTATCAAAATTTACTACAACTTATAACTCTTAAATGTAGCCTGCTAAAATAGTCAAATAGTATATTTAGATTAAAAAAAAACATGCTCATTGAGAAAGATAGTATATTTCCATTTTCTGTGTAGAATAATTTTGCAAAAGGGACAACACAAACTTAAAGGATTGATTGCATGAGAATTTGTTTAATACTCCCAGAATAGCTCAAGAAACATCAGAAACGTTTGTGAGGAGACGTGATAAATGGCTTCTAATTTCAAATGTAAAAAATCATAAGCATTTTTTATTTAAAAATATCCATTTTTTTAAAAAACGTGTTATTTATTTTAATCATAAGTTGTGCTATAATATTTTACTCTGAGTATGTTATGGCAATAGTGATTTTTTTTTTATATATGAAATTTATTGTCAAATTGGTTTCCATACAACACCCAGTGCTCATCCCAAAAGGTGCCCTCCTCAATACCCATCACCCACCCTCCCCTCCCTCCCACCCCCCATCAACCCTCAGTTTGTTCTCAGTTCTCAACAGTCTCTTATGCTTTGGCTCTCTCCCACTCTAACCTCTTTTTTTTTTTTTTTTTTTCCTTCCCCTCCCCCATGGGTTCCTGTTCAGTTTCTCAGGATCCACATAAGAGTGAAAACATATGGTATCTGTCTTTCTCTGTATGGCTTATTTCACTTAGCATCACACTCTCCAGTTCCATCCACGTTGCTACAAAAGGCCATATTTCATTTTTTCTCATTGCCACGTAGTATTCCATTGTGTATATAAACCACAATTTCTTTATCCATTCATCAGTTGATGGACATTTAGGCTCTTTCCATAATTTGGCTATTGTTGAGAGTGCTGCTATGAACATTGGGGTACAAGTGCCCCTATGCATCAGCACTCCTGTGTCCCTTGGATAAATTCCTAGCAGTGCTATTGCTGGGTCATAGGGTAGGTCTATTTTTAATTTTCTGAGGAACCTCCACACTGCTTTCCAGAGCGGCTGCACCAATTTGCATTCCCACCAACAGTGCAAGAGGGTTCCCGTTTCTCCACATCCTCTCCAGCATCTATAGTCTCCTGATTTGTTCATTTTGGCCACTCTGACTGGCGTGAGGTGATACCTGAGTGTGGTTTTGATTTGTATTTCCCTGATAAGGAGCGACGCTGAACATCTTTTCATGTGCCTGTTGACCATCCGGATGTCTTCTTTAGAGAAGTGTCTATTCATGTTTTCTGCCCATTTCTTCACTGGGTTATTTGCTTTTCGGGTGTGGATTTTGGTGAGCTCTTTATAGATTTTGGATACAAGCCCTTTGTCCGATAAAAATATCCATTTTTATATGTGCTTTTCTGTCCTCTTCCTAGAATGTTTACAACCTAAAAATAGACATTGCTTTGTTAAATGTATTTCTACTGGATATTGGTTGTTTCTTTCATTTTTTTTAATACTGGTTATTTCTTAGTAAAAAGTTCAATACATATTTTTTTGACAATGATAAGATCTATTCAGTCTTGAAGTACTTAAGTTTTGATACTCATTTCTCTGGATACACATTGGACATAATACGGCTTTGCCAAGATCAGATGACTTGGGAAAGGTTCATGCTCAATCTCCTGGATCCCTGGAGCAGCAAAAGGCCTAACAGCAGAAAGAGTAAGGCACAAGAAAGCCAGAAAGCCACCTGGGGAGCAATGTGGTTTGTTAGGTCTGTGTAGTTACAGCCTGAGTAATTGCAGGGTGCTTGCTAAGGGAACAATTTAGTTTTCTAGGTCTCTGGAGCCCTGCAACAAGCAATAGATCAGACTAGCCACCAAGGAAAGAGCTCATGTTACACAGCCCTACATATGGCAAGGAAGGCAAAACAACAAAGGATAGGAATCAATCTTTTTTATGACCTCCACTGGAACACCAAAGTAACATCATATGGTACAAGACTAAGTGACCCACCTTGGGAGAAGGCAATTGTACCAACTCTTTGAAGCATGAAAGCAGTTCTGTGGATCTTTGGGTGAATGATACATGGCTTCTAAGTATACTGTTGGGAGGAACATGTCTCATCCAAGAGTGAAATGTTTTGCACCATTATTTTCTAGGCTGGGTTGTGGAAACAAGGCTGCTGTTCTAGTTTATTCTCTCTGTTGTGGGTTTAAACATAATATATGCTTGTTTACTAATGTTTGGTATTCAGTTGCTCATGTGCCAGTGTCTTTCCAAAAGACAATCTCTTCATTTCAGAAATTCCATTTTTATAAAGGGATTGAGTCTATCCAATACTTAGCATTGAGTTAGCTTAGCTGAGGAATCATTTATCTAAAATTCATCTTCTTATAGAGAATGACTGTTTCAAGTGCACAATATTAAGCAGTCGGGTATCCAGTCAAAAAATCAAACAAGTGAAAAATGGGTAAGATGAAAATGAATTTTATCTGAAGTTAGTCCCAATGATTACATTTTGGATTTAATAACCACATTCTTTATAAAAAGAATAAAGTCTCCTACTGTAATTGCATTAAAATCATTGCCACATGAAGACATGGGCAGGAAGCTGAAGACGCAATAAAATCAGCAGAGAGATGACTTATCTCTCCTCCACTCAAAGTCATGGTCTAGGCCACAAAGAATTTTAAACTGTCCCATCCACTAAAGGAATTAGAGAACTATATAGAATTCCAGAGAACCATAGGGCCTAAGGCTCTTGGATAAGCAAAGTGAACTCCAATGACTTAAAAAAAGCTTAGGATAGTAAATAAAGAGTAGAAAGGACAAGAATGATGATAGACATAATTATCAGAGTAGTAGAAATGTCTTCTGTACTAACATCTCTGGTGTTTAGGGTCAATAAGTAACACAGCATTATTTTCTCAATTGTAACACTTAGGGTCAGGTTATAATGACAAAGTGAACAGCTATTAGGGCAAAATTAATCACAAAAGTAAAGTAACGTGGTTCTATGCAGGTGGGATAGTTTCACCTTGTTGATCAAGAGAGAAGTCAAAGGAAGCGCTGATTTTATGTATGTTCTTCAATTATTTTACAAAAACATGGAACAGCTTGATCTTTGAGAATTATACAGTCATTGCTACCAGCTTTTCTGGCCTTGGGGACAGCTCTACTCAAGGAAACTGACAGTAACTCTGTCTCTTGATTTACAGCTCAGGTAAAATATTCCAGAGGGGATCCCAAACCCAGTAGCATTTTTTGTTATGTTATGCTTACTTAAATTATTCAACTTTTATGTTATGCCTACTTTTATGTTATGCCTACTTAAATTATTCAAAAATAAGCAATAAAATCTGAGTGAGGCAGCAAGTAGGTGCTATCTACCTCCCTTAAATACTAGAACATTAATCATCAAGTTAATCTATGTGGTTTGAGAATGATGGAGTAGTCTGTTCCTGGTAACAATCCAGTCAAAGATAATCTCAGTGTGCATAAAATTAAGAATATTTACACACCCTCTCTACCACAGTCACAAGATATATATATACATATATATATATATATATGTATATGTATATATACACACAGATATATATATACACACACACATATATATACACATATATGTGTGTGTGTGTGTGTATATATATATATATATACATATACACATATATAATATTGTTAATGAAATAGGACACTTTGGCCACCTCCATTTTGCCCTCAAACTTTCTAGTTGGTTTCTCTCCAGCTGTCTCTTGGCTCAGGTATAAGACCCTGAGGGGAAATCATTCCCTGATAGGAACTGAAACTACCCCCTCAAGCAATAAGGACTGCCTTGAGCAACAAGAATGCATCCCTGTTTGATTCCAAAACAATGATGACTTAACTTTCTGCCCACCTGCATGTACCCGCCCACCTTTGTTACCCATTCTCCATTCTCCTTATATACACCTGTAAGTATTTTCAGCACTTTGGAGATAGTCTTTGAGACACTAGTGCTCTGTCTTCCCAATATCAGTCTCACTGAAATAAATTTATTTCTCATTTCACCACCACTTATTTCTCCGCCTTTGGTTTTTTTGTCGGCAGCTAGTGGATGAACCTGGTGTATCTGGGACCCCTGGAGCCCGAGCTACAGGAAGCTATCCCTGCCTCCTGGCTACAGGAAGAGATTTGCACAGAAATATTTCAGAATCATTGTGAGGCATCAGAATTGGAAAACCATGGCATGAGCTTAACTGTATTGGAATTAGTCTCACAGTATTTTCGTATCCACTTGGAGTTGAACAGTAACAAAATTAGATCAGAAATATCAATTACAATATCATTAAAGTACTTTAAAGATTAAACTTTCAATCACACAAAGGAACTAAACCCTTTAGTATGCATCTTCTTTGGAAGCAGTAGGGGAATGAGGAGCAGCAAAAGGAAGATTAGTAATGATATAACATTGATGTAATAATGTTTGGCATTTATTTATTACTTATAATAATCTAGGCACTATTTTAACCACATAACATGTAGTAACTCACTTAATTCTCTATCTGGACTGTAGGAGCCGCTATTGCATTTTCCAAATAAGAAATTTTGGGCAGAGAGAATAAGTAACTTGTTAAATATGACGCAGTTATGTAGTATCAGAGTTGGGATATGAACGCTAGCATTGTGACACCAATGCCTGTATGAAATTGAACAATTTGACGCAGATGCATCTAGATGAGCATAGGATAAATATTTCCAGGGAATAGATATAGATCCCAAGATTTTGTATAACTGGCTGATAACCCAGTTATTAACAACAGTAAAGATGAACTAAAAGTTAGCAGTAGATTCTTCTGTAGTGATAGTTACCAATTACTTCATGTGTCACAAAGAAGATGACTATTTCCATACCCTATACATAGTATATAGTGCACCCTTTGCCTAATTAAACCATGTTCCCTCCATAACATTTAAAATTTAAGACCCATATCAGACAAACAGTTAAGATCAGGTACCTGAATTTTTTGGTTTAAGCCACATCTCTAATTTCTGGTTTTACATTCAAAACTAGAAGTCAGAAAAGACACACTTCTACACAATGATTTTGACCATGACTTGTTCTGAGTACAATATGTATCTACCTACTGCCGTACTTGTGGTTTATTGCCACCATCTTCATTGCCACCATCTGCTGAACTTTTGAGCTTAAAGAAAAAACACAAACAAAAAACTAAAAGTTTACTAGATGTGATGTCACACGATGCTTTCATATATACTATAACAAAAGGCTTACTGCATCTCCTTAAAGTATGCTCTTGTAAAGTATGCTTTTAAATCATATTCTGAAACTCAGCAGTATAAATTTCATTGTCATTAATGGAAACTGCCCTGCTAAAACACCACATGATGCCTGCATAATGTATGCTGCAGTCCCTGGTGACCCATATGGCCTATAACGTATTGATTCCCTCATTACTGTATGAAGCTGCGTAAGAAGAGACAACTAATGCACTGTTTTGTCTAGCTTTATTATATTCTCCTTCAAAATAAAAGCATTTCTTCTATCTATTAAAATTACAACCTATAACCTAGGAACTATAAACAAAAGCAATTGCATTGCAACTCATGTTAAAAGCCAATATTGAATTTTATCTTATTGAACAAAGTCTTGCTGCATCAAGGTTGAGGATATCGTGTATTGGCCACAATTCCATGGCCATAGAGTAAATATTGTACTACTGCAGAATAGGATTCTGAAATATCAAGCTACTGACTTGAAATGTTTCTTTTCAGGTGTACAGATTTGAGAAGCATTCCTTAAATAATTCTACCTTGCTTAATAATTGTTCCGGTTTCTGTATTGTGTTTTTCTGTTCTTAGTACTTATAAAATTGTATTCATTATAACACAAAATGACCTGCAATGTGTGATTAGTAATTCAAGAAATTCTACTTTACTGTGTTTTCTGGTCTATTCCATTTTTGAAATTTCTATTTATTTATTTGAGAGAGAGAGAGAGAGAATGCAAGCAAGGGAGAGGGGGAGAGGAGGAGAGGGAGAGAAAGAGAGGGAGAGGGAGGGAGAGAGAGAGAGAGAGAGAGAGAGATTCTGAAGCAGGCTCCACACTCAGTGTGGAGCCCCACATAGAGCTCAATCCCACGACCCTGGGATCATGACCTGCGCCTACATTGAGAGTCGGACATTCAACTAACTGAGACACCCAGGCACCCTGATTCCATTTTTTTTAACGTGAGGTAATTAATTCTCTCTGAGAGATGTCAAATCAAATCTCAATACCTATATACAATCATCAGGAAACTAGGATTGCCAGTCAGGAACACCAACAAGTACGTAGGTTAAATTTCTTAGTTGAGAGAATTAAGTGGGCTGTAAAGAGTTGGGTTAGACATTTCATTAAATGTGGTTCTAGAGAGAAGATTATTTTAATGTTAATCTATGTAAGCTTTTTAGGAGTTCTGTGAATGTCAAGAGAACTTGATGTATATGAGAAGGATGAGTAGAAGATGGAAGAAGAAATGGATTGCAAACTGAGATGGATTCAAAATTCCAAACCTAAAAACACTGATTAATCCATAATTTTCAATAGTAAATCCACTTTCTTGATAGTTACCCACCATATTTTTTTCATAAGTCCATTTACATATATTTGCATTAACCAAAAGATTGTTAGATGTACCTAAAAAGAGGGAGACCCAGTTTTCTAGTGTTTGGGGGCTGGGATAATGCTGTTAAAAAGGAATAGTCTTATTCAATGAGAGGTTTCAACCCTGAGCTAGCCCTATTGTAACTCTGAAATAATTGGCTGAAACTGACACATCATTCTCCTAATCCGATGTGATTTGGATTTCTATGTAATATAAATAAGAAGATAAAGGAGAAGGTAACATCTTAGCATACCTCTCCTGTGGAGAATCATAACTCCCTAAGATTTGTTACCTTCTCCCATGTTTCCAGGAACTGTAGCCAGTCTCAAGAAAAAAAGAAGGAAAAAAAGTGTCTTCTCTCCAAAAGCATTATGTATAAATCCAAATCACAACCAATTAAGGGAAGGATGTATCAGTTTCAGCCAATTATTTCCACTCTTCATTCTTTAGGTTAGCAAAACCTGATACCTAAATCTCTCTTTTTCCTCCTAACTCTACTTCTATCCCTCTTTAGCTGTGTCTCTAGTCTCATTGGTTTAAATATCTCATTAAATAATTTTCTCAAGTATATTAGAGCAATCATTCTTTTTAAATAAAAGAAAACAAATATTATGGATATAAATATTCTGTCCAAAATTAATTTCTTAATCTTTAGGCTCTAAAGCATATTGTCTGAGAGCAATACCATAATGAATGGGTTTCTAAACTTACATTTGTCTTCCAGAGTGGATCAATTCAATCAATTTACAATAACTATTGAAGATATTTGGCACATAAGATGCAATTTTAGTAAGATAAGAACAATGTCATAGAATACTCAATCTAGTTGTGGTGTAGATGTGTAATCAGAGGGAAGGTTGAAGGGTTGGGGAATGCCTGACACCTAAAGAGGAAAAATTCCCTTGACTTCATTGTTCTTAGGTCATCTATAGATGTTCTCTTGATCATACGCAAATGCTTCTCTTCCTTAAAAGAGTTTTGCAGACATTTGACTTGGAGGAAGAAAAGAAGTGATTTTTGGAAGTTAGAAGAAAACAAATATTAAGTAACTTTGTGTGTTATGCTATGTAGTAACTGGAATACACAATGCACTCTCATTTTACTCCAGTGATCCAATGAGGCAAGTACTACTCAGAATTGAAAACCTGAATTCTAGAAACTTTTCTCAGCAGTCCCACATGTCTTTGTCAACCTCTCGCACTTAGAGGTCAGACTCCCCAGTCTTCCATTTAACCTCAGTGACATTTCTGAGTTTTCAACATGAAAGGTTCAAATGGAAGACATTTTATGATCTTGATGAGAGTGATTGAAGACCGAAGGAAGCTGATTTTCCCGGGTGCATCATGGAATTTCTTTTGTTATGTAATAGCCACATTTAACAATCTCAACATTTATTAATTACCTTTCTCTCACAACTAAGAAATCATATATTTTCTAGCATATGTTTTTGGGATGCCTTTTTAATTAAAAAAAGAAATAAATAAGAGTACTGTCTCCATTTTTAGAGTGGTTATGGGTACAAACCCTCTAAATCATATGGTTTGCTTATCAGGTTAAAGGGAGGGATATTTACCAGTCTTGAATCACACGTTTGCATCCTTGCCTCAGTAGCTTCAGTGCAAATCACTGTGCGAGTTGAGTCAGACAAGCTGGGGACTTACATGAGATATAATCAGGAGCACACAAGCTGTTCTGCACTGATATAACTTATAATAGGAGTTTCATGGAGCTTCAAGGTTTCTCACAGAGAACTTCAGAGAGGTGAGATTCTGGAGTAAGTGCGAGAAAACAAAGTAAAGGAAAAGAATGTGTCTCCTTGTTGTCATGGTTATTTTTTCTAAATAGGAAACAAATGCCAGTAAATAAAATGTAAGGCCACAAAAAGCAAGTTTATCCTGAAGTGTATTTTTTGACTCCTACACTGGCCTTCCCATTACCTACCACCACTATGACTCAAGATTCTCCTGGAGTTTACCTTTCCTATCATGGAATTCATGTACAGGTTCCCGGATCACTCAGACTGTACTCTGTGAACTTCCTGGGAATCTTACCACCAAGAAGGCCTTACTTTTGCATCTATTTAATCATTGCTTCAGGTATATATTCAGCATCATCCAGAATATATGAGAATAGAAAAAATACAGAAAAAGACATACAGACATATTTTAAAAGCATTTAATTTCATCTGCAATACCTCAAAATAATTTCCTTCTAAGGATTCATGATTTGCATCCAAAAATATAAATTACCTAATGCTTTAAACACTGCTTTTATCTGTGGGTCTTACTGTTATTTTTATTATTAGAGTTGTAGTAGTAAAAAAAAAAATAATATGCTTCTTTTCCTGATGACAAAAGAGGAACACTTGTGAAAAGATATAACCTGTACATGGCATCTTCAACCTCCCATTTTGAAATACTAACATAATTAATTTTGTTATTATAATAAATAAGGAATATCATTAATCAAAAAACACCTTAAATGTACTATTTATATACATGAGTATGTATTCAATATAGAGATTTCTTAGATACATGTGTATTCACATCACATGTATGAATGTGAATGGAAACTTTTTTTTGTTTTGTTTTGAGAGAGAAAGAGGGCACAGTGAGTGAGGGGCAAAGAGAGGAAGAGAGAGAGAGAAAGAACTGGGGCTCACTTAAAGCAGGGTTCCTGTTTTACTTGTAGTCGGGCTCATGTTTTACCAGAAGCAGGTCTTATGCCCACCCTATGAGGAGCTCAAGCTCACCTGGTGTGGGACTGGAACTATCAACTAAGAGATCATGACCTGAGCCAAAGTCAGATGTTAAACAACTGAGCCACCCGGGCACCCATGGATGGAAACTTTCATAGAAAGAAAATATGAAAAATTTGGGAAACAGAAAGGGAATAATCATGAAATTTCTACCATTATCACAGAATGGAGCTGTAAGCAAGTTATGATTATCATAAGAAGCTACATTTTTCCATTTCTTGACTATAATGTTTTTCCAGTCTCCATCTGCCACACTGTAGAAAACCTCATCTCCTGTTGATTTCCACAGTAAACCATGCCTGATTGCTCAGCACCAAGCTTTATAACTTGAATCTCTGGGCCAAAACATTTACTAATGATCACTGTTCCAAACAGGAATAATCAATAGAGCCTACAATTACAGCACTGGTCTTTCTGGTTTTAAAAAAACAAGCTGCTTCTCTCCAATTATGTTCCATTGTAAGCAAATACAACATTTTAATTGGCCTTCTCCTTTAAAAATTAATTTGTGACCCTATTGTGCAGTCACAATTAATTTATTTAAAAAAAGACATGCTCTTGAAAGATGCAAAGTGAATTGAAATCCCATAGTCAAGACACTAATACTAAATAAAAAGCTCAAAAGTAAAACCCTGGATACCACAAAAAGACAGGAGACTCTAGATTTTTCCTTGTATATTTTTCTTCCTTTTGTATTTTTCCTTTTTTTTTTTGCTATTTTCTTCTATAAATTTTATCATGTCTCAAGATGTTTGTCTCAAGATGTATCTAAATTGAATATGCTGTCCTATTTTTAATTCAATTAAAAGATAGTTGCTATCACTAAAATGATTTAAAGCCTGTCAAATGCCTGTTGATCCTAAAAAGATCAGCATAGTTACATCCTTCCTCTTTGTTCCCGGACTTGCCCAATGCTGACATTAGATGTGCCTGTTGATTAGAGACTTGTCATTATAGGGGCAATGTACTAATCAGCTGATTGTTAATGGACATCACTAGATCATTCACTACCACATTTAATGGGAAAATTCTATTCCCATAATTTCCTCTGGAAATTTACTTAATTCACCTCTATTTTTATGTGCTTAACAATCTAAAAATTGCCATACAAATACTAATTTGCTCCCTTATGCTAATTTTCTTTCAATAAGAAATTTCAAAGGCATGAAGAGAGCAGTTAATGCTATAGGCAACATTTTTGAGAAGCGTGCTATCTTACCAGGATACCACTTACAGGTAAATAAGCCCATTTTATTTATTTATTTATTTATTTAATTTTTTTTCAACGTTTATTTTTGGGACAGAGAGAGACAGAGCATGAATGGGGGAGGGGCAGAGAGAGAGGGAGACACAGAATCGGAAACAGGCTCCAGGCTCTGAGCCATCAGCCCAGAGCCTGATGCGGGGCTCGAACTCACGGACCGCGAGATCGTGACCTGGCTGAAGTCGGACGCTTAACCGACTGCGCCACCCAGGCGCCCTAAATAAGCCCATTTTAAACCAAAAAGTGGTCCCATTTTCCAAAAACATTGGAGTGAACACATAAAACCATGAAAATTCCTTTTTCTCAACATTCCAAGGTATTTCCAATTGTTTTAAATTATAATTTTGCCATTTAATTCATGAGTAAAACTATAGTATGACAATTGAAAGACATTTTATGCCATCAGTTTTTTCCTAACCATCTATTTCTATCACAAGTCCCTATTTTGATCTCAAATCATTTCTACATTAATATTGTAGATCATTCACAGTGAAACATGAAAATAGAAACTTGAGTCAATGGACACACAGGCATCATTTATACACATGAGATGCTTATATTTGAATTGTTTACAAGTTAGAACCTGTGGAAGGCTTATTTTTAATCAGAGATTATCTCTCCCAACTATTACCTTGGTTTGTCTAATTTTGGGGGGATATAACAAGAATCATGCTTGAAAACTAAGAAATTACATCTAGGAATATTTTATATAACTAAAATAAAAGAATACACACCCTACTTCTTTCTGAATGTTTCTCTCAATCAGTACTTTGGAGATCAATTTGGAAAAGTTACAACCATGGTTCTGATTTCAAAAATACACAATAGCTTCTTACCTTATCTTAGTTAATCCATATAATAATCTTTGAAAGTAGTCATTATTATTCATTCTTTACTGTAACAAAAATAGGGTTCAGAGTTTAAATTACTCATCAAAAGACAGAAATAACTACCAAATACTAGCCTTAGGGTTTGGACTCAGTGCTCTCCACAGTCCAATATCTTGTCATTTCCAGGCCAGGCAGCATCCCCAAAGTGAATGGTCAGCTTGCTTGGTAAAGGAAGTGGGTACTAGTTGTAACAGCAAACATTAACCCAATACAAGGCAACATTTTTGCCAATATATATGCCTATATATATATATATATACACATATATATATTAGATAAGATATTTTGAATAATATTTTATTTGTACATATATTTTATGGTTTACCAGTTTTCCTGGGAAAACCAAATCAAAATAGTCTTCAAATCAAATGGAGGAGACATTTTAAAAAATGACATAAGCAGGGTGCCTGGATGGCCCACTCACTTGAGCATCTGACCCTTGATTTCAGCTCAGGTCATGATCTCACAGTGGTGAGATCGAGCTCCCCATCTGGCTCCTTGCTGGGTATGGAGTCTGCTTAAGATTCTCTCTCTCTCTCTCTCTCTCTCTCTCTCTCTCTCTCTGCTCCTCTCTCACATGTGTGCATGGTTTCTTTGTCTCTCTCAAAAATAAAAATTACAAAAATGGCATAAACAAAGATACATATTCAAAGAGAATATTTCATTATAGCCATAAATCTACAAACTTGATGAGGAAAAAATAGACTCTAAAACTGGAAAACCAGTGATTTTGTTACAAACAATGTGCCTAGAGTTAATACTATTGTTCCATACATTTAAAAATGATTAATAAGATATAATGTTTTGTGTTTTTGCTTCATTAAAGAAACTGAGAAGATTTTAATGTTTTCAAATTCATTCTAAGAATGGAGAAATGTAAGAATTTAAGATTAACCCAATTAAGAAATAAATCTTAGCTCAACATTATTATTGCATGATTAATGAATAAAATTATTACATTATCTTGGCAAAATTTAAAATCAGAAATGTATTTTATACAGAATCAATAACAAATGTTGCCAATTTTCATGGTTTACTTGAAAAATATACACTCTAAGTTTTATTTTTCATGACATCAAACATGGATTATTTTGTTTGAAAATCAAGAGCATTACAATCTAAACAGAACTAACAATGTTAAAAATAATAATATATAAATGTAAAGAAAGATACTTAAATAAATCATAGTTTACTTAAAGATTAAAGAACAACAACAGAATCCTTTCTTAGGATTTTTATAACAGCAGGACCCAAACAATGACAATATGGATCTTACCATTTGAATGTATTTGGTCACTTTCACTTTTTGTGCTGTTCTTATAAGCAACAAACTTCCTGAACATTATTATTAGTTGAAATAATGTGCCTACAGAACATGTTGAGTTTTCTAGATGGGTAGTATGTTTATTCATAACAAAAGTATTGCTTTTGTCCCTTTATTTTCCTGGGCTGGTACACTGGAAAATAAACAATTTCCAGCACATTGTTTATTACAAAAGGCAGGGATGGTTTATCTGTGTGTTTGCGTGTGAGGTTTTATTTTAAGGATGATGTCTGTTTAGGCTTTTGTGATATCAGTATTCATAGTTGAAACTGGCCTATAGTTTTCTTCTTGCACAGTTTTATTCTCCTTGTCTTTGTTACTAATATTATTCATAACATAAAATGAGTGAATGAATTCCTTCTTGTTCTATCATTTGGAACAATTTCCATCATATAGATTATCTGTTTCTGAAAAATTTGGTAGAATTCTTTTAAAAAATTATGTGTGTTTCATGTGTGTGAATACTTATTGGTCTGTTTTGTTCTTTTGTTATCAATTTAGATAATTGCATCTTTCTGTAACAATTGTCTTTCCTTTAGGATTTGAATGTTTTTTTCTTTTCTAAATGAGATATAATTTACATATAACATATTACTATATAACATCACATATAACATAACTTAATATCATACAATTGGTTCATAATATTACCTATTTTAAATGTCTAATATTTTATATATTATTCGTAACTTCCCTCATCTTTCTTATCAATCATCCCAGATGAGATTTTTCTATTTAATTCCATTTATAAAGAAACAGTTTTGGGGCACTTCAGTGGCTCAGTGGGTTAAGCATCCAACTCTTGATTTCGGCTCAGGTCATGATCTAATGGTTCATGAGTTTGAGTTTCTCATCAGGCCTGGTGCTGGCAGCATGGAGCCTGCTTAAGATTCTCTCTCTGCTCCTTCCCTGCTCATTCTTTCTCTCAAAATAAAAAGTACACTTAAAAAATTTTTTTAAAAAGTCACTAAAAAATAAATAATAAACAGTTTTGGTTTTCTTGTCATGTATATTTTCTTTTATTTTTATACTTTAAGTTCAACAATCACATATATTAATTTTGTTCATTACCTATCACTTTATCATCTTATTCTTTTGCAGCTTTTTGAGTTCCTATACATGAATATCAATCTTTCTTCCTTTATAATATATGAATCTATAAGTAACCTTCTAAATGCCATTTTAGTTGCACCCTAGAAGTACTGTAATGCTATGTTCATGTATTTATATACCTAATTTGTCACATGAATTTTGTCTTCAATAAATTATTTTGAAGTATATCTTTAAATTCATTAAATTAAGACATTGAGTTCTATCTCTTATATTGAGTTGTAATAATTCGTTGAGATAGATGGGGTGCCTGGGTGGTTCAGTTGGTTAAGTGTCTAACTTTGCCTCAGGTCCATGGATTTGAGCCACGTGTTGGGATCTGTGCTGACACCTCGGAGCCTGGAGCCTGCTTCATATTCTTTGTCTCCCTCTCTCTGTCATGCTCTGTCTCTCTTTTTATCTAAAACAAGTAAACATTAAAAAAATAAAAATTGAATAACCATCCATTGAGATAGAGATCCTATTTGGTATAAACTCATTCATCTAGTCTGTGCTAGGATTTCTCTTGCAGTTTAATACATGCTCAATGTTAATACATGCTCATACGTTTTTCATGTATGGTTACAGAAAAGTGTTTACTGATTTTTAATCCAAAATTCTATATATGTTCTTTATTTTTTATTTATTTAAAAAAAATTTTATTACGTTTCTTTATTTTTGAGAGGCAGAGAGAGACAGAGCATGAGCGGGGGAGGGTCAGAGAGAGAGGGACTGAGCCACCCACTTGCCTTATATATGTTCTTTAGATCAGAGTTGTTAATTACATTATTACAATATTTTGTATCATTGCTCACATTTTCTCAATCTTATCTATCTGTTGTAGATAGTTCCTATTAAAATCTATAAATCTGTGAGGTTTTCAATTTCCACTTGTCATTGTTAAAATGTTTACTCTGTGATTTCAACATTTTTTTGTATGGATATATGGTTTCAGTACCGTGTTATCTTTCTCTGAAATCACAGAAATAATCTAAGTAATTCTTTTCTTTGTCACCCATTTGCACACACATATAAATATACACTGGTTTGTATACACACACAGACACACACACACACAAGTTCACATATATATATATATATATATAACTTCATGCATTTTGATATTTTTATTCTCTATTCTATCCTTTGTTTTTAAATACATGAATAATATACACTTATATTTTATGATTATACAATATAAGTAGCATGTATTTTTAGATATATTTATCTGCCTGCTATTTTATTTATTATATTTGCTTCATTTTTTTATTTCCTTTACTGCTTTGGCAATTAAAATTTGTGTATTTATATTTGTAACAGTATGTTGATATTTTCACAATCATTTTTTACTTTGGAAATTTCACAAGTTAATCACTGCCTCTGCTAGGCTCTTTCTGAATAATACAGAGTTCGAATGCTTTAATTTTAATCAACCCAATTTTATCTTATTTGTTATTATATTTATTTACTCCCAAATAGGTAATTGTTATCATTACTGTTTTCCTGAGCATTTTTTTTGATTGCTCAGATTTACTGATAGACTTAGCAATTTATTCACACAATATTGCTTCAAGCATCTCTTTTAATCATGTGGTTTCACTTTCACTTGTCTATGAATGTATAACTGATAAATTTCTTTTCTGAAAAAAAAAAGTTTTTACTCTCACATTGAGCTTACATGTTAACTCAATGAAATACAAAAATATAAATGGACATTTATTTTTACTGATTCCTAAAATTTTATTGCTACTTGATTAAGCAGGTCTATGTCTTTAGAGCTGAAAAATTTGTAAATTTCTTAGTCCACTATTTTTCGAGAATCAGGAATGAATATTATTATTAATTTTTTATGAGTAAGGTAATAAAAGCCAGTTCATTTACTTCAAAGTTTAGCTGTTTGTGTCAGTATTCAAAACGTTATTGGTTTAATAAAATAAGATTTATAAAGATAAATTAAAACATTGGTTTTACTAAATTGATGTATTACCAAGAACTCATGTAATGTAATTTACATTAAATAATAGCAAATAAATATAAGTTAATAGTCAAAAAATCATTATGATGTTAATCAATAAACTTTTTAAACTGTATTAAAATAATTGTCGTTAGTGTTTATGTTCCTTCAGCGCTCATAGATCTTTTCTCCAGAATCAAATGATGATCTCGCTTGTTTTGACAAAGTGATACACTTCTGGATGGCTCACTGTATTTGATGTCTAGATGACTCAGTTAATTCATCTGACTAAACACATTGACTGTGTTACAGCTTCTTTTCTTCACCATACTAACTTATCAATCATATAAATATTCTCATTATATGTTAGTAGTAAGATATGCTGCTACACTTGAGCACCTAGAAAAAATAGAGATTTACAATTGACCGCTTCCAGTTGTTTGGCAGTGTTAAAAGCATCTGAGTGTTACTGACTTATATTTTACCAGACACCTAAAGAAATTTTTCTGCTAGTAATTCTGAGATAAGTGAGAAAGCAGAGGTAAAAAGAGCCTAAGTATCTTGCTCAAGATCACACAGGTAAGGAGTGATGACATGTGTTTGCAAATATGCTGAATTTCAGAGAAATCTTTAAAGCTCTATGATATTGCTCTACCATTCAGTGTCATGCAATTGAAAGGGACACTTGCAGAAATTACCGTGCAATTTAACTTGAACTGTCAAGTTACAGAGAATACGGAAAAATAACAACCAAAAAATCCTTTTCACTTTTGAAAGTTACTCCTAAATTGAATAAGAAATGTACAGACTCACAGGACAAAAATTATAAATCTTAAGTCAAAGACAAAACAGAAAACTTGAAGAAGTCATATTGTATTCCTATATTGGAAGGCTCGAATGTATAAAGCTGTATTTCTGCCTCAATTCTTTTATTGATTCATTAAGAAAAATACACGATAATTGTACCAAATAAATGCATAAAATAAAGAGTTCTAGAAAAACTTGCATTTAAATATGTAGTGTAAATTATTTGGTTTCTGAAACATAATGGGGGGAAAACACACTGAAAAATGGAGGAATTACTCAACAAATCATGTAAATGAGAAATTTCAAAATTTGAAAAATTATAAATATACTTGTCCAGCATATACCATAAAACAATATATATTTCAGACAGAACAGAAAGTTAAAAGGAAAAGTAAATTTCTAAATAATAAAGCAATTTATAATACTGATGAATATTTATTATCAAGATAGTGAAGAACTTTCTAAACATAAAAAGAACCATAGAAATTAATGTACTTAACAACATATAAATTAAAACCCCAATATTTGCAAGTTATCATATGAAAGTATAAGGCAAATGACAAGCTTAAGAAATAGGTCATGACAATGAATTATTGATATTATGCTTAAAGTCCCTAAAATCAGTGCAAAAAAAAAATAATAATGTCCCAATAAAACTGGGAATATGTATAGACAAATAAACAGGTAAAATGACCAAATTCCTTATTACTTGAGGATTTACCCACATAATTACAATATGTTTTAAAGGATAGAGGTCTATCAGTTTCTTTTCTTTAAAAAAAAATGTTTATTTTAATTATTTTGAGAGGGAGAGAGAGAGAGAGAGAGAGAGAGAGAGTGAGTGCGAGGGTGGGAAAGGCAGAGACAGAGGTAGAGAGAAAATCCCAAGCAGGTTCCGCACTGACAGGCCAGAGAGGCTCAGTCTCATGAGCCTTGAAATCATGACCTGGGCCAAAGTTAAGAACCACCCAGGCACCCCAAAGACTTTCTTTTAATGGTAATTCCCCACATTAATGAGGTTTTCATAAGAAATACAATTCCAGGCACTGTTGGTGTACTGACGACTTAGTCCAACTCTTTTGAATGCTATTTTGTCTTATGCATCAAGAATCTTCAAAATGGCAATATCCTCTGACTGCCGGAAGTAGTCGTAAGAATACCTCATAGTTGTGTTTATACTATACAAAACAGAGAGGAAACACCTGAATACAACAGATAAGGGTATAATTTAATTATGGTCCATTTTTAAAAACTGATTCTGCAGTATTTTATATTGTATTTTCAAAGAGTACTGTAACAGAAAACAGAAAAATATGAAAACAGAAATACGTATGATTCACACTGATCTATGAAGTGAAGTAAGCAGGGTGTTACATTATGTACAGTAAAAGGAAAATGTGCTTTGTTGATATTATTATTAATAAACATTATATATACATACATACATATATATGTATATAATGTATATATAAGTTTATGAAGGTAATGAAGAGTTTATTCTATGCTGCTACAGCACCAGGAAAGGAGATGATAAAACTGAAGAACGGGCTTGGTTTGGAGGTTATAGGGGCTACCATGGGTTTCTTTCCAGTGGGAGGCAGGGCACTAGGGTGGTGCTTAGGCTATTGCCCTGGTAGTTCTGAAGGGTGAGAGTGGCTCTCAAGTGCAACAGGTTAACAAGGACCCCAGGCAGACACAGAGAGGGTAGGATACTTCCTACATCCAGAAATATCAGTACTGTCTTGGCTTGATAGTATAGTGTTCACCTTTGAGTGATATCCTTCTTTGCCTGTTATAGATTACTTTTTATTTTTCAGAGTAAATCTATTTGACTGATTTAAATTAGTGTTAATATAACAATCCAACTGCAGGAAGAAAGGATGCTGGTGCTTCAAAAATAAAGTTAGTACACTCTTCTATTTACACTGGGTTTTAATATAATTAAGTGAAATTATAACCAAGTAAGCAGGCTTGTATTTTATAAATACAAAGATGAAAAGTTTCATTGCATACCTCAACTAATTAATTCAACCAAGAACCTGATCAATTTCCTTAAATAAAATCAGATTTTCCCATTGTGTTATGTAATTGTTAATAGTATCCCAATAAGTTTATTTTTTTTTCCAATTGATCTTTAGGCAAACACCCAATTAAGGTAAATTGGGTATTTAGGGAGAAAAATTATTTTGATGGTTAAAAAAAAAACCTTACAAACAAATGATATTATTCCCATAGGATTTGATGGCTTACTTTAGAATGTCTGAAAAATATTTTTCTTCATATTAACTTTACTTATTCATTCAACAAATATTTGTTGACTTTCTGCCTTGTGTCATGCACACATTTATATGGATTATTACTCTCATCTAATTTGGTTAATTATCTGCCCTCTTTTGAAAATGTAGGGACCACAAGCCCTCCAAATAAATGCCAAATAAATGCCAAACAAATCTCCAAATGGGAGAAAATAAATGCCTTTTTTAAGAGTAAAAAAAAATAAGTAATTAAGCATTAAGATTTTCCTTTCCCCTTAGCTTTTAGGTTAGCAGCTTTGAACTTTAAAACATTTCCAGATACATATTTTTAACGCTTATTTATCTTGAGAGAGAGAGAGAGAAAGAGAGAGCATGCTCGAGCATGTGCGCATAAGCAGGAGTGGGGCAGAGACAGAGAGAGAGAGAGAGAGGGAGAAGTCCAAGCAGGATCTGCGCTGACAGCAACGCTGAGATCATGACCTGAGCCACAATCAAGAGTTGGACAGTCAACAGACTGAGATATCTAGGCACCCCTCAGATACTTTTATGGTGTGATTTTTTGGTTTGGATGTTGATTTGAAACTTAATCTGAAAACACTCTCTAAGAGTGTCCAGAAAGAGTCCTTTACATGCATGTTTACTTACCCCATGCATTCTCTCTGTGGAATATAAGTAGTTTAATACTTCTAAATTTGCATAACGGCTATTTACCTGGGATGATTGCTTAATATTTGGTGACTAATGAATACGTTAAATTCAATCCCCACTGGGATCTAATCTATAAACAAGTGGTGTTGAATCTATGTCATGAAAGTTTAACTAAAATTTTACTGTTTTCCAGGGGTTTTCCCATCTCAAAGGCAAACTTCTTGGTGCAAGCACCATCCCCTCTCTTCTGAATGGATTAGTCCTCTGAATAGACAGCAGTGGCAACAGAAGACGGCTTGATCTCCATCAGCTCCAGCCCCATTCTTGGAGATAGAAAATTCAAATAGCCTCAATCTTATGTAAAGTGTTATGAAAAACACAGCCTCAATCTATGCAGTTCCAGTTGCATACTTGAAATAATTCGAGTGTGGTCATCGTATGTCATGTCATAAAGAATTTTTTGAGCTGCCACAGAGTATTGACAAGAACCTTATGGATTTTCTACCCAGTTGCATTTGAGGGATTATCCAAAGGTGATGAAAAGACATTTGAGATAAACTTGCTTACTCAACATTTCTATCAAGGCTCGTGAGTACAAATGAGAAGAAGTCTCAAAATACTGTTTCAGTCACTATATAAATGTATTATTGTACTAAATAAAGCAAATAAAACATTAAAAAATTCTAATATTAAGGGTTGTAGAACTTTAAATATCTGCCCTCTAAAATATGTGAGCTTCCTGATGCTAAATAAAGTTTTACAACCAAACTGGGAAAACCATGCTGTGTCAACTTCTCATAGTGAACCTAGGTTTCCATCTCTTAGATAATGAAATATTCTATTTTGGAAGACAAAGGTTTCAACTGTAATTTAGTACTGAGTACATTTATAAGCGATGCTTAAATAATTTAAGCTAAGTGAATTAGACCACACCTACAACTAAAATCAATTTATATTTGTTGGATGAAATAGCTACCTCTCTAATATACTTGTGTCCTGGCTCTAAACCCCAAATACTAGATTATGGTTTTTAAAACTTTATAAATTATTTCTTTGGTGCCATAAAAAGGTCATCAGCATGTGCTCTAGTGGTTGCACTCAAGAGTCAGAAGTCTTGAATTATATTCTCACTATGTAAGTGTTTTTTTTAATACTCCAGAAAAATCAATCAAATAACCAATAGCCAAATATAATTAGCTTTGAATATAGGCTGATAATACTACATAAGGGCTTTTAAATTAGAGCATTTGATTCAGCTTAACTTTAATCTCCCTCCTTCTGGGCCACCGTACTTGGTGGTTTAAGAAAGGAAATGTGGGTAAGATTAAACAAAATTTACAAGTAGAAAATATCTACTGTTATCTGTCTTACTGGGCATGAGAAAAGAACTAGAAGACACAGAGTTACATGCAAAGTTCATTGCTATTTCAATTTTAACATGTCCTCTGCTTATTGTCTCCACATCAAAGTATTCTCTTTGGAAATTAAACCTATCTCTTTATGTTCTTTCATACCTGGTTAGTCTCTAGACAATTCAAAATGGACTATCCTAAACACTCGTGCACTGTTGGTGGGAATGCAAACTGATGTAGCCACTGTGGAAAAGAGTATGGAGTTTCCGCAGAAAGTTGAAAATAGAACTACCTATGATCCAGCAATTGCACTATGGGTATTTACCCATAGAACACGAGAACACTATTTCAAAAGATACTCGCACCCTGATGTTGATAGCAGCATTATTTACAATTGCCAAGATACAGAAGCACCTAAGTGTCCATCGATTGATGACTGGATAAAAATGTGGTATAGATATACAAGAGAACATTATTCAGCCATAAAAAAGAATGAAATCTTATCATTTGTAATGACATTAATGAAAGTAGAGAATATAATGCTAAACAAAATCAGTTAGAGAAGACAAATACCATATAATTTCACTCATATGTGGAATTTAAGAAGTAAAAAAAACAAGCAAAGGCAAAAATTCTCATTTTTTTTTTTCAAATCAAGAAACATACCCTTAATTATAGAGAAAGAACAAATTGATGGTTGCCAGAGAGCAGGGATCGGGGGATGGATTGAATGGTTAATAAGTATTAAGAAGTGCACTTATGATGAGTTCAGGGTAATGTATGGAGGTGTTGAGTCATTGTGTTGTATACCTGAAGCCAATGTATGTTAATTAACTGGAAATGAAGTAAAAACTTAAAAAAAAAAGAAATACACAAAAATTGACTATCTTATCAAACCTCAATGTTATATGTCTTATTTACTGAATATGTCTTGGGTCTAGAAGTATATCCCATAAATTCATTATGATGCTCTTTTCCTTATTCATTAATCCACCCTTTAGGAACTTTTGACAATTTTCAGGGCACCTGGGTGGCTAAGTCGGTTGAGCCTCTTACTTCGGCTCAGCCCATGATCTCACAGTCTGTGGGTTTGAACCCCGTGTTGGGCTCGGTGCCGATAGCTCAGAGCCTGGAGCCTGCTTTGTATTCTGTGTCTCCATCTCTCTCTGACCCTCCCCCATTCATGCTCTGTCTCTCTCTGTCTCAAAAATAAGTAAACATTAAAAAAAATTTTTTTTAAGAACTTTTGACAATTTTCTCCTCTACACCTGCCCTGAGATTCCGTATAAAATCAGCAAATCCATCCTATTGACCCAGTCTTCTATTATTTTCTTTAATATACCTCCTCTTCCTGTGCACACTCACTCCCTTGGTCTCTAAATTTATATACTTAACTTCATCAATCTGATCCCCTACCTGTTTCCCCACTTAGGGATTCTGTTCTAATCCAGATCCAGTAAATAAGAAATTCTACATTCACTTACTATTTCTAGATGACCTTTGCTTCATGACCTTCTTTATGAACAGCATTTTTTCATCTACTATATTTAGTACATTTAGTACTTTCTCTAATGCATAATTTTTTGGTTATTGTTGAATTGAAGAATTATTACCCATAGTAAAATAATTAATTATAAGGACTGTAGCAATAATAGAGTTACAATCAACACCAAGAAAAAACAATGCAGCCAACTTAGGGAAGAAACAAAAAATCAAATTGCATGTGATTATACCACCATCAAATATCTTGAGGGAAAATATGAGAATATAGTTGAATATGTGAATTATAATTCACAGAGTAAATAGTACAATTTAACAATACTTTTATAGACCCTAGGGTAAAAATTAGAGCTGTTGAATATCACATTAAAACCTACACCATAGAAAAGAAGCAAAATAGAAGTGAAAAAGATGAAAAGCAAAAAATTAGTGATGGTACAAAAAAATATTCCTTAGAATTTAAATATCCAGAATTTTGGGGAAAGATAAAAATTGTCTTATTTACTTACCTAAAATAACTGGACATTGATTAATTATCCAGTATTTTATCTTGCATCTCACTTCAAAGACTGTCTGGAAAGAAATCTGCTGTGTACATTACCCTTGATGCTAATTAAATATATAAATACAGTACACTTGATGCATTAAAGAATTAGTTGATTTAATATCTAGATGTCTCTTTTCAAATACAACCACTGGATGCAGCTTTTATGGTTGTAAAAATACAGAGAATTAAAATGTTACATAATAATAGAACTACTATTGACATAGAGACATCTTATATCTTCATTGATTTAAGAGAAATTAGAATAATTTGACCATTTTAATGAAGTAAATGCCATTACTGTCATTAAAATATTTTTAGAATTACTAATGTTGATTTGTTCTCTTCTCCTGCTTTGTGTCAAAGACTAATATTAATCACAATTTTGGCCACATTTTGAGATCTGAGGAAACTTTGAAATTCTAAGGAGTACAATAAAAGTGACTAACTTTTGGGGCGCCTGGGTGGCGCAGTCGGTTAAGCGTCCGA
>NW_024412396.1:19413127-19495350 GCF_014898765.1 Herpailurus yagouaroundi | reverse complement strand
TTTTTTTTTTTTTTCCTTTGGAAAACTTTAATGCTACCTACGTCCATATTCCTCTTTTGTGAGCTAATGCTCAAAATAATGGTGGAAGGACTGTAATAAGCACCTGTAGAAAGAAAATAATTTAATAATTTTTTGGCATTTGGAGTTTTAGAATATTACATTTATATAATTAAAAATTGTGACCAATTTTTCAATACGTTAGCATGGAAGAGTAAACTGTGATTTACATGATGGGTGGAAGTTGCAAATTATTGAGATACTTTGCCCCCACATAGATTATCTGAAGTGGCAGTGAAAACCCAAAGTAGATTTATTTCTGGGATAATTCTGATGTCTGCTAAAGTTTGAGAAATGTTGTAGAGACAAGAGTCACTTAAAAAATGTTGAAGATACTCTTTTGAAAAAAAGGTTTGTCTACATTGTGTTACTCATTCTTGAATAAAAGAGAGTAGGGAAAGTAATAGGGCAATTGGACCATAGAATGGGAATTTAGAATTATCAAATTGTATTGTTTCAAATAATCTGCCCAAAACAAGATTGGAGTGTTGGTATTTAGTTATTACAGGTTTCATTTACCATGTAAACAAGTAAAAGGGTTTTTGGATTACAATATCAGAGATATAAATGATACTATATTTGCATCCGAATATAGTATCACTGCAAATTTTGATTTCCCATGTTATTAGAAATTATGTTTTAAAAATAAAAATTAAAAAAATTATCATTCTAGTTCTTGACTCCAATTTATTCAAGCATTTGTCAGTAAGTTAATAGAAAAAAAATAGTAGAGCATTAAAAGGACACCAGCATGAAATTATTGGCAAAAATTCCTATTCTTGAGACATTTAAAGTAAAATAAGCTTTGATTTATTTACCTTTTACAATGGCAATTTATTTATTTACTAATTTAATAAAGTAAAACACAAATTAATGCTAACAAAAACAGTAAAATAAATAAATAAATAAATAAATAAATAAATAAATAAAACACGATGAAAAACCCACCAAGCATTGAAATATTTAGAAAATATATACAGCCAATTTTAGCTATTCACAGTTGCCAAGGATGTATGGTTTAATTCACTTGACTCATACCCTTTAGTTCAGTCAAGAGAGCCACCATAGGGAAGCATTAAGCAGTTTTTGAAAGGCAAATCTAGGAAGTAATTTGGGTAAACTAATCATAAAGAGGATGACACAGAAATATTGTGGGAAGACTGCAGTGACTTCAGGAAAGAAAATAGGTTTCTTTTCTAGAGAAGAGCAAGAGAAGGATAGTTAAGCACCTAAGACTATTAATTTAAATTTGATTTTATACCGTATGTAGTTACATATACCCACTGTCGAACCTCCAAATTTTACTATTATTATCATTCAAAATTCTACATTTTAAAATAGGTTCCGGTTACCAATTCCAAATGGAGAATTTTCACATAGCAACAAGCAATTATCTGGACACCTTCTGGGTGTCCCTACAACTCCATTCAATTTTAATGCCTATCTACTTGAAGATATCATCATATTTCATGGTTAAAGGTTCAGTCCTCTAAGATTGTTTCTCCCTGTAGACACCAGTCACAATCCCAGAATGTCACCTGTGCTTCTGACCTCCTGGCTACAAGTTGGAGGTTCCAATAATTCCCTCCACCTCAGGATGCCAATCCCAAGCCTAGGTTATTATCTGTACTTCTGATGGGCCTGTTGTAGATCAGAGGTTCCCATGACCCCCTCCTTGGGTTTAATTAATTCACTAAAGCAGCTCACATACCTGAGGGAATCATTTTACTCATTAGACTACCCCTTTACTATAAAAGGATATAACCCAAGAACATCCAAGTGGAAGAAATTCATAGGGCAAGATATGGAGAAAGGACACAGAGTTTCCATGCCTTTCTCAGCATACCACTCTCCCCAAATCATTATGTGTTCACCAACCTAGACATTCTGAACTCAATCCTTTTGGGTTTTTATGAAGACTATTACAGAGCCATGACTGATTAAATCATTGGTACTGGAACTAATTAAACCTCCAGCCCCTCTTCACTGCCCAGAGGTGGGGATACAAGGGTTAAGGTGGGTGGATGAAATTGAAAATTCCAACCCTCTAATCACATGGTGGGATCTCCTGGCAACCAGCCTCCTTCCTTAGATATGGGGCAAAAGTCACCTCATTAACATTACAAAAGACACATTTATGTGTCTCATCACTGGGGAAATTCTAAGAATTTTAGAAGCTCTGTGCTAAGACAAGAGCAAATACATATTTCTTAATATAAATCACAATATCACACACATTAAGAAAGTGGAAATTACACTTTATATCACTCATCTTTTCTATTACCCTCAACATTAATCACCACACTATGAGATCCCAAACTCAGAACCACACAATTCTTTGTAATCATTTATTTATCTTTGTTTTCACAGTGTGTCTTTTATGCTTATTGTGCATATAGTATGTCTTGTTTTAGAACTTGCTGTTGATGCATCTATCTACTCCTATAAAAATAAACTGTCTTAGCCCAAGAACAAAATTTCTTATGATATTTATTAAATTAATTTGATATAACTCATAGATATTCAAATGTCACTTATTCTCTATCTTGATCACCTAAAAGATTAAGAAGCACAAAGTTATAACAAATATTTGTTAATAAAAATAACATGCTTATGTAATGAATAAATGAAGATTCTTTTGGCATTTTTGTATCTTGTTTCAATTTTTCTTAGCTATCACCCTAATCTCATCATCGACTCTTCCCCATTCTTATAGCTGACTCCAAATTTGTCATTTTTCAGTTCTTTCTGTAGGTAGCTACTATTGCAATATATTTATATAGCAAACATATAGGATTTGTCTTGTATATTCAAAGTACTCTACTGAGCATCCTAAGAGATCCAAAATTAAATAGGATGTAATACCTGATCAAAAGAATTTCAAGTCTAAAGAGGAAGGTACACATTTCTAATAAGTAACACAAGAGGACATGAAGTTCAGGGCTTGGTGAAGATAGTTTGAGTTGATGTAGTAAAGTACTGAGGGTGGTTTCAAAAAGGATCAGAAAGTCTTGTGGTTCCATAAACAGAATTTTGATTTGGGGACATTATTCAATCTTACTCATTTTAGTGGTCATGAACTGCTTTAGTTTTCGTCTGGGAAACTCTGTCTCTCCTTCTATTCTGAATGATAGTCTTGCTGGGTAGAATATTCTTGGCTGCAGATTTTTTCCATCAGCATTTGACTGTATCATGCCACTCCCTTGTGACCTGTGAAGTTTCTTTTGAGAACAATTTTATTCATTGTAAGTAGCACCAGTAGGATAAGCTATTTTTTACCTCTTTTGCTCAGAGGGTCATTGGATTGGTTTGTACTCTGCTTCCATACAGTTGTGGTTCTAAATCCCTAATAATGTCACTTCTTATGTAAGCATATGTCTTACTATTGGTGTTTCTCCCCACACCCAATTAATATGTTGCAATCTTAATACCCAAGATAATAGTATTAGGAATTGGTAGGCCTTTGGGTAGTGCTTAGATCTGGAAGGTAGAACAACCTTGATTGGATTAGTACCTTATAAAAGAGACTTCAGAGAAATTCCTAGCTCCTTCCACCCTGGGAGGACACAGCAACAAGGCACAAGCTAAGAATCAGGAAGAGGGACTTTACCAGGATGCAACTAAATTCAGAACTGTGAGCAATAAATTTCCGCCATGTATAAGCTACCCAGTGTGTGGTATTTTGTTAGAGCAGACTAAACAACACATCTATATATTTACCTTCCACCTAAATATGAATATTTGAGTCATTTATTTCTTTATCCCCAGTGGACAGTACGAGACACAGGACAAATTAAATGCTGAATAAATGGTTGCAGAATTGAACAAGTTTGATAAAGACTTTGAAATCTTCCCTTAGAAATAAAATAGTCTTTCCAGCAATTAGAGATTTCCTGTGAACATTCTCTAAGCCACTCCCCTCAGAAACTCATTCAAATAAAAAGTTTCCAATCACATTCAACTAAACTTTTATATCTAAATTGTTAAATATGATAACCTATGACTCTTAATGCACCAATTTTATTAGTTCAAGTTGGAAAGTCTGACCCACTTTATTATTTTCTTATTCTAGACATTTGCACATCTCATACTTCCCAGGGGTCATGCAATATGTTATGCCCTATCTGAATAGGTATCCCTGACCTTCCTTTTCCTTATAAAGACAACAAGAAGACAGCTTAAAAAACTATTTCAAAAGACTTCATAAATTCCACCGATGGGCATTTGTGCTACAGTAATATATTTAGAGTACTTATTGTTGGTTTTTACAGGTATTCACAATGTTGTGCTACTAAAGATTGTGAATGATTTATGAGCATAGATAAATTATGCATTCTTTTTGGAAAGCATTATATACTTTTTTGTGCTCTCTTAATTTTTATGTCAGTATTCAAATCATAAAGACAAATTAGTTTGTTAATGACCCATTTCACTAATGTATATGTAGAGAAAGATCTTTGCTGGCATTTGAGAATGATGGTTGTGGGGGCAGTCTCCAAGATGTTGGTATACATTATTGACAAAGAGACTGGCATATTAGTTAATAAGACTGAGGTTTGAGATGAGTGTTAAGGCTTAAAACTGGATTTCAATTAGGACAGAAATGAAAGATGAGGGTTAGTATATAATATAACAAAGAAACCAATTATACTTGGGGTTGAGAACAAGTGAAATAGATGTGACAATGAACTTAGTGTACTCAGAATAAATTCATTCAGTTAACAATTAGGATAATCAGGGGCACCTGAGTGGCTCAGTTGGTTGAGAGTCTGACTTCAGCTCGGGTCATGATCTCACAGTTTGTGGGTTCAAGCCTCGCATCAGGCTTGTGCTGACAGCTCAGAGCCTAAAGCCCACTTCAGATTCTGTGTGTCCTTCTCTTTCTGTCCCTCCCCCACTCACACTCTGTCTCTGTCTCTGTCTCTGTCTCTCTCTCTCTCTCTGTCTCTCTCTCAAAATAAATAAACATTAAAAAATTAAAAAAAACAATTATGATAATCAGATTTATGACACTGAAGAACATTCCAAAACCAATCATATTATCAAGAGAGTATAACAATTGTAATTTATACATACTAGCAAACAGTGGCTTAAAATATATGAAGCAACACTGGAGAGAATTGAAAAGATAAATAGTACTACAGTAATACTTGGAGACTTCAATAAGCCACTTTCAAAAATGGAGAAAAGTGACCTTGCAGAAACAAAAAGAATTATAGGTGAGTACTAGGAAAAATTGTACATCAACAAATTAGATAGCTTAGATGAAAGTGACAAGCTCCTAGAAAAACATAAATTATCCAAACTGACTCAAGAGTAAATAGAAAATCTCAACATACCTATAATAAAAAATTAAATCAATAATCCAAAATCTTCCAACAAAGATACTCTAGGACCACATGGTTTCACTAGCAAATTCTGTGAAACAGTAAAAGAAGAATTTACACCAATTCTTTTCAAACTTTTCCAGAAAATAGAAGAGGAGGAAACACTTCCTAACTCATTCTGAGAGGCCAGCATTACCCGATACTAACATCAGATAAAGACATCATAAGGAAATAAAACTACACACCAACATCCATAGTGTATAGAGATGCAAAAATCCTTAACAAATACTAGCAAAACAAATACAACAGCATATTAAAAGGTTTATATATCATGACCATGTGGAATTTATCCTAGAGATGCTAAGGGTTAAAGATAAGAAAACCAATGTAATATACCACATTAATAGGATGAAGTTAAAACTAAACACAAGACAATGACACCAAAAATCATTTGAAAAAAAACTTAACACCTTTCATGATGAAAACACCAGAAAACTAGGAACAGAAGGGAACTTCCTCAACAAAATAAAGCCCAGTTTGAAAAACCCACAGTCTACATCATACTCATCTTGAAAGACTGAAAATTTCCCTTTAAAATAAAACGTAACACAAGGATGGCTGTTTTCACCAGTGCTCTTCAATTTTGTACTGTATTTGTAGCAAGAGCAATTAGACAAAAAAGAAAAAAGAAAAGAAATGACAAGAAAACTAAAATAGGAAAGGAAGAAGTAAACTATCTCTATTCATATATGTTATGATTCTATATATAGACAACCCAAAGAATTCATAAGAAAACTACTAGAGTTAACAAATTCAAACAAGTTGCCGGGTACAAGATTAACACCCAGAAATTAGTTATTTTTTAATATACACAATGAAGAATCCACAAAAGAAATTAAAAAGCAATTCCACTTACAAGAACATGAAAAGAATAAAATACTTATTTAAGGAGATGAAAGACTTGCGCACTGTATACTATAAAACATTGTTGAGAGAAATTAAAAAAGCCACAAGTAAATGGAAAGACATGTCATGTTCATGGATTGAAAAATTCAATTATTGTTATGATATCAGTATTTCCTAAATGATCTATAGGCTCATTGGAATTCCTATCAAAATTCTAACTTCTGCTTTGCAGAAAAGGAAAAGCCAATCCTGCAATTCATTTGGAACTGCAAGTAGCCCAGAGTAGCCAAACCATTTTGAAAAAGAACAAAGTTGCAGAACTCATACTTCTGGTTTCAAAGCCTACAAAGCTACAGTGATCAAAATATTATGAGTACTGACATAAAAACAAACATATATACCTAAGGGATAGAATATAGACTCTAGAAATAAATACATCTGTGGTCAACTGATTTTTGACCGGCCTGCCAAATCCATTCAATAGGGAAAAAATACTTTTTCTGGGACAGATGTTGCTGGGACAACTAACTGGATTTCCACAACCAACAGAATAATATCAGGGCTTTACCTCAAAACATACACAAAAACTTATTCAAAATGGATCAATAATCTAAATATAAGAGGTAAAAACATAAAGCTCTTAGAGAAATACATAGAGATAAATTTTGATGACCTTGGGTTAGGCAAAGAATTATTAGATACGACAACAAAAAAGCACAACGGCAGATAAAAATACAGAACAGGACTTCATAAAAATTAACTTTTTTTGTTCATCAAAGGATATAATACCAAGAAAGCTAAAAACCCAGAATGGAAAACAGTAGTTGCAAATAATATATCTGAGAAGGGGTTAGTATCCAGAAGATATAAAGAATGCCTTCAACTCCATAACAACAATATAGATTAAGAATGGGCAAAGAACTTGAGTTGGCATTTCTCCAGAGAAGATATGCAAAGGGTCAAGCACATGAAAAGAAGTTCAATATCATTATTGATTAGGGAAATGCAATTCAATATCACAATGAGATAATCCACACCACTGGGATGACTAAAAAATTGAAAATTATAAATATGGGGAAATTGGAACAAATGCACACTACTGGAATGAATGTAAAATGGTGTAGCCACAGTGGAAAACAGCCTGACAGTTCTTCAAAAGGTAAAATTGTAACATAAAATTATTTTATGACCCAGCAATTCAATTAAAAGAATTGAAAACTGACACCTAAATATGTAGTTGAATACCAATGTTCATTTTAGCATGATTCACAGTGCCCATAAGACGGGAACAACATGGTGTCCATCAAAAGATGAATGGATAAACAAAATATGCTACATATATTCCTGGAATATTATCAGCCATAAAAAGTTCTGATGATATATCTTCAACGTGGATGAACCTTGGAAACACTATGGTAAATGGAATAAGCCAGACAAAAAGAACAATTGATGATCCAACTAGCATAAAATATCTAGAATAGGCAAATTCATAGAGAAAGTTGATTAGAGTTTACCAGAGACTGAAAGAAGGAGAATGGATATTATTGCTTAATGGCTACAGATTCTGTGTATGGGCTAAGAATGTTTTTAAAATACTGGTGATGATTGTACAACATTGTGAATGTAATTAATGCCATTGAATCATACACTTAAAATGGCTAAAATATCAAATTTTATGTCATATATATTTTCCACAATAAAAAAACGCTTTTATAAAAAATCTAATGTAGTTTCCTTATATATTATACTTGTATATCAAATAAAGCAATCGTAAGTTAGGGACTTTTACTTTGGTTGTACATAATATATTCTGTATCACTTGTATTTTTAAATAATTGCATATGCCTTAATAGACACACACACACACACACACACACACACACACACACACATGCCCCATTTGCTGAGTAGATCTATGCGATGTCAGTATAAGTATATTTTGGAAATAAAAAAAGGAATAAATTCCTAACTTATAGAAAGTAAAAGTAGAAATAATCTGAATATATTTTGGACAAAACAAACCAAGAATCTGTCACAAAATATTCTATATATGAAATGGGGTTTTTACATAATTGGACAAAAAAGTTGTAAAACTAAATTTAAAGCTACTAAATCACAAATAAAGCGGAAAATTAAAATTATTTGAGTTTTCCTCAATGATGCTTTACTACTAAACTCTGGTTCTACAAATCATGGATTTTAAAAACCATGACGGTAGAATTTCAAAATATAAACTATGGTTTTTCAGGCCATTTTCATGTCTCACAAACTCTACTGATGCTGCATTCAAAATTCTTTTGTTTCATTTTCTTGTATTTTTGATGTGGTTTATATTATGTATGTGTTATATTATGTATATTATGTAGTATTATGTGGTTTATATTATGTATGTATTATGTTTGTATTATAGCAGCTGGGTTACTTCCAGTATTACTCAGGAATGTAGAATAACAGGAAAATAGAAGTGGTTTCCAATGCATATTCAATAACTTTAGGTGAGAATTTTTACCACCCATTAAATTACCCTTGTGACATTATAAGCTCAGCTAAAGAAATTATTCCTACTTGTCCTCAAAATATTATTTTGTTGCTTTTTTGCAAAACTTTAACTTGTGATCATTATTCCTATTAAGGGTGTGCATTTGTGTTCTCTGAATCTCATTGTATAAGAAGTAAATATCTGCCCATAAACAATTGAGTATTGCATACTTACAGAATCAGAGACCTGGGCCTCAGTCTTCCTTACAAACAACATTTCAAAAAGAGAAAATATGTACAATATGAGGGCCTGATTAATGTTGTTTGAATGTTTGCATAAATGAAAGTTTTAGTTCAGGTGTAGGGGATGCAAGATGAAGACTTAAAATGATTAAATGTAATTTTAGTTCTAACACACTAAAACTCATGTTCCTTGGAACACAATAGTGTGAAAGTCCTAAAGAAGTGAAGGTCAGGCTACATTATCATCAAGAAAAATGTCAAAATAGGAAAGAATCAGTCCCAGACAGCAGAAGAAATTCAAAGATAAACAGGAGAACGTTCTTGAAGAAAAGTTAGCAGGTTTTCCTGAGAAAGACCTTAAAAAGTTGAACTCTGCACTGAGATCCAGGAAAGCCATTTGTGTTCCTGAAGCCTTATATTTGAGGAGAAAAGTTGTATATATCAGGAATAGATTTGCAGAGCATAGTGTTCATTTTGTGTCTTTGTCACCATAAACATTTATCCATGCACATATACATGTACACACACATGAACAGAATTGCTCAGAGAATTAGAGTTCCCAGGAAACAGAGAGAATGAACAATTTGCCCAGAGTCATTTCAACTTACTTCTGTTTCAAGCATGCATTGGGTGTGTCTGGAGTGAGTGTATGTGCGCACCTCTTTAGATTGTTTAGTGTAGTTAGGCTTTGAGCAGATTTCAAGTACCATCTAAAGGCTAATAATCTGTAACCTCTCTTTGGATGGTTGGATATTTTTAACAGTCTAAGAGATGTGGAAGGGCTAAGAGATAACCTAAATTTCTTAAAAGACAGTTTTCCGTGTTTTTAAAAAAATTTAAACTACATATTGCTTTTGATGATTGACAACTAATAAAATTGTAAAGGAACAGAAATAAAATCTAATATTTTAGAGAATCTGAATTCAATGGCTAATGGCAATGCTAATACTAGTTTTTAATTGAACTTATTGCTTAACAAATACAGGGATAAGTTTATATACGTTTTCAAATTTTACAATATTTCTTCTGTGAGAACACGAAAAGGTAGGTGACTGGCCAAATTTGCTCAGATGTAGAGTTTGAGCTCAGGCCTGCCTTGTTACCAGGGATGGCCCTTAAATGCTAGGCTTGGATACTGCTTAAATAAGATTGTATTAACATTTATTGGCCACGGAAATGTCTTCCTCTTATTTATGCTGGTGTTAAATCAGATGTCTGTTCTTCTTTATCTACCCTTTATTTACTTCTTAATTTTCTTTATTTGCAATTGTGCAAAATTGGAGAAATGGGCACTTACCATGAAACATAAGGCCTAAAATTACTAAAATTCTTTGCCCTGGCTCTCCAGAAGAGCAATGCATCAATTTGGATTAATTACCATACATGCCTACCTTGATGCTTTCTGAAGTTCCACTAGGAGAAGAGATCCCTCATCACTGTCTTACACTGAAGCATAAAACTGCTGTAAAGCTTTTTAAATAGCTGTACTGCTCTCCCACAGACGTGGGTGAGCTTCAGTCATGGAAGAAATAGTTCCAGTATTATAAAGCAATTGTGATTCCTTAAAGGTTTTGCATTACATAAATGTAAAATAGTATTATTAGTTCTTACAGTCATCATTTCACCATTCATACTTGAAGCAACTGATATTTCCACAAATCAGGCACTGTACAAATTCTGTCATAGTAAAACATTTATTTGTTAAAGTGATATAGATTATTCAAGATTCTACAGTCTTAAATCATGGATGGCAATGTAACATGGATTGATACAGAACTCGATGCCAGTGTAGGCTTTTCTCTTTCCTTCTTTAAAAAAAAGAAAATACTTGTAGGCCAGAAGAAAAAAAAAATTTGGCTTTAAAAGAGGATGAACCATGGTCTGATAGAGCCAGTTCCACCAGCATCAGAGACTTCTGCTTCGGCTCCTGTGAACAATTTCTTCTAGGACACCAGTTCAACAATTGGCCTTTGTGAATTGAAACATGTTTAAATTTTATCCAGTAAAAATATCAGTGGCAACTTTTTTCAGGAGAGAAAGAAGTAGTGCTCTTCAGATTAACTCCAGCCTCTAAAATAAAAAGAAAGAAAGAAAGAAAGAGAAAGAAAGAAAGAAAAAGAAAAAGAAACAAAGAGAAAATACACAGGTAATAAGATCATTGTGCTGGCAATTTAGAAGTTACTGAACTATAAGTACCTAGGCAGGAGTTTTTTGCCATAAAATACAAGATACACCCCTAAAAACTATCTAGACACGCACATCAGTTCTTAAAATGTTATTTGGTAATTTCAAATTGGTGAATATATAAAAGAGTCTCATTTTAAACATAAATCTAAATGTATTAAGCCTAAATAGTTATGCAAGTCAAGGGCAAATTGTGGGAAGTCATTTTCCCTTACTATGTTTTTCACATTTATATTGTCAATTGAGAAAAAATAATAATTGTATTCATTAGTGCACACCACTTAAATTTTAATAATCATACTGGTTTTAAAACTATAAGCATATTAGATCACATTTGTTCATCACACATAAAACCTAAGTGATCTCTACTTTTTAAGTATAGTCTGTTGAGAGTTTTGTGTCATATTGAAATTTTATAAAATTTAATTATACATGAAATGTCAGTGAAGACAATTATTCCTCTTCATAAATTAGTTCCTCACCCACAGAACAAATAGATATGTAAAATGACAATAATGCACAAGAAAGACAATCCATAGTTAATATAATTTTGAGTAAAACAATATAAAAAATATTTCATATCAAACAGTAAAATTATTTCCTCTAATGTGGGTTCTCAGTATCATAGATTTAACACATGCCTATAAATTCTATCTTTGATGGAGATGAAAAAGAATTTTTGAGAAATATATAATTTCATAAATATGAAATAGATGTAATTTTCTCCTCGCCATTCAAAAACAACTACATGTTTACAAGTTGCGGGTTATAAAATGCATGGCACAAATGAATCATGAAATATAGAAGCATATTGTATATCAAAATGCTGATGTAGAACATATTTGGAGTAGAACACACTTGATGCGATAAAGGTAGGAAAATACTGTAGAGATGTTTTATTTAAGAAAATATTTCATCTGGGGGTGCCTAGCTGGCAGAGTTGGTACAGTGTATGACTCTTAATCTCGAGGTTGTGTGTTCAAGCCCCACATTAGGTGTAGAGATTACTTAAAAATAAAACATTTTTTAAAAAAAGGAAAAATATTTCATCTACAGAGTTGAAGTTATTTTTGGTATAAACAATAATTTTTGAAAATTATTTAACAAAAGATTTACACAACGTTTGAACACTGTTAGTAGGTAATAGATGTAAAACCTATTTATAAAAAATAATTACCTTAGAAACTACTGAAATATAGATATCATTGTTTATCTGGAATGTTCTAAGAAAAACATTCCAAAATCACTTTAAATTACAATGGGATTATATCTAAATTCATATCTATTGGGTTCACAGTATAGCTTGCTTATTTTGGTGAAATTGGATTACGAGAATTTATTTCTGTTTGTATTTCCAATCATATGTCCCTTTTGAGAGTAAAAAGATGTAGTTGTACCATACCAAAGTTCGCAGAAGTAGTAATATAAAAACCACACAATACACTTAGAAGAAAAATAGTGGGCAGTATAACTAGTTTGATTTTAGAAATAATAAACCCTTCCAGAATAAAGAATCTATTTTAATATCAAGTTAATGATTGTATAAGCTTACATATTTTAAAGAGTTTTTGATTCACTTCCAAATTACATAAAACATTATTAAACTATGAAATTATGGCTTTTATAAAAGCTGTTCATTTCAAATATTAGACAATTAGCAGTTTTGGAAATTATGGTCTGAATTTGCTTACCCTGAAGTTACTCCCATTATTGAAATAATGACATAATATGAAACTGAATAAAAACTTATATATGTAGGATATTAAAAATAACACTTTTTACTTATCGATAGGCAAACTCTTACAATGATTCCATAAAGATCTAAATATGAGCACCAAATTATAAGAGCGTCACAAAGGGAAAAAAAGCAAAATAGACTATAATAATTATGTTAAAATTTTACAAGAACTAACAACAATGAATTTGAGATAGGCTCAGGATGTTTTTGATAATGGTCGTTATTTAACAGTGAAATGATATCATGCAAAATATTATGGACAGATAGTCTTATTAACAGTACTACAAAGAAAAGAGGAAATTAAAGCTACCCCAATATTAGGAGAAGAAAAAATGTCCTGATTTGAATGTATTGTGGGAAAATGCTGTTACTCCCCTTATTCAGAATGCAATTAAGAACTATGAATGATTTTTATCTTGTATAGTTAGGATATCTAACCAAGAAGGAAATTATTTCTAGAAGTCATTATTGACATTAGGGTTCTATTTTTTTCTTATATACTGTAACATTCAAATTAATGTCAAAAGTATGCTTTAATTATTATAAAAATACTTAAATGGTTTCTACATATGTGCATATGTGCCTGTTCTATCATTCTTATTTTTAAAAAATTCATTTGAAGGGAATATCATAGGAAAGAAAAGTTACAGAACCAAGTATTTTATATTGGTCATTTTTACTGGGAAGTAACATTGGAAAGATATCTGGATCATAAATATACATTTGCTTTGCTGTTTTGCTCTTATTTCATATTTTTTTCCTAACCCTGTATTAAAATGTCACTGTTTCTTTACAATCAGCATCACTAACTTTTATTCATTTATATCTTTATGCTTTCCATAAAAGAACTGAACTCTTATCATGGTTATTGCATCTGTAGCAGGAATTTTATGATAAAGTGTAAATCGGTTAAATACCTTAATTGGTACTAAACAGAATAATCAGAAGTCAAATTAATTAGAATCAGGAATCTATTACCTTAAAGGCTGGTGCAAGCAGTTGCAGAATTAGGGGAATTTCTTGTGCATACTTACACACACAGATACACACACACAATGGACATATTTTGTTGGTCTGAATTTGCCAAATACTTTTAAAGAAAAGTTTACTTAAGGCATTTTCATTATAAATGCAACTAGTCAATTGTTCCTATTTTAACTTCTAAACATGGCATATCAATTGTTTTACTCTATTTATCTGAAGTATAACAATCTTTTCAAACACAAGATTACTTTATATGTGAGTGCCAGTTTACATGTAATTATCACCAGTTTTATCAATGACTCCTCTTCCCTTTGCTGTCAATTCATCTTAGTGTGATTAGAATCCTAAAATTTTATTATAGAAGGATCATACGTCATATACTAGATATTTTCCAAGTTCACTCTATTTCTATACATATGCAGTAAAGGTCTTAGGGGGAAAATTTGGTGTATTCTTGCTAATAGAAATGAAAATGTATACATGTATTAACTCTTCATCCTTGGGGAAAAATTATCTTAGCAGATATATCAGTATGAGGAACACCTAAACCACTGACTAGATGAAACTTTTCTGTCATCCATGTACCTTCCTATTAGACTTTGATGTTCTATGAGGGACTGTGGTATAGTTAATTTAATATGGCTGCCATGGTTAACATTTTTGTTATGTTAAAAACAAAAATTGTGTTCTAGGGTGTTTTTTGTTTGTTTCTTGCTTACTTTTACTGTATATATACATACATAGAATTTTAATTTAAATTTTGCCTTTGGGTAGTAAACAGCATTTGTTACCATCCTGCAGGAAATATAAACTTAAAATAAAAATTTATATCCCTTCATCTCTCTTCCTCCCCACCCCCCACCACCCCAAAAAAGAGCTGGGAAGCTGTGAGCACCAGACATCTCTGCCAGCTCTACCTCACTCCACCCACCCAGGGTGAGCTATTGCTGAAAGCCAAGAAAGACCATGAGCAGACTAAGCTCACAGGTCAGTCTCCTTGAAGGAGCTTCACTGGATGCATTGACAGTTATAGAAATGATAGGCTGGCTATGGCAGAAATCATTTACCATATAAGTACCAAGACTAGTTACACTGCAGTCTCACAGTGATTTCAATCTGATAACAGAAATGTAGCAAGGAGTTTTCTTTTCTTTTCTCTCTCTTTTTTTTTTTTTTTATGAGTGAATGATGTATTGCCAGTAAATTCTGTTAAAATTATTCTTTGCCTGTGGATTTGTTTTTCTTGGTAACGCTTATAGGAAAAAAAAAAAAAATAGCCAAAGCGGAAAAAAAGTTTCTAGGACAGTTTGTTTCATAAAGGGAACTAAAGAAAGACTCAGAATATTTTTTTAAAGAGTGACATATTCCACATATACACATTCATTATATAAATCTAATACATGCCACACATATGTACACATGAATTCAGTTCACGTAGAAATGACAAATCACTGAAAGATTATATACTAGATAATGGTATGGTAGGTTTAACAGATATGTATTTACTTTTACATTTTTTCTAGGTTTTTGAATGTTTTTATAATTCATACTAACTACTTTAGGACAAAGAAAGTCATTATTGGAAATTTTACATACTTATTGGCAAAACCTGTACTATCTAGAGAAATATGCAAACTCCCGAGGAAATTGCTTTTATCCAAATTTGACTTCTAATAACATAATGAAATAAACACAATACTATGTAATATGTCCTGTGAAATGTAAACATTTGGGAAATTAATTCATAATTGAAAAATGACTCTTCCAATCCTTATATAACATTCAGCACCCTTCTGGATTGTGCTTCTGATAGATTAATTCCTTTCTAAAGATATTCTCTTTCAAAACAACTAGATGTCCAAAGTTACATGATAAATGGAGTTTTGGAAGCCACAGGCGGGGGTAGAGGAGGAGAGGGGTGGTGAGGAAAGGAGGCAGAAAGAGAGGGAGAGAGTTTCAGAATGAGAAAGCAAACTGCTAGGTGCTGATGATACAACGCACCTTAACGCAGGTCAGCTGAGGACACAACATAGAACTCAGAGTATGTACCACATACTCTGCTATTGATTGTTTCCAGTGTCTCTGTTTATTTTTGCAACCTGGGAATGGGATCCTGAACTCACTAAAGGGATGATGCAGGAAAAAGTGTTTGATTTGGGAGTCAAATTCATTAGGGGAAACCCTGAATGATTGCCCAAGTTATTATTTTTTAAATGCAAAATGTTAAAAAAAACAAAAAACAAAAACAAGGCCCTATTTTTACTACTAGAAAATAAATCAGTGGCCCTTTTTAGAACTTTTAAAAGCAGAATATTTTTTCTGTGCCAAAACTTAAGCAAATGGCTGATGCTTCCAGCTGTGTGAACAGATTGTTAAAGTGCTATTCCACTCTGGAAGCACACATTCTGATCCAATTAAAATGCAGGAATCAAATACTCATTTGAAACTTCCAAAAAGAAAAAAAAAACAACAAAAAACAAAAACCGAACACACAAACAAGTGAAAAAAAACAGAAGAGTAATCAGTTGTTGACAAAAGAAATACCATGAATATTTCATATGTAGCCTTTTGCTCCATTTTATAGTGGCTTCATTCATTTTAGATAACCCTGAAACAGTTGTGTTCATCCACTATCAGTAAGGTATAATGTATCATTTCAGCTCCAATTAGGATATGGGGGGTCAAAGACAGGAGTTAATACATTCTTAATAAGTTACTATCTTCACACTGGGAAATATTTGTAAAAATGCACATTATATCATGGATAACTAACTACAAGAGTGACTCCAAAGTCACATTAGTATTCCCTTTATTCTTATAGTATGAATCAGAAATGTTCAGTTAACCAGAAATATGTCGAAGTTGAATAACTGGAAATCCATTTAACCAAACTGAATTTTAGTTTGTATCATTGAGCATTGAGTAAGTTCTAATGGAAAATTTCAAGGAGTTACATAAACTTGCAAAAAACATTTAAAATTTTATTTATAACAGGATATACCCACTTAAGTGCTGAATTATGAGACAGGTAACAAAAATCTCACCTGTGTTTCCTGGACAATCTGGTCAACATTAGTCAGCAAAGCATCTGGGAATAAAATTTTCAGTGTCATAAACAAATACACAAATTCAAGTTTTAAGAAACAGACCCTAAAACTCTTCTTACTGAAATCTTGGTAAGATTTCTCTTAATAAAGATTTATCTAATTTTTTTTAACTTACCAGTTCTTGGACTAATTGCAATTGACTTTATAATTGTCTATGACTACTTCCTGATACATACGTAGAAATTTAAAAATATTGTCCTAGTTGCTAAAGTGAGAAATTATGTAATGCAACTTTCCAGAAACAGTTCAGGAAGAGAATCAGGCTTCTACTCATTTTTCCCTACTCAAAGTTAACATTTCAGCTAGAGTTGCATATGATTAATAATAAAAGATACACCAAGGAAGAGAATCCAAAATAGGAAACATAGCTTCACCATGTTCAACATGCAGACTATTAAATAATCATTTATGATAATCATTATTCAATAGCTCCCAAAATACTATCATGTTTTCTGAAGTACCCATTTATCTTCATGTAAAACACTAATGGTGTATATGTAAACATTCTGTCTTTACATGTCCACATGTATGTCCCAATTGGCTGTAAGTGTTTAATACCATTACATAGCCCTGCATAACACACATTCTCTTTCTTTCCAAATGTTCTCTTTTTAAACAAATACTCCTAGTCATTAAGAAGTGACACAATGATAAGAAAAAAATCAGGAAAAAGTCATTTTCAGGGTTCAGAGGTGAGTGTGAAGAGAACAGTACAAAATATTTTTTATAGAACCTCAAACACAAATATTCATAGAAATTTATAATGGCCTCTGGAGATTAGGTTTTACATTAAAACAATAATAAGACATGTTCACATTATACAGGAAAAAAATGTTTAGTAAATTACATTATGGTAGAGCCAACACAATCTATTTCATAAGCCCTCATGTTAGTTGAATAATTTATTGGACATACTCTGGAGCTGAATCACAATATCTACCTAGTTCATGTTTCAGGCAAGATCAAATGTACATCCACTTTCCAAACACAAAATGAAAGGGACTTCATGATCTTCTCTGAATATATTTGAAAAACAAATTTGTTAATTTTTAAAATTCATCAACAGTAACCTTCTTGAAAAGAGTGGAGGAAATTAGACAAGTTGTAGAGATCATTAGGAAGTTCAGAAAAATAAATTTCTACTAGAGAGCTTATATTCCATTGTAATCTTATAAATAAGAAGTATAGTTTGTGCAGTTGTTCTGGGATAAGTACTCTGGTAGCCAGCCCATTTAAATATAATTTTGCTACATTAATTACAATCCATGTTGCAGGACGCAAAATTCTGATTTCAAGGATTAATTTGATAAGCATACATATTAGTATATCTATATATTAGATACATAAGTATATACTGTGTATGTGTTTTATCAAGGTTAAATTTAGATCCTAAATCTGACTTTGAAATAGCTGACAAAATCAGAAGACAATAGTACACTACTTGCTACATGGACTATTTGTAATATTTGATAAAATTGCAAATACATTAATACCATAATTTAATAAGCTGATTTCATACTTAAACAGACTCCCAGTTATATATGTCTCACTTCAGACAATACCACATTTTTAGGATGACTCCATCACAGTAATACTTATACCATTCTTCCTCTATTAAGTGATCTTCTGTACTGCGACAAGGATTGTTTTTGTTGCAAAAAGCAAGCAAACAAACAACCCCAAACTTGACAAAACTCAATGTATTCGTAGTTCCAGCACGCACTTTTCTAGTATGGGAGGAAAAGGACTGAGTAATCTGAAAAGACAGAGCTCTGAAACTATCACAAAATTCCTGTCATACATTTTGGGTATTTTCCTTTTCTGTATGAAATTTTAAAAACAAGCTATTTCTTATCCATAAATTTAACTCAACGGACACTTAACTCACAAACATTATAAGGTCAATAATAGTAATGATAATAATAATGATTAAATAATGATGATGGTTATCATCATCAACTAAGGAGGATAAGAAAAAAATCCTTTTCCCATCCAGCCTATCTCTGTGCCGAAGTCCTTTCCCCAAAATGCCACAAAGACTCACAGGCAGAAGCATCCACATTCACTGTTAAAGAAGAAAGACTGGGCGCTTCCTGAAACACAAGGGAAGACTGAGCAAGGAAGAGCGTAAGTAGTCTTCATTCTGTTTAATATGGTAAATACTGCTTTCTTAGCATCATAAAATAGAAGTAGGATTTTGTCACACCAGGAAGAAAATGGGTTCAGATCTTCAATCCTTGAAAAAATGTCCCATTTACCTTCTCAATTCTATGCACAGTAAGATACTTTATGTTTTTGACATTTTTTAGACTATTGGCATTTAAATGATTATTATTAAGCTTAGTATTGTGAATAACATGGGGGAAATAGTAAAATTCAGAAACTAAGAGGCAATTGTTGTGAATTTTGTGATAATTGCTCTAGGTTTTTACTTTTAAAAATGAAATATTTAGTTTCCCCTTAGTACAAGCAAATAAAACAGTTAAAATTTAGTTTGGAAGTAAGTACCTCCTGAGTGCTTTAAATTAAAGCAGGAAACACTTCTCAAGAAAAGCTATAAAGAGATTCCTATAGATAAGTGGAATACATTTAATTTTTTTTTTAATTTCTCAATTCTTATGGAGAAAGCATGTATCATTCAGGTAATAGATTTATGATGTTTATAAATAGCTTATAATAATTCTCAACATACATTCTGAAACATTTTTAGTAAAATACATCTACAGAGCTCCTAAAATCAACTGTCTGAAAGCATAAAATACTTGCTATAACCTCAACCTAAGTAACTGCATTTAGTAGTTTAAAAAATAATTCAGGAAATAAATTAGCCACCGTGAAGGTATTACTGTATCTAATTTAAATTATTTATTTAATGCACCTCTGTTCTAATCTTTTTGTAGTGTAAAAATAAATGATATTCATCAAACCAAACTTTGTTTCCGCTTAGGATTTTGAGGAAGCTTTAGATGCCTCATTATCCTTTTGTGATGTTCAGAAATTACATATATTATATCAAAAGACCTACTTTAATAATAGTTGGGGCATTTTTGAATTGGGGGACAATTTTCCAAAAGAAACAAAAAACAACACAGGAAGACGTATAATTAAAGAGAAATGTTTAGAGCAAATATCTGCAAATACATTTTTTGTTAGTTTTCATATTGAACAACCTGAAATCACAGTGTAGAATGGCTAAAAATAAAAAAAAAAGTAATTGAGAATAAAGAAGTAAAATCAATGTATACAACCTATACATAATCAACAACAGCAAATCATATGCTTTGGATTGCATATGTATAGCTGGTTAAATGGGAAATGCAAGAAATAACAGAAAGAAAAATAGTAAGAGATAGCATTTCTTGCTTATAGTAATAAAATAGCCAGATCACAAATCTCCATTGTGCATATAATCAAAATTCTTATTACTGCACCTTCGTCTCTGGCCCCATTCATTCATTTATTTATCTATCTATTCATTCATTCACTCGAGTAACTACTGTGTTTCAGACATTATACCAGGTACCTTCAATAACCTCCAACCATCCCAACGATTTATTTTTCAGTCACTTCACACTGAAATTGCCCTGGTGGAAAAGTTTTTCATATAGTTGTAAACAAAAACATTTGACCCTCTTGATAGGCCAATCTTTCATTGTTCTCTCAAAATATAAACTTTTTGAAAAGGCAGAAACATAAGGCCTTCTCAATGCTTCTAAAAACAAGTGTTCAAGCATTTGGTTAATACACCCTAAAAATAGTCTTGTAAAGCTAATAAAAATTAAATGGTTTCAATGGCTTTAGTCAAACAGAATAAATTTCACATGATTAGATGTTATAGAGTTCTAAATGTTTATAAGAAATAAGAGATATTTAATTAAAGTTCCATTTGAAACATAAGCAGGGAACTGATTTTAAAAAATACAGGCAAATGAAAAATATAAGTTAATCAGTAGCTTGGAGTAGATATGTTACACTGTGGCCTTTATACATGATTTCAGAGTCCCCTTGACCGTAACCTTCATAATACCAGAGATTTCTTTTTGGGGATTAATTTTTTTAAGTCTGAAAGCCTTTATATATTCTGGACTTTTTAATACCATGTAGGTAAAAACTAAGGAAGGGAAAAGTGATATGCTTTTGTCATTCAGCACCTTTTGAAGAATTATTTGAAGTTAATTAGAAATGTTAAATTGGGATCAGAGCATGATTACAGAAATTGTGTGGGAGATACACTTTGCTCTGAGTAATGTTTTTGATTTTACAAAATACGACTACACATGTAATCTCATTTATTCCTCAAAGAACTGTACAACTGACCCATGAAAGCTGATTAGACTTTAGAAATGTGAAAGGCAAACATTAGAAAGGGAACTGGGGCAAAGAAGGCATTTATGAAACATCTAAGTTGGTACTAGCACATTAGATAATTTCTTTCAAGACTTGCATGGAGAATAATCTTGAACTGCTTTAATTTTACCTGCTTTTGAATGTAATCATGATACATCATGTATAAGGTGTGCCTCTGTCAAGTTAAAATTAACTGACATTTTTATATATGCCTCTAGTAGAAGGAAATTAAACTAATGACTACCATTCCTTATCTGTGTTTTAATGTTTAAAATGATTTGTAAGAGATAATAAACTTTGTGTTTAACTTACTCTCATGGAGTACGTTATATAAATAAAATACATATCTTATTATATTATGGCTAATTTTTTTTTGTTGTGCAAGGTTCTCACATGAGCCTCATTCTCAACCTCCCACTTCAAACATCAAGAAACCTCTTAATATTAACCTCCATTTACCAATCTTTAAAAAACTACCATCAAGTTGCCATATAATGTAAGATTTTCAATGAGTAAATAGGAACATTTATCTATAGACCTTGATTTCAGTGAATGTCCAGGAATGCCATTTATAAAAAAGCAACATTATTGTCTGACTAAATTAAAAATTTTTAAATGTTCATTTCTGACAGTGACAGAGCAAAGTGGGGAGGGGCAGAGAAAGAAGGAGAGAGAGAATTCCAAGCAGGCTCTGCACTGTCAGCACAGACCCCAACATGGGGCTCAATCCCACAAACATTGAGACCATGACCCAGGCCAAAACCAAGAGTTGGACACTTAATTGACTGAGTCACCTGGGTGCCCTTAAATTTAAACATTTTTAATGATAAATTAAGCTGCATGATTTAATGATGCACTAAGCTACATGATATCTAATTAAATTTCATCACAGGTTTAGGTTAAAATGAATACATTTACTTTAAGAGAGAAACATTCCAATTGAGAATTATAGGCAGAAGGGAAAAATGAAATCACCATTTGGTTAATGAGCAATGCCTTTATATTGCTTATAAATGTAATAAGAATTCCATTAAAAGGATTTTTTATTTTACTTAGTGATAAACATAAACCTTCCTTTGATAAGGCAGTCTTATTTTTTTGTCTCTCTTTTTAACTTACATTAAGAAAAACATAAAATTCACTCATTCTGCAAATGTGTACCAAATGAACAAAACACCTTCACATGCCCAGGTAGCAGCATGTAAAATTGTGGCATGTGACATAAAACTGAACTAGATTTTTTTGATAAATGCAAAATCAATTGCATTTTCTTTTGCTTCCCACTATGGCTATGGCATAAAGCTATGGCATGGGTGAGAAATACCATAAGACCATTAAGGCACCTGAACCAAGAATGTTGTTTACAAGCATACTTATGTTAACACTGTCTGGATATACTTATTGAGTATTTTAAGTACCGTGACAACACAGAGTTGTTCTTTATAATATCTGCCTGAAAAGAAACACCATTGTCCTTGAAAAAAATATACAATCTACTCATTGAAAAATATTTATCAGCCATGAGTGAGCCTTTGTAAGAGTGGAGAAAATATCATTATTTATATAGGCAAGACATTTTTTGTCTGATGATAACCTTTATTTAGTGTTCTGGTATTGTAGAACCTGGAAGCCAGCCCTAGAATAGAAGGCACTGCTGCTCTGTCACGTTTTATCCCTAACTACTTCATATATGTTACCTTCATGTATTAAACTATACCTGGAAGGTTTATACATCTTGGCTCTAGTAGCCATGTATCAAAAAAAACAAAACTGGAATTTCAAATTCCAATTGCCTATGTGAGTTTTCAAATCACTTTTTCATTAAAAAGAAATACTAGGTTACACAGTGCTTTCCGATATCCACTCAGAATTTGAAAGAGTTGTTTTTCCACTATGCCCATCAGAACTGTGGAACTGAATTAACATGGCATTCATAGACATGCTTCTTTGAGAACACAGTCCACGTGTGTTCAGTGAGTTAATATAACAATAGTATTCCTTAACTCCTCCATTCAGGGAGTACCTGTGCCTTGCTCTGGATCTCTCAGCAGGCAAAGTGAGAAACTTACTTGGCTTTGAATGTGCTCTTTTAGATGTGGGCCCCTCTGTGACCGAATCAGGAGGTCGACTAGCTAACTGCAATGCAGTTGAGTTGTTCCTGTTAGTGTTTTGGGACTCAACATTTGTGACGCCTTCATTCTGTGGTTCGGTACTTGGCTTTGTGCCAGTCTTTCTTTTCTGCTTCTGGGACACAGAAGTGCTTGAAGTCCAGGTAGGAGGCAAAGCAGAGGTAGTGGTAGAGGAGTCCTGACTTGAACAAGTTTCCGAAGATTGTATCACATTGTCATTGGCAACTTTACAACACTGGGCATTCTCTTCATGCCCCACAGCTTGTTTGGACATGGACTGGGGCAGCGTTACACTACAGCCTTGGATTTGAGCCCCATTAGTTTGAGAGTAGACATTGCTGACCTTGGTGACCTTGTGTTGCCCGTTATTGTTGCAAACCTTATACCGGATCATTAGGATGATGATGAAAACCAGCACAGATGCTACAATTATTCCACCAATAATAATAATCATGGTGCCTCCCAAAAACTGGGACTGCATGAAGTGGCATCGCACATAATCTTGTTCCGTAGTAAACTGGATGCAACCCACGACTCTCGTGGCAGTGAGCGAAGTGATGCCATCATCATATATTGCCAAGACACACAGGTCATACATAGTTCCAGCAGCCAGGTTATTGACAAGAAAAGTTTTGCTCGTGGGAGGTATCATTCTGAGGGACAATGGAATTTGCGTTAATATAAGAAACAAAACATATAAACACACATGCGTTATGACTTCAGTTCTGTTTCATTTCAGGATTCATTAAGATGAGCATACTTATAACAGATATGAAATATGGGGAAATGATTTAATCTTACATTTACCTAGTTAAAATGGTTAAGACTCATTGTTGGATTCTGCATTATATTAATGGTGCCTGTGCCATGCCTTGACAAGCTTACTAATTACATTGCTTGGCAAAGCAGAACTCCTAATAAAAGCCACTGCTAAAAAATCATTTATGACAAATTGCTTTTGAAAGGTGTGACTGTGACATTATCTGACTACTAAACAAATCCATTTAGCACTTACAACACCTCTGTGACTAAAAGCCAATTTGAAGGAAGGGAAAACACTGACAATCACATTAGAAACCAGAATGGAAATGCATTTCAGAGTATTTATTTTCCAAATCAGTTATAAGCTGCTATGGAATGGTATCCAGTAAATCTATCTTTAATAACTAAGATAATTACTAAGATTAAAATACTTCATTTACACATTTCAGCCCTCTTCTTTTGTCTTCAACACTTGGTTCCCAGTATGTTTTTATCTATAAATGAGGTTGATGAAAATGCATGAGTAAGATTATCCTAAAAACATGAACAGGGCAATGCTGTTGACCAGAGTATAAATCCTTTGTTCTGCCCATTGTGGGCTGATGAAATTACCTTCAGAACACAGTTTCTAAAGTTTGATAAACATTACAGACATCTCTAAATTCATTATATCACAAACTCTTCTGTGGATGCTTTTTTTTCCCACATTTTTTAGTAGCAACCAGATATGACATGACCTAAACTGAGATTTCATTTAGAAAAAAAAAAAATGCTTGAAACTATATATTTTCTCTGAAAAAATTTTTTAGAAAATTTTAAAACTTGGCAATAGTAATCTGTTATACAACCTAGACAACGTGTTCTAATGAACCAGGCAACTTTTAGGCCAGAGTATTTATTTCTGATTAAAATCACTATTATTTAGTAAGTGCATGATAAATACCAGGCATTACTAAGCACATTATTTATATCATAATTTTATTCTTTTTATTCTTTTTTTTCTGGAACACCATAATTTTATTCTTACAATGATTGTATGAGGTAGGCATCATTACTATTTTATTCATGACAAGCTTTGCAGTCATGAAATTCAAGCAACTTTCTGAAGGTCACATAGAATTTACTTGTCATGGTAGGATTAAAATATTAGAATTTGGAAACTAGAAGCTGACATATTGCATATATCTATATATATGCAATAGATAGATACATATATATATATATATATATATATATAGAGAGAGAGAGAGAGAGAGAGAGAGAGAGAGAGAGAGATAGATGATAGATAGATAGAGGCAGGTTAATATATATATTAGCTACAGGAAGGTGAGGGACAGAGATGTACACTCTTCTTTGACAAAGGGATACATAATGGATAGCCTAGGTAAAGAGCTGAGTATAAGAAGGACAAACTACTTTATGCATGCATCATAGTCCACATGACCATACATTTAGTGATGAGTAGGATTTTAGAAACCATTAACTTTAATCTCTTGCTTTTAAAGATGGGGAAATTAAAACTCAGCCATGTAGAACTTTGCCTAGAATTGATCATATGGCTAGCTGGGCCAGTGTTGTTTTTTTTCTACCAGTCCATGTTCATTTAAAAAAAAAAAAAAGTTATCTTATTTACATACATGAATGAAAATCAAATTATCTTCAAGAGTTCATCTGAGTATGTAATAATTGAGCTGATCTCATTTCAGAAAAGCTTGAAGATATATATATATATATGTAGAAGATACATATATATGTATATTTCAAAACCATGATTTTGCATCGTGTCCTAGGAGTAATAATAGTCTATCATGAGTGAAATTTATGAAGAGGTAAAAATGTATATTTCCAACTGAAAACTGGACAAGATGTGACTATAAATCAATGAGGCTGAACTTTAGAAAAACATACCAGAAAGCCTATAGTCAGATGCAAATTCTCTATCAAAGTTGTTATGAGGAGATTACATATTTAACTCTAGTGACACTTTCACTGCTCAAAATATTGATAAACTCTCTTTGGAACTGTCTTAAGAACCAGTGTACATGAAACAATACACATGCACATTATTCAATCACCCAAAAAAAATCAGTCTCATTATTTTATAGTTACATCCTATTTTTGACCAAAAATGGCAATACCCATCTTGATCACCCACCTTATTCATAAGACTTGGCTCCAAATGGCTTTTGCTTGTTTCCAAAATTCAAATTCACCCTCAAAAGACGAAGATTTGCCACCACTGAGGATATTCAAAATAGTATGACGAAGGTTCTAAAGATAATTCCAAAAGTGCTTTGAGCAATGCCAGCATCATTGGGGTAATGGTATAGCCTCCCAACGTGACTTCCTTGAAGGAAAGAACACTCATGTGGATGTGTAAGTTCTGGTATGTTTTTGAATTTGTAAAATAAATCAGTCTTGTTCTCTCTCTGATAGTCACATCTCTTAGATGAGGGGAAAGAAAGTAAGTAAGCATCATATTAAATATAAATTTGAACTCTAAAAATAACACCATTCAAAATATTGTCCCACAGGTGATCACCTTTCACAAACCTTATATTACACACTTTAAACAACGGAGTGCTGTAATCACAACACAGGGTAGCACTGCCAATTAAAAAAAACAAATCAGTAGCACATTAACAAGCCCTACATTGAGTGCATGGTAAGTACACAAATCTGGTTAATTTTTCTTACCTGTAAACAAGGGTGTCATCATAAGTACCATTATACTGGATTTGGAACATACGTATTCCAGGAATATTTCTTTGAAAATTAAATTTAAGTAGTGCCGTGGATGATGTCGCTTCTGCTACTACAATTTTATCTTGACTCATTTTAGGATCACCATTACTACTGCTTGCATTAGAACCTGACTTCGTAGAAGTTGAGATATCTGAAGAACCAGGATCAGGCTCGTGGATATGGTTTGTACTGTTGAGTAAGTGAGGGAGCTTAATTATATGAAGATCCACTGTTTGTGTTGCTTCCCCAGCAGGATTGGAAGCAATGCAGGTAAAAGCACCTGTATCCTTCACAGTTGTGATAAGAATATCAAGTGTTCCGTTATCATACACCAGAGATCTTGTTGCATTTGAAATAAGCTTCCCTTCAGGAGAAATCCAGTGAATTGCAGGTTCAGGGTCCCCCCTGGCTTTGCACCTCAGGGTTGCCCTTTGACCTTCCAGCACTCTCATCTCATGCGTATGACGAGTAATGAGAGGAGGTTCACATAAAAACTCTTCCTCAGGAATTGACCAAAAATAGCGGCCAGTTAAAAGTGCTGGAGAAGCACAAGTCTCTAGGTCATCTTCTCTGGACAGACGTCTCAACCACAACAATTCACAATTGCAATGCAAAGGGTTTCCACCGAAACTTAATGCAAAAGTTGATGGGCTGATTATTCCTGAGGTTGCTAGTACCTGAGCTCGCTGGAAGAGAGGATCAGGTGGTAGCTTCTGCAATTTATTTGATGTTACATCAAGCCGAGTCATCTTGTGCAAGTGGGAGAAAGTCCCTTTGGGAATATTATCAATCATATTATGATCCAAACTAAGGGTGTGCAAGCTAACCATCTTTTCAACTGCATCCCAAGGAATCGTTTCTAAATTATTGTAGGACAGGTCCAGCTCCTCAAGGGCAAAGACATCATCAAATGCTGTAGAAGAGATTAAAGTCAGCTGATTGTTGTTCAGTATCAAATGATGGAGATTGGAAAGCCCACTGAACATATCGTTTGTAATTTTAGTCAATCTGTTGCTATTCAAATGCAATGCCCTCAAATTTCGCAAGTCAGCAAAAGCATGAGGTGTGATAAAACTTATTGTATTCCTGGATAGAGTCAGGTCCACCAAGCTGGTCATATTGGCAAAATCTTTCCTTTTAATATTTGTAACAAAATTGTCTGCCAACCGCAGCTCCACAGTTCTTCTGTCGATGTTTGGTGGAACAAATAAAAGCCCTTTCTTGGCACAAAGGGTTGCGAGATTAGGAGACAAAATCTGACAGACACAACGCTTTGGACAGATCTGAGCTCTCACTGCTATGCCAATGAAAAACAGATAAAAAAGAAATTTTTCCATTGTAGATCAGATTTAAGAGCCTGTAAGAAAAGACACAAAATGTAGTGTTAGCATCCAATCATTTCACTAATGTCCACATTCCCACTGGAATAATCCTTTAATGCAAATTGCAGTACAGAAGCAATTTACTCTTTTGTTTACTTAACAAACAAGTATAAAATATCTACTCTGTATTGCAGGCTACAATTGACACCAGGATAAAAAATATACCATTCATGGCCTTGTGGGATTTAAAATCAAAAGGGAAAACAAAGAAACCAACAGATTATTACAATTCTGTAAATTATGTGCTATTTTTGAAATATGGCCAGGGTGCTCCATGGACGCATAAAAAAAGTGACATTCAGCCCAGATTGGAGGGTAGGAGTCATGAAAGTTCCCCATAACCCTGAAAGAAATCTTGTCAGTTCAAAGATTAAAGATATACTTAACGATTTGAAAGCATTTCAATTTGTCAACATTTGTTATTGCTAACTTTGTGGTGTATTTGAAAGTAATTAATCATTAATAAAATTGTATTCATCTTTACAAACTATCTTGAACATACTACAATTTAACTGCAAATAAAAGCTCTTATTCTCAAAAACAAAAATGCTAAAAATGCACCACAAATGCTCTGAGCTCCTTAAACATTAGAATATTTTATAATATAAAATTGGATTTTTTTTAAATTTTTTTAATGTTTATTATTTTTGAGAGAGAGAGAGACAGAGAGCAAGCAAGGAAGGGTCAGAGAGCGAGAGACACAGACTCGGAAGCAGGCTCCAGGCTCTGAGCAGTCAGCACAGAGCTCCATGTGGGGCTCAAACTCACAGACCATGAGATCATGACCTGATCTGTAGTTGGCTGCCTAACTGACTGAGCCACCCAGGCACCCCTAAAATTGGATTTTTACAGATAATTTTTGAAAAGCAGTCATCAAAATTCTTGACAGTGAGTCCCAAAAGGTACTATAATTATAATTCCATTGCTTCTTTTCTTAAAATCTTAATGCATTTATATTTATCCAAATATAATTTTAAAAATCTTGGCATTTTGACTTTCCAATTTGATCTTAAGTATTTGTTCTTGGAACTAATCATCAAAAATTTAAATACTGGGGCCCTGGGTGGTTCAATCAGCTGAAGGTCCTACTCTTGATTTCGGCTCAGGTCATAATCTCAGGGTCGTGAAATTGAGCCCCACATTGGGCTGTGCATGGGGCATGGAGCCTGCTTAAGATTCTCTCTCTGTCTCTCTGTCTCTCTGTCTCTCTCTCTCTCTCTCTCTCTCTTTCTCTCTTCCTCTGCCCCTCCCCACCTCATGCTCTCTCTCTTAAAAAAAATTAAAATACTAATACATAAGCAATTAAAAGTTCTTATAAATTATGGGTGCCTGGTTGGCTCAGTTGGTTAAGTCTCCAACTTCAGCTCAGGTCATTATCTCACAGTTAATGAGTTTAAGCTCCGTATCCAACTCTCTGCTCTCAGACACACATCCTGCTTTGGATCCTCTGGCTCCCTTTCTTGCAGTCCGTCCTCTGTACTTGCTCTCTCTCAAAAATAAACATTAAACAAACAAACAAACAAACAAATAAATAAATAAATAAATAAAATTCTCATAAATTACATGTAGTTTCAAATGTCAATGAAAATGGCTGGAGAAAACCAGTCACAATTTCTAATTAATGAAAATATAAAATATGGACTTCTTCCAGAAAGAATAGACCTAGTTTCCTAAACAAAATATATTCTTATAGATTTGATTTCTTTTACACCTAGTTTATCTCCTATTTAATGTGGTTGTTATGAACAAGCACTGTCAGTCTCAACAAATGAAATGGTCTTACTCTTCTGTTTGTGACAGAATAACTAGTACTAAACTAGCCTTTCCACAAGAAGCAGCAAAAAAAAAAAAAAAAGTACAAAAATATATATAACCATAGATTTCACACATTGGAAAAAAAAACAGCACAGTATTGTGATCCTTGGGAAACGTGAACAAAAAATAAATGAACCCTACTGCTGCTCCAGAGACACTTTGTTTTTTTAAAAATTTTTTTTTCAACGTTTATTTATTTTTGGGACAGAGAGAGACAGAGCATGAATGGGGGAGGGGCAGAGAGAGAGGGAGACACAGAATCGGAAACAGGCTCCAGGCTCTGAGCCATCAGCCCAGAGCCCGACGCGGGGCTCGAACTCACAGAGCGCAAGATCGTGACCTGGCTGAAGTCGGACGCTTAACCGACTGCGCCACCCAGGCGCCCCCCAGAGACACTTTGTAAAGCATAGCACAGGGAGAGAAAACCAGATGACACATGAACTGAAGAGTATGGACTGGAGTGCAGAGTCTCTGGTGGCTTGAATTTATGAGGCGAAATACCAGAAAAGAGTTATCCAAAGAAAGAACTTCAGCTATCCTATAGGTAGAAACAGGGCAACAGATACTAACCATACTGAAACTCTGGCGGAGAGAGGGAAAAATGGGGAAAAAAAAGTGAACAAAAACTCAGTGACCTGTGGAAAAATATTTAGAAGCCAAAAATATTAAGAAGCATATAATCGGAGTATCGGCAGAAGTCTATAAAGTAGATATAAAGGCAAAATTTTTTCACATTTGTGATAAAAGAAACAACAACACATAAATCCAAGCTCAAAACAAGGAAAACTATACCAGGACACATCATAAGCAAATTGCAGGTAACCAAAGGAAAAAAAAAAATCTTAAAAGGAGTCACAGAAATAAGATACATTACAAGAAGATAAACTGAACAAAGTGAAAATAATAGCTGACTCCTCACTGATTTCATTTTGGAAATAAAGCAAGATAGGAGACAATGGAAAATATATTTTAAATGTTGCAAGATGGGGCGCCTGGGTGGCTCAGTCGGTTGAGCGTCCGACTTCGGCTCAGGTCACGATCTCGCGGTCCGTGAGTTCGAGCCCCGCGTCAGGCTCTGGGCTGATGGCTCAGAGCCTGGAGCCTGTTTCCAATTCTGTGTCTCCCTCTCTCTCTGCCCCTCCCCCGTTCATGCTCTGTCTCTCTCTGTCTCAAAAATAAATAAATGTTAAAAAATTAAAAAAACAAATAAATGTTGCAAGAAAAAAAGAAAGTCCATCAATATGGGTGGGATATATATCCATAAAAGATGAAAGTAAAATAAAAACATTTTGAGAGAAACAAACTGTAAGTTTCATTACCAGAGGAACTATGCTGTAAGAAAATATAAAGGATGTTCTCTTCAGGTTGATGGAAAATTGTATCAGATGGAATCTTGAATCTTTATAAATGGATGGAAAACAACAGAAATTGTATATCTGTGGATAGATATAAAATATTTTTGTTGTGTTTTAACCTGTTTCTAAATAGTACTTCTGGTATGAATATTAAAAGTTACAAAATAAATGAACATACAAAAAAAAACCCCACATCGTTTGCACCCCAGTAATCAAATAAGCTGGATAAGCTGGACAGCATTTTCTTTAATAACATCATAATGCTGAGGATATAAACCTACAGTAACTATATTCCAGAAGGTGATATATTCTTGGATGAAAGGGAAGAGTTCCATAGATGTCCCCTGACTTCCCCCTCTCAAACAGGAAAGTAAGTAAGAGGAACTATCTAGCATAAATTAGGGTAGGGAGAGGCCAGCCTACTTTTTTTTTTTTTAATGTTTATTTTTGAGAGAAAGAGACAGAGCATGACCGGGGCAGGGGCAAAGAGAAAGGGAGACAGAAGATCTGAAGCAGGCTCCACACTGCCAGTGCAAGGCCCGAGGTGGGGCTTGGACCCATGAACCATGAGATCATGACCTGAGCTGAAGCTGGATGCTCAACCCACAGGTACTCTGCCTGCCTGCTTTTTAAGAGTTTAACAAACTTCTTTTTAATGCTTTATTTTTCAAAACAGTTTTAGGTTTACAGCGAAAATGAGAGGCAAGTACAGAGATTTCCTGTATACCAATTGCTCCCACATATGCACAGCCTCCACCATTGTCAACATCCCCCACCTGAGTGGCCATTTGCTACAATCGATGCATCTACTTCTGGCACATCATAATCACCTCTAGAGTTTATGTTAGGGTCCACTCTTGGTGTTGTACATTCTACAGGTTTAGACAAATGACAAATATCCACTATTATGGTATATACAGAGTATTTTCACTGTCCTAAAAGTCCTCTGTGCTCTGCCTATTCATCTGTCCCTGGCTCATCCCTGCAACTACTGATGTGTGTGTGTGTGTGTGTGTGTGTGTGTGTGTGTGTGTGTGTGTGTATTTACTACCTCCATAATTCTGCCTTTTTTCGAAAGTCATATAGTTGGAATTATATAGTATGTAGCTTTTTTCATATTTACTTCTTTCACTTAGTAATATGCCTTAATAATCTGTTCCTCCATGTCTTTTCATGGCTTAATAGTTCATTTCCTTTTAGCATTGAATAATAATCTCATTGTCTGCATGTCCCAACATTCACATATCCATTCAACTACTAAAGGACATTTGGTTGCTTCCAAGTGTTGGCAATTCTGAATAAAGCTGCTCTCCACATGGGTGTGGACACAAGTTTTTAACTCTTTCATGTAAATATCGAGGAGTGTGGTTGCTGGACTGTATGGTGAGAACATGTTTAGTTTTGTAAGAAAGTGCTAGACTGTCTTTCAAAGTGGCTTTGCCATAATTCCCAACAGCGATATGAGACTTTCTGTGGCACCATATTCTTGCCAGCATGTCATGTTGTCAGTGATCCAGATTTTGGTCTTTCTAATAGGTGTGTATTTGCATCTCATTGTTTTCATTTGCATTTCCTTGATGATATATGATGTAGGGTATCTCCACATGTTTTGTTTGCCCTCTGTAGATCTTCTTTATTGACGTGTCTGTCAAGGTCTTTGGCTCATTTTTAAATTATGTTTTGTTTATTATTATTGAGTTTTAAGAATTCTTTGTATATTTTCAGTAACAGTCTTTTCTTAGATGTGTCTTTTGCCAATATTTTTCCCTGTTCCTGGTTTGGCTTTGCATTCTCCTGACATTGTCTTTTCTGGAGCCAAAGTTTTTAATGTTAATAAAATCCAGCTCATCAATTATTCCTTTCATGGCTCATGCCTTCGGTGTTGTATATAAAAAAGCATCACCATACCCAAGGTCATTTAGGTTTTGTCCTATGTTATCTTTTAGGAGTTTTATAGTAGTGCATTATATGCTCTGAAGTTATTTCAGTCTGTCTCTGTTGTAGTATTATCGTAATTCAGTTCACAACAGCTTCACCTGTTTGGAGAGTGTGGCTGAGAATTTTCCTATTCAGGAAGGCAGGGGATCTTGGTTTTGGAGACCCGACTGTTTTACAGATGAATTATCTGATTTCCAAACATATGGAGACCTCAGTCAACTTTACATCTCTGCTTCCAGTTTTGTTTTTTGGGTTGTTTTTTGTTTTTTTTTTTTTTTTTTTTTTTTTTTGGTGGCCAATGAGATCTCTTCTATCTTTCACCTCATCCCCAGTTCTTTGCTTGTGGCTGCAATTGAGCTACCCTAGATTCTATGAAGGTAGAGGTTTCCTCTAAAAAGTTTTCTGTATCTCTCCAATGCCGCCTCAGACATTCTGTTGAAAATCTACATACTGTATGGGAAGAAAAGAACTGAGCTCTCCATCCCCTCTTAGTGGTTTTATAGCTGCAAGTCCTGAGTGACTAGCTATTCTTTGTGCTCTTCAATGTCTCAGCCATCATTCCTCCAAAGTTGAAAATCTGGGTTGCCTGGAAGATTCATTTCAATTTTCTTTCCCTCCCCCAATCCTCCCCATTTTTTTTCTTATCTGAAAATATAGAGTACCTAGGGAAATTGTCCCAAAGAAACAGAAAGCAGAATGTAGTTACCAGGGGTGTGGGGTTAGGGAATTGGGGAATGTTATGTAAGGGTACAAACTTGCAAATAATAGATAAATGAGTCCTGGAAACTAGTGCACAGTGTAGTAATTGCAGACAATATTGCATTATAAACATCAAAATTGCTAAGAGACTAGATCTTAAGTGTTCCCACCACAAAAACTGAAATAAGCATGTGACATGATAGGGATGTTAGTTAAGGCTACAATAGCAATCTTACTGCAATAAGATTATATCAAATAAACATGTTTTAAACCTCAAATGTACACAATGTTATATGACAATTACACCCCAATTAAAAAAAAAAAGCTATTGGGACGCCTGGGTGGCTCAGTCAGTTAAGCGTCCAGCTTCAGCTCAGGTCATGATGTCACAGTCCGTGAGTTCAAGCCCCGCGTCGGGCTCTGTGCTGACTGCTCAGAGCCTGGAGCCTGCTTCAGATTCTGTGTTTTCCTCTCTCTCTGCCCCTCCCCTACTCATGCTCTGTCTCTCTCTCTCAAAAATAAGTAAAAACATTAAAAAAAAAAGCTATTGAAGTCTTAAATCTCCATCCTGAATGTGAGTTTAATTGGAAATTGGGTCTTTGCAGATCATCAAGTTAAGGTGAGGTGATAAGTATAAACCTTAATCCAATATGGTCCTTATTAACAGGGGAAATCCGGACACAAAGATAGATATACACAATGGGAAGACAGTGTGAAACACAATGAGAACAGTATCTATAAACTAAGAAATGACTAAGGGCACCAGAATCTACGAGAGAGGAATAGAACAGATTCCCTTTCACAGCTTTCGAAAGAAACCAAATATGCCAGACTCCTTGATTTTGGACTTCTGGCTTCCATAAATGTGGGACAATAAATTTCTGTTTAAGCCGCCCAGTTTGTGGCACTTTGTTATGACAGTCCTATCAAATTAATTCAAGTCTCAAAAAAACATTTTCTGGAACAGAAGAGTTTCAGAAGTAAGATGATATTTATTGGAAACTTTCAAGTGTATGTGCATTTAGAATAGGTAAAACTAACCTACAGTGATAGAAATCAAATCAGTAGTTGTCTAGTTGGAGGATGGTTGGGAAAGAACGCAAAGAAATTTTGGGGAGTCATGGAAGTATTCTGTATCTTATTTGAAATAGTGATATATAGGTGTATATATTCAGCACAATTCATTGACTATACATTTAATATCCATTCATTAAAAAAAATAATGTTTATGTATTTTTGAGTGAGTGGGGGAGGGACAGAGGGAGAGAGGAGGACAGAGGATGCAAAGCAGGTTCTGTGCTGACAGCAGAGAACCCAATGCTGGGCTCGAACCCATGAACTGTGAGATCATGACCTGAGCCAAAGTCAGATGCTTAATGGACTGAGCCACACCGGCACCCCTAATATCAGTGCTTTTTATGTCCAGTATACTTCATTACAGTTGATTCAGTTTAAAAAAAGGGAATTTGGGTTTTTTGCGATGTTTTCAAATATTGGTTCCAGAGGAAGAAGAATTTATAAAGTGACACATTATTGGTAGCTAATCAGAACTTAGTCATATTTTAGAAACGTACTTTCTTAGCTCTGCCATATATCTTCAAAGATGGGATACCATTCCAACTCAAATTATGCATCCTGTTTCATAATCTGATTTACTTCCTCAACATATATACGGCCTGGTCTGATACAATTTCGCTACCCATACAGTGATTCAGAAAGTAACACTGAGTTTAGAATAAAATGTGGGCCACTTTCTTATTTGATGTTTATTTTTTGTTTAAATAAGACCTGTAAGTAAAGAGTCATATGAATTGTCAGTAATGAGCTTTCCCACGTTATCTTAGAACAGAGTGGAGATTTCAAAATCTGTAAAAGATGGAAGATGTGGGATCGTGTAAGGCAACAGTTTTCATTTCCGACAAGTTCATGTGCCAAGCCTTGATGTACTTATTAAAATTATGTAGTACTACTTGAAGGAATGGAGTGTGAATGGAAGAGCAGAGCAGCTGTCATGCTTTGTTGGAATTCCTGATTTAAAAATGTATGAAGATCATCCAACACACTAACCTCAATCTTATCTGGTTAAGTTAAACTCTGTTAGAACATCTGTCTATTGCTTTCTCTAACTGGTTAAACGCAAACCACACAGAACTGGTTTTGATAATAATATTTGAGTGGGGATGTAACTCAGCAAATAGTCATACAGCTGCAGCTCTCTAGATAATATGTACACATCTCTACATTATATGTTTTTTCAAGTTAATTCTTTTCAGACACAAAGTGACACATTTATAAACAAGGAAGAGTCTATCACACAAAACTGGAAAATGATTTTCTAGTACTGCATCCTTCTTTCAGCCCATGGCTGTTACATCACATATGCTCAAGAGAATCAGTATTTATTTGGCAACTAAAATAGGATATACAAGCAAATTTAGGTTTTACAACCAACTGAGAGCATAATCTATTCTCTGCAGAAACCAATTTATGGTACCAATATGGTACCAATTTATATGTTGAGTTAAAGGAAAGCTATTGGGCCCCTCGGGAGCTGCCTTGCCATCATTCAACGGAGCTCTACCAATTCAATTAGTGTCTCTTTGTCCAGGCTAATGCTGGAGATCAGATGCTGATGCCTGTTGATGCTGATGAGTTGCTTTAGGATGTGTCAAAATGGTCACAGTGTTGCAAAGGAGATTTTATAACACAGTTTATATGAAACACAGTAGATATTCATTTCTAATATTTAAGGTTTTTTGCTTATTTTTTCCAAGGATTATATATGACATCATAAGTCTATTCTCTCCTAAAATATATACTGAGGATATCGCTATTGAACCTGTTGAATTCAAGACTCAAACCAAGACAACTATAACCTTGAACAATTATCCTCGATCTTCGATTACAAAAGTCACTAGTAAAATTCCTAAATACACTGAAAATTAAACTTTAAAAAAATTCACTCATGCATCTCTTCCCTCATTCTTTTATTAATTTCTTCAGGAAGATTTATTTAGCATCTGCACCACATGCAAGGCACTTTGCTAGAATCTGCAAAGTTTACAAGGCTGGGATCTGACCAGGACAAGCACGTTCACAATTATAATAGAAGGCAGATGGTGAAAAGTTTTAAACCAACATACATTTTGATATTTAAATTTACAGAAACAAGATGGGTCTTTGAGTTAATAGAGCATCCTTAATTTTTGTTATCAATGTGTGTATTGATACATGTATTTTTTATTCAACATGGGACATGTGTCCAGCAACCCATAGTATTTACATTAATAGACTACAGATATGAGCCCAGTTACTAAAATAAACTTAATTATCTAAAAAAAAATAATAGTTACCATTCACTGAACACAGGTAAACATGAAAGAAGTAGTAGTCTCTTTTATAGATGAGGAATGAGATTGAGATACTGATAATTAAACCAGTTTACTAAATGGAATATTTAGCATGCTCTATCTAAGCAGTAGATATGTAAACATTTCAGTACCTCTTTGTTTTATTTTGTGTTTTAAAAATGAAGGTAAAAGCTACATAGAGAGATGTTTTATTTCTTTTATAATGTTTTTAATATTAATTTTGTTCGCTTATATTAGGAAGCTAAGACTGATTTTTGTGCAATGTATATATCATATCAAGTCCTATTTAATCTTTGCACAACTTCATAAAAGTGGTTATTTTTTCCCATTTTATATGATGAAATAAAACTTAAGAAATCTTAAGGAATCCCCTCAAGGCTATACAAAAAGAAAACAAAAAAGGTAGGTTTAAGATCGAGATCTACTTCCAAAAATTCATGCCTTTCCCAGGATAAGAAGATGCTTTATATATATTATTTACGTGTGTTTTTCTGACTATTAGGTGATTTTCAGACATAAAGATTGCTGATTCTGACAACAATGACTCCTTAAATTCATAAAGTGATTTACTCATTTATGATCCTGATCTCTGTTCATAATCAAATTACACTTAAAGGGTGCTGGCAGGTTACTATCATGGAGATTTAAGGGCACCTTCACAGAGACTTCATGACAACCCAAATGACATACTTAACCACCATCATTCATTTCTGTTTTGGTATGTCAAGGCATGACTGAAGCTATCCAAACACTTAAATCGATAATACTAATTATTCTCTTAAGAACAGAAATTCTACCTAATAGAAAGGAGAATGATTTCTGTGTATAAAGAGGTCTCAGTATTTTCCCACTGATACGGACTGACCTATCCCTTTTCTTGCCCACTGCAGACACTCCACAATGTCCTTGAAGGTCCATGGGTTAGGAGAGTAAATACTACTGGTAACTCTGAAGGAGAATGCATTCTCTCTTGCAGAAAATAGCTTGGGGAGAGGAAGCAGCCTAAAATGGCCCAGCGCGGAGAGGCTGTGAAGATTCCCAATGGTGAGAACAGCAGTAGTTGGAAGTTGGGTCAGTGGCAAGCGGTTTGCTAAAATGAACTTCTGTTGATTGTAAGCACTCCTTACGGATGTTCAGATACAAGTGAGAAATATGTGGGAAGTGGGAGGGGTGATGCGTGTATAAAGTGTAAGATAATTTATATTTAGAACTCCGACTAATTAAGACAGTAGTGCCTCTAAGGAATAGGTCTATTTATCTGGGGAGTAGATGGTTATCTCTTTAGCAAAATAATTTGATGATACATTTTGTATGTGAATGGTGGGTGGCCCGAGGCATGGATTTTATAGGGGCAATGAAACAAGCTAGCTAAACTCCAGTCTGATAAATTAAATAAAAGTTCACTGTGTGGAGGAGAGAGGAGGGAGCACTGACGGCAGTACACAAAGGGAGAAGATTCTGTGTAAAACAGTATAGGCCTGATCCTTCACAAAGACAGTCACAGGTAAGGAAACTCTGAGATACAGAGTATCATGTTTGCCAAGATATTACACTGTTGCTTCCCATTAGCTTCAAACCTGAAGTGCGTATCCCCCACCCCTTCCCACCCCATATCAAGCCTTGTGCAAAACATCAGGGTAAAAAGAGCTTGCATTCCATGTCTGGGTTGGTACTGAATGATGAGGAAACTGAATCTTAGTGAAAGTCTGAAGGCATTATTAGTCATCTAAGACTCCAACCTGGATTTCATACACCGGTTTCTCTTTCTATTGCGTCTCATTGCAGGATAATCAGGTTTCAATGGACGCAGGAGGAAAAGGAAGGTCCGGGATATGGAACATTACCACAAATGTGAAATGCAATGAAATCAGTATCGTGCCATGGCAGAATAGCAGATAACCCCTGTTTTCTTCCAATTTCCAAGAATACAGCAGCTCCCACCTCAGAATTCACCGTGATTTTATGACAACTTGAAAGGACATAAAAGGGGTTATAACACAAATTTAAATGCCATTAATCAGGGTTTCAAATCTAGTAAACGATTTACCCTTTATCTTCGGAATTCTGAGAGGTGAATCTCTGAGCCTTTGAGATGTCATGCTATCCATTATGTTTCTGTCTCCTAATGGTGTTTAACATTTCATGTAATGAGCCTCTGTGGTTATATTGGTTCTACTGTGCTGTTGCCATAGCAATTAAAGAGGCCCTGTTGTGGAGCAATGCAGACGGGATGCTCAGCACAGAGATGTTCAGGCATCCAGAAATCTGGATAATTCCTCAGGAAAAAAAAAATGTGGTTTACATTTTCCTTATTATTATTTTGGGTCTTGAGGCAGCCAAGTTGTCACCAATGGAAACTCTAATTGAAAATCTAAAAAAAAAAAAAAAAAATTAGAGCATAAAGAAAGACATACACAACATACACAGAGGAAGTAGTGAATTTATTGAGGGTTTAAATACTAAATATGTGTGCGGGTGGAAAGTTCCGGCAGTACTCCTACAGAAATGTTTTGACAAACTAACACCATATGGACGCTTTTATATCACTGAAAGCAATGTGGTGTTCTTTCTCTCTCTCTGTGTCTCCTCTCCCTCTGTCTCTCCCTCTCCCTTTCTTTTTCCCTCTTCCTTCCTCCTTCCTTTCCATTTCCCCACCATTTCCCTCCCGTCTCTCTCAAACACACCCACTCAGTCTTATGAGATTCTCCTATTTTTTGTATTAACATTGTTTTGCTTTTTACAACATAATGATCATTTCAATTTGACATTATGCATATTTCAAAAAGTAAAATAATATTACTACATAAAAAGCTCATACTCAATTATATAAAAAATTATAAATTTAAGAGACAGCTGAATGAAGGATATAGACAGATGATTCTTTGAAGCCTGAACCACTCTCTTTCTGTACTGAACTGCCGACATATCCACTCCATTTTAATTTCTTTTTTTTTCCATTTTTATTTCTAATACTCTCAAAATTAACATGTCTACAACATGTCCTAACTTTCTCTCTCAAATATGCCTTACTCCTTCTATAGTACTTCTATGTAATTATTTAAAACCTGGTTCTTTTCAAAGCCCAGACTCAGCCATTGGAATTATTCATTACTTCTCTCTTTTTGTTCTACAGCATTCCAGTTCATTAATGACCCTGTACACTATACAGGAAGAATATACATGATGGGATCATATCTACTGCTATGACTTTTCATTATCTTTCACTTGGAATTTAACAACAGTCTCCACATCAGCCATTATCCCCCTTTAATCTATTTTCTACAAATGAGTCAGAGTGATCTTGTTAAAACTTAAACCATATCAAAAACTTTCTACTGGTATTTCATCTCACTTGAAGAAATGTCCAGGTCCTTACAATTGGCCATAAATTTCTGCTTCTCTGATTTCAGTACTACTGTGGCCCTGATTTGCTTCACTCTTGTCACATTGGTCACTTTGCTATTTCTCAAACGCATGGGGCAAACTGTTACTAAAGACTTTGTATCCCCCCCTTCTTTTCTTTTTTGGATCTCCACCCATCTGTATGCATATGTCTAATTTAACCCCTCAATTCTTTCCAGTCTTTAGTTAAATGTCACTTCAGTGGGGTCTGCCCATTTGCATTTAAATTGTAATCTTCACTTTCCAATCCCCATTTTATTTTTCTCCATAACCATTGCTATCATCTCACCTTCTATATATTTTGTTTATCTTTGCTTATTTTCTGACCCCATCAAGTAAAATAAAGGTTCATGAGGATAGGGATTTCTCTCTTTTGTCCATCACTGTATCCTGACCGCCTAGAGGAAGGAAAGGCACATGGTAGTCTCTAAGTAAGTATTAGAAAAAGGAGTGAAGATGGAAATCCAACTACTTAGCAAGGGTCTGAGTGTCCAATGTTTTTAGTAATTAAAATGTGAATAAAAATACCTTCTTTGTAAATAGTTTTAATTAGTTTTAATTTTTATAAATAGTTTTCATTAGTTTAATTTAATTAGAGTTTTAAAATTATAATATCAGTGCTGGTAACAATACAATGAAATGATATTCTTACACATTGTTAGAGGCAGGAGACATTGAATTTTATGCTCTCTAACATTAAAGAAGGTCATGGAGGCTGGAGAAAAGGATAAAGTATAGAATGAGGGAATGAAAGAAAAAAAGGCAAGGGAAGCAAACCATAAGAGACTCTCAACTATAGAGAACAAACTGAGGGTTGATGGAGATAGGTGGGCAGGGGATGGGCTAAATGGGTGATGGGTGTTAAAGAAGGTGGGCACAAGTTATGATTAGCACCGGGTGATGTACAGAAGTACTGAATCACTAAATTCTACTCCTGAAACCAGTATTAGTCTATGTGTTAAGTAACTAGAATTTAAATAAAAACTTGAAACAAACAAAAAAAATGAAAAAGAAATGAAAAGTCCCTATATTGGCAGGCTCTTGACAAGGGAGAGGACTGATAAGACTGATTAACTTAATTGCCTTGTGTTGTAAAAGAAGTGACAGATTAGGAGAATTATAGGATATTTTGTTGTATCTTGGGCACTGCAATTTCCTCTTATACCCTTTAAGAAAATCTTAAGTAAAATTTGTATGATCTGTAAATGCCTCTGGATTTGGGGTTTGTGTTAACTGTAAATGCAGCACTGTGCTAGCCTGCATCTGAAGGTAGGTGTAAAACAAAATGACCAACTCATGATAACTACTCCATGAGTGGAAGCAGCAGCAAAGCAGGTATTTAGTGAAAAACAAAACAAAACGAAACAGAATAATAATCATATATATGTATTCATGTACCTCCCAGGCTATATGCATATCTGTATGCGTGCACACGTTATGTGTGTGTGTGTGTGTGTGTGTGTGTGTGTGTGTGTGTAAGTACTAGTTGCCTTTTCAATACCCATTCTTCTCTTCCTTAGGAACAGAAACTCAGTTTTTCCCTTCTGTATTGCTTCCCAGAAGGAAGAGTTTATTTTCTAGCTTCATTTGCAGGGAGATATAATCAATCATGTGAGTCATTTTCTTCCAATGAGGTGTAAGTGAAAATGATGACAAGAAGTTCAGAGACAGGTGCTTAAAGGGAGATGACCAAGATGGGAATTATTCTGCTTCTCCTTATGTCCATCTACCTTCTTCTCAACTATAATTTGGAGAAGATGTCTGTAACTCTAGCAGCCAACTTGAACACCGAGATGACTTTGAAGATGGGTGTCATGAGTCAAGATGACGGAGGAGGCATTCCTGATTATAATGGAGTTGCTCTATCAGCCCTGGATTACCTTCCAATATATTTAAACTATTGTTCTGAAAAGTCTCTGCTACTCATGGCCAAACTAAAATCAACTGGTTCCAGTATGATTTTAAAAGTATTAAAGCATCAAATGTGAATGCAATAAAAATGACTAGAATGAAACATATCATGCATTCAACTGTATGTCTACAGACATTTCAAATATTTTTAAAACATCATATATAGTGAGCATGTATTTTCTGTAAAAAAGAAAAAAAACGTTAAAACTAACTTGGATTCTTTTAATGCTGATTCATATGTATTAGCAATGAGTCATATGACTATAAAAATTGTCTATTAATTGCAAGATTTTTGACAGATTTTTGCTCTATGCTATAACAAAGTCCACAAAATTGCTAAAAACAAGTATTTTATGATGACCAAAGTGAGTGAACACATTTTACATATATCTGTCATATCAGTAGTCAATCCCTGGGGCATTTTTTCTCCTTTTTTTAATGCTTATTTATTTTGAGAGAGTGTGTGTGTGTGTGTGTGTGTGTGTGTGCGTATGAGCAGGGGAGAGGCACTAAGGGAGAGAGAGAAAAGCCCAAGCAGGCTCTGTGCTGTCAGCATGAAGCCCAATGCAGGCTCCATCCCACAAACCAGTGAGATCATTACTTGAGTCAAAATCAAGAGTTGAACGCTCAACTGACTGAGCCACCCAGCCACCTCAAGGGCATTTCTTGATAGTAAGTTAGAAAAGTTAATTGATTTTTTCAAGCTAACCAATGAAAATTTTATAAAATCAGGCATTAGGTCAACTATAAATATTCTCTGATTATGTGAATGAAATGTAAAAATATTTCTGACTTGGTTATTGATTAAATGTGTAGGTAAGTGCAAGTGTTGGCTTGATTCCTCAACTTTGGCTTGAGTGGGTCAGGTTACATTGATTATAATATGGAGTGTCTACAGGAAAGAAAATCAGTTTGGAGCATATACAGGGAAGAAAAGAAGCTTGAATGTGATGAAATATAACGACTTTGGTTTGACATAATCTATTTTTTGAAGATATGTGTCCATTTAAGTCCAGGTTGGATAAACTTTGAAGTAAAGAAGATACTGGTATTAAAATCTGGGGTGCCTAGATGGCTCAGTCAGTTAAGCACCTATTTGACTCATCATTTCAGTTGAGGTCATGATCTCATAGTTTGTGAGTTCGAACCCTGTGTGGGACTCTGTGCTGACAGTACAGAGCCTACCTGGAATTCTCTCTCCCCTCTTCTCTCTGTTCCTCCCCCAGTGGTGCTCATTCTCTCTCTCAAAATAAATTAAAAAAAATTAAAATCTATAAGCATGCACTCCCTGAAGGACATGATGGATATTGCTGGTTTGCAGACAATAGAAATGCATTGTTTAAAATTTCTTGATAGCACTCTATTGTCTAAATTTAAGGACATTTTTCATTGTTATTTATTTACAAAATAACAATTAAAAATTTTTTTAACATTTATTTATTTTTGACACAGAGAGAGGCAGAGCATTAACAGGGGAGGGTAAAAGAGAGAAGGAGACACAGAATCCAAAACAGGCTCCAGGCTCTGAGCTGTCAGCACAGAGCCCGACGTGGGGCTCGAACTCACGGAGTGTGAGATCATGACCTGAGCTGAAGTCGGATGCTCAACCGACTGAGCCACCCAGACTCCCCAATAATAATAATTTCTTGATATATGATTATTTTTTAAGTGTCACCCTTGAAAGCTCATGACAAACATTTTTAAATAAGGTGAATCTAATATCTAGTACTTGCCTTTAGGATTTTGAAAACAGAGCTAGCTAGGCATCAAGTAGTATTTTTATAATGCAGCTTCTCCTCATTTATTCTAGTTTTTAAGAACCACTGATCTATAGCTGAGAATTCAGGCCAAAATATTTTTCAGATATGATTTGAGCTTTCCAAACCTTAAAAACTAGGCATAATAGAGGCACATAGATAACCAACAGACACATGAAAAGATGCTCAATATCACTCATCATCAGGGAAATGAAAATCAAAACCACAGTAAAATATCATCTCATACCTGTCAGAATGGCAAGAATTAGTAAGGCAAGAAATAACAATTGTTGTTGAGGATATGGAGAAAAAAGAATCCTCATAAACTTTGGTAGGAATGTAAATTGGTGCAGCCACTACAGAAAACAGTATGGAGTTCCTTCAAAAAACTAAAAATAGAATTGCCATATGATCCAGTAATTTCAGTATTGTGTATTTGCCCAAAGAAAATGAAACACTAATTAAAAAAAAAAATATATATATATACATATATATATATATATATATATATATACACACACACACCTATGCTTATTGCAGCATTATTTATGATAGCCAAGATATGGAAGCAACTTGAATGTCCCTTTATAGATGAATGAATAAAGAAGATGTGGTATACAGAGAGAATGAAATATTATTCAGCCACAAAAAAAGTCAAGATGGTGCCATCTGTGACAGCATGGATGGACTTGGAGGGTATTATGCTAAGTGAAATAAATTAGATAGAGAAAGAGAAATACCATACAATTTCACTTACATGTAGAATGTGAAAAAAAATGAACACAAACAAACATAAAGCAGAATCAGATCTATAAATACTGAGAATAAACTGATGGTTGCCAGAGGGGAGGAGAGTGGGGGATGGGCAAATGGGTGAAGGGGAATGGGAGATACAGGCTTCCAGTCATGAAATGAATAAGGCACAGGAATTAAGGTACAGTAGGAAATGTTATCAATGGTATTGTAATAACATTGCATGGTGAGAGATGGTAGCTACACTTGTGTTGAGCATGGCATAAGGTATAAACTTGTTGAATCACTATCTTGTGCACCTGAAACTGATATAACATTGTGTGTCAACGATACGCAAATTTTAAAAAGAAATCTAGGCATAATATTTGTTATATCCATTAAAGCATAAATATATCCTGATAATCTAGTGATCAAGTAAATTGTAATATGCTTCATGTTTGAATGCAATACAGTCATGAAAAATCTTTATGATGGTTAAAAATAACACAAAAATACATATTACGATGTATGGTAGGCAAAATTCTAAGATGTTCTCATTATTCCCATTTCCTGGTGTAAACATACTCCCTTTGAGTGCAGCAAAAACTTGCAACTTGTTTTTAACCCATGGAATATGGCGAAAGTAAAGAAATGTTGCATATGTAATTAAGATGCATAATTATTTGACTTTTGAGTTAATAAACTGGGGCATGACCTATCAGGTGAGTACTTTTTTAAAAAGATCCAAGGGCACCTAGGTGGCTTAGTCAGTTAAGCCTCCAACTCTTGATTTCAGCTCAGGTCATGATCCCACAGTTCGTGAGTTCTAGCCCTGTATTGGGCTCTGGGCTGGTGGCACGAGGCCTGCTTGGAATTCTCTTTCTGTCTCTCTCTCTGCCCCTCCCCTGCTCGTGTCCTCTCCATCTCTGTCTCTGTCTCTGTCTCTCCTCTCAAAATAAATACATAAACTTAAAATAAATAAATAAATAAATTAATTAATTAATTAATAATCAATCCAAGCTTTCCTCTAAGTTAGATACTCAAAGCAGCAGACTTTCTCTCTTCATTGCTGGCTCGGAAAAGTAAACTTTCAGGATTCTACAGCAGTGAGGAAATGTACTTTTTTGTTTTAATGGTTTTCAATGTTTATTTTTGAGAGACAGAGAGAGACAGAGTGCGAGCAGAAGAGGGGCAAAGAGAAAGGGAGACACAGAATCCAAGGCAGGCTCCAGGCTCTCAGCTGTCAGCACAGAGCCCGACTGGGACTCAATCCCAGACTCAAACCGCGATATCGTGGCACAAGCCGAAATCGGTACTGACTGAGCCTCCCAGGCGCCCCAGTGAGGAAATGTATTCTACCAACACCTTGAGGAAGTTGGGAAATGGTTCTTCTCTAGTTCAATCTCCCGATGAAAATTCAACATAGCCAACAATTTTATTGTACCTTTATGAGACCTTGAGAAGAAGAATCAGCTAAGATATGTCCAGACTAATCCATGAAACTGTCAGGTCATAAATGTTATTGTTTTAAGCATGACATTTATTATAATACCACAGCAATAGAAAATTAATCCAAAATATCTACAACAAAGAGTGAGATGTAAAATTGGATGTGCACAATGACCACAAAAACTAAGCTAAAACAAAATGCTTGATAGAATTCTTATTCCTATAATGTGAGGCTAAGTAATAGGGTTCCTTTCATTAAGTATAACTAAAAAAGCTGACTGAAATGCTAATGAAGTACTTTTTTAAAAACCCCATAATGTTAACAAGGCAGTGAAGCATACTAGATTAAATTTTAGTAAACATAAAATCCCATAGAAATAAACCTACAACTCAAAAACAAGTCTGTCCTACCCAAGAGATACAGGAGTGGTGATGCATTCGTACCCCAGTGTTTATAGCAGCACTTTCAACAACAGCCAAATTATGGAAAGAGCCCAAATGTCCATCAACTGATGAATGGATAAAGAAGATGTGGTTTATATATACAATGGAATACTACTTGGCAATGAGAAAGAATGAAATATGTCCTTTTGTCGCAACGTGGATGGAACTGGAGAGTGTTATGCTAAGTGAAATAAGTCATACAGAGAAAGACAGATACCATATGTGTTCACTCTTACATGGATCCACTCTTATGTGGATCCTTAGAAACTTAACAGAAGACCATGTGGGAGGGGAAGGGGAAAAAAAAAGTTACAGAGAGGGAAGGAGGCAAACCATAAGAGACTCTTAAAAACTGAGAATAAACTGGGGGGTGGGAGGCCGGGGAGGGTGGGTGATGGGCATTGAGGAGGGCACCTGTTGGGATGAGCACTGGGTATTGTATGGAAACCAATTTGATAATAAATTTCATATCAAAAAAAAAATAAAGATGGTTGGAAAGAGTTTTTGAAAATAGAAAGAAAAAACAATTCTGTCCTGAGAGCTTTTTCTGATCATGAAAATAGAGACTTCCCAATAGAATACACTCAGAATATATGCAGAAAAATGTTTTCACTCATGTTATTTGTAATAAGCCCAAATTGGAAACAACTCATTTGGCCATCCATAGTAAAGCAGAAATATAATTTGGAGCATATTTAAACAAAGGAATACTACAAAGCAATGACAATGAATAATTACTGCTACAAGTAGCAACATATTATTTACAAACATGATGTTGACAAAAAAAGAAAGACGTGATAAATACAATGGACTCTTTATATAAATTTGAAAAGCCAGGGACATATTCAAAAAGTGATACAACCACAAAGAAAGGCAAGTAAGTGATTAATATAAAAGTCTGGATTATGTTTATTTGTGAGGCATGGAGGGGATATGGTATCCATGTGACATATAAGGTATCTGGGGGTACTGGCATGATCAATTTCTTCACTGAGAAGCAGTCCCTATGGGCATTCATTTTACAATTACTCCTGTACTGTACAAGTATGTTTTATGCACTCCTCAGTATGAATGATATATTTCACACACACACAAAAAAATGTTTACAAATGCTTAGGGTACTAAAATGTAGTCAAAGTGTCCTGTGATTAGTAATAGTCTTTATTGAAGTAATTCTTCTCTTTTAGGCCAAGAGGAGTGGGGTGGGATGTGTTCCAAAGGCACCATTCGTGCATGGTGTATTTCATTCATGTCATGCTTCGTTAGTTAGTGAGCTCCTGGAGAGCAAGACCTCATTTTCTGTGACCTTTGGAGAAGTCAGAGGGTTAAGAATTTATTCAGGTTCTGTTACATGAGTGAATGACTATTACCATTATTATCACTGCTAAAATTAGAACTATTAATGCTGCAGCTACCATTTGCTGCTTGATTTCTTTATGCCAAGAAATGTGCCATGTTTGAGGGATCATGAAAGTTTAAAATACTAGCCAACGAGGTATTTGTTTTTTGTGTTGTTGTTGTCGTCCTTGCTGTTGTTTTGTCTTGCAATGGCTTAATCCCTTTGTACCTTCTGTTGTTCATTCTTTCCCTGGTTACTTATTTGGAACCTTGTCATTCACTAATCAAGGGGTAGACAGAACATAAAGAAAATGCAAAGAGAAATAAAGAAAAGTTAAATCTTACCTTAGGAGTTTTCAAAACCTATGTCTTGACAAAAATAATATTTTTTAAAGTTACCTAGCATATACTTATTTGTTATTGCTTTTTGTTTTGCTATTTCTTCTCCTCAGTCATAGTGCAGGATGATGAAAATATTCTGGCCTATAGAAAGAGTACAAATGCAAATGTGTACAGGGACACATTTTTTTTTTAAATGTGTATTTAAAATGTGTATTTAAAATGTGTATTTTTTAAAAAATACACAGGAAGCTACTAGAACAACTGGGACCAAATATTTGAAAATTTACATGACATGGACAAATTTTTATAAAAATATAATTACCAAGTCTGACATGAGAAAAATCATAAAATTTAAACATTCCTATAATTATTAATGAAGTAAGATCCATAATTAAACCCTCCTACACAGAAACCTTCAGACACAGATGGTGTCAGTGATTGATACTTAAAAACAAGAAGATATAATAGCAATTTTACACACTCTTTCAGAGAATAAAAACAAATAAAACACTCTCAATTTATATTATGAAGTCATAACATTAATGCTAAATACTGAAGAGGATGTTGTTAGAAGAAAATCATGAACTGATTTCATGAGGGAACATAGGCGCAAACGTTCTTAACACATAATTATTAATGTAAGTACAGTCATATATAAAATGAAAATATATAATGTGTGTTTGGATGGATTTCAAGAACTATTTTTAACATTTCAAGATCAGTCAGTCGAGGGGCGCCTGGGTGGCTCAGTTGGTTAAGCATCAGACTCTTGGTTTCAGCTCAGGTCATAATCGCACAGTTGGTGAGATGCATCCCTGAGTTGGGCTCTGCACCGACAGCGTGGAAGCTGCTTGGGATTCCCTCTCTCACTGTCTCTCTGCCCCTCCCCTGCTGTGGGTTCTCTCTCTGTCTCTCTCTCTCAATCATAAAATAAATAAATGAATAAATAAAACTTAAAAAGAAAATCAGTCAGTCAGGGGATGCCTGGGTAGCTTAGTAGGTTTAGTGTCAGACTTTGGCTGTTCTGATGGCTCAGAGCCTGGAGCCTGCTTCAGATTCTGTTTCTCCCTCTCTCTCTGGCCCTCCCTCGATTGCACTCTGTATCTCTCTCTCTCAAAAATAAAGAAACATTAAAAAAAATTTTTTAAAGAAAATCAGTCTAATTCTTTAGTGCGGTAAAAGAGAAAAACATGATCATTTCAATAGATAACATGAAAGATTTTAGAATCTTTTGAATTTTAAAATTCAACATCCCATTAATTTAAAAAGAAACCTTTCTAGACTAGGAATACATGGAAAGTACTTAACCTGATAAATAACATCCTAGAAATATTACTCTTCATGATGAAATATTGAATGACTTCTGTTTGAGGAAGGAACAAGATGAGGGTGTGTCCACTATTACTGCTGTTATTTTTTTTTATTTATTTTTTTTTTAATTTTTTTTTCAATGTTTATTTATTTTTGGGACAGAGAGAGACAGAGCATGAACGGGGGAGGGGCAGAGAGAGAGGGAGACACAGAATCGGAAACAGGCTCCAGGCTCTGAGCCATCAGCCCAGAGCCTGACGCGGGGCTCGAACTCACGGACCGCGAGATCGTGACCTGGCTGAAGTCGGACGCTTAACCGACTGCGCCACCCAGGCGCCCCTTACTGCTGTTATTTAACAATGTACTGGATGTTCTCGATGGTGAGACAAACAAAAGCACAGATAAAAGGTATAAGTAATGGAAAGGAAGAAATAAAACTTATTATTTGAAAATTGATAATGTACAATGAAGAGCTAAAGCTGCACATAAGAATATACCAGTTGTAATAGCAGGAAAAAAGTCAAATACTTAGGATAACATTTAGAGAAAATGATGTAACGAAAACACAAACAGAAGTAAATAAAATAAAATATTGAATTAAAAATAAGTTAATAAAAACACTAGAAGATTTAATATTTGAAAAAGTGCCACTGATTAATACTTTAACCACAATCGCAAAATGTGTGGATATATCCTATTACATAGCACGACTTATTATAAAGCTGTGATAATTTAAACAGTATGGCATTGGGCCGCATGAGAACAATGTCGAAGCAAGCAACTGTCTAGAAGATATTTGTAATACATATAATAATAAAGAATTCATATCCAAATTATGTAAATACTCTCTATAAATCTCAGTAAGAAACATAAAAAGCAATAAAAAATACATAAAAGGCTTGAATAAGCACTTTACTGAAAGTAGCTCATTAAAGGTCAATATACATATGAAGAGATATTTTACCTAATTAGGTATCAAGGAAATGCAGAATAAATTGCAATGGATCATGACTAAATATCTTCATATCCACCACCATCAACACAAAAGTAATGTTAATTCTAAGCATGGTGAGAATACAGAGCAACAGGTACTCTTGTACCCTGTTATCAAACTGCATAATTATGGCCTGGCATTTTCTACTTACTGTGGAACATGTATATATGCTATAACCAGCCTTAACACACATAACATATATCTAACACCAATACATGCTCATAAACACTCAGAGACATGTATTAGAATACTCTTATCAGTGTAATAAGCAAGAGAGAAAAAACAGAAGGAATTCGAATGTTCATAAATCATGGTTATTCATATAGTTCAACAACATACAAGAAGTAGAATGAATTGGACCACTTTTAACATTCAAAGATGTGGATGAATACCACAATTATAATATTAGTCAAAAAAAAGTCACATATAAGAAGTGCTAGATGATTCTTCCATATAGAATACAAAACCAGACAAAAATAATTCCTGGTGTAGAAGTCAAGATACCGGTTACTTTTCAGAAGGAAGGATGGCTTACTTACTGGGCAGGGCATGAGGTAAATTTCTAGAGTGTTAGTGACAGTCTTTTTCTTGACAAAGCAGTGCTTTCACAGATGTTCACTTTGTAATAATTAATGGAGCTGTGCATTTACTTTTTGCACTCCTCTTGTTGTACTCCAGTAAACATTTAAAATAAAAGTAATTCACTGAGAGCTGTTGCAGCCCTTTGTCCATCCAACAACTATTTGTTGACCCTACTAAAATCCAAGTTTTCTGTCAGATGTTGGAAGAACAGAGATTAATAAAACAAGGTTTCTCTCCTCAGAGAGCTCCAGTAAAGATAAAAAAACATAAATATATTCATTAAAAATGAAGTGCAGTATTTGCTAATTGGCTAGAAACTTGTTGCTCAAAACTTGTTTGGACATAAAACTGTATGACAGTTTCAACATCACAGGTACGATGTCTGAACATCAAAATACATGATAGAAATGGATTATAATCAGTTGAATAAAATTGGAATCAAAGGGTCGATACTGATAATACTAATAGAAATGAATAAAGTTATAAACAAGGGGCAGGAGAAAGAAATGTTTTTTTTTTATATATAGTAGTTGAATGCCAATTGGTAAATGTAGAAAAAAACAATAATCTAGAAAAGTCACCATTAGACAAGCATCATGGTAATAATTGATTCAGGCACAATCATTTACAGATGTTAAAATAGTCAATAAAAGTTTGACATAAAATAGGATATTTCCACAGTCTGAAAATATCTCCTCACAAAACTTATTAATTTAAAAGAGATATTTAGTAACTTTATAGCAAGGAAACCTGTCAGACAACTTACTAAAAATGTATACAAATCAATGTATAAAATATATAAAAACTCAATGCAGTGTTAGATTGGACCCTGGACTAGAATTATTTTTTTTTCCTACAAAGGACAATATTAGGATACCTGGCTTCAAAACCCTCTTTAAAAGTGCATTATTTGCCTTTGAATGTATTTCCATATATATTAGCCAAGATTTCATTTTGTAATAGACAAAGTTGCTTTTGTTTGCCAAGCATTCTTTCCTCCATATCTACTAAAGATCTCCTCTGTCTCCTGGACGACAACTCTCACATGCCAGGTGGTCCTGGGAAGTGACCAGTCACATACTGCCTGCCTGCCCTAGACACAGTGTGGGGGGTGGCATGTGAACCAAAAGAAGCAAATCTGGGTCACTGCTTTAGTTATCCAAACTTGGACGGAAATGGAAAGGAAACTTTCCCTTTCCTCATTTAATTCTTAAATAGCAGTTCCTGCAAGGTGGTTAAATATAACATGGAAAAAGTATCTGTGAATGGTTAGGGAAAAAAAATACTGTAAATCTTGGTGTATATTATAGAAAAATGTCCATAATAAAATTTTAATGAAAAATGATTAGCTTCAGAATAATCACTTTTGCCGAATCCATTTACATTAAAAATGATCTCTTTGTGGGTATTTTTATTTGTATTTATATGGAAACAGATCTAAAAATGTATAAGTTTGGGCACCTGGGTGGCTCAGTCGGTTAAGCATCCGACTTCGGCTCGGGTCATGATCTCACCGTCCATGAGTTTGATCCCCCGCGTCGGGCTCTGTGCTGACAGCTCAGAGCCTGGAGCCTGTTTCAGATTCTGTGTCTCCCTCTCTCTCTGACCCTCCCCCATTCACGCTCTGTCTCTCTCTGTCTCAAAAATAAATAGATGTTAAAAAAATAAAATAAAATAAAAAAATAAAAATGTATAAGTTTAAAACAAAACTGCTAAGATTGGGAACAAAAGGAAAAGAGAATCATACTTTTCTTTCTAAACCCCTTGTAGAGTTTGAAATATGTATGATTATTTTGTAAATAAGGCAAATGCAATAAAAGCAAGTTTTTGTTGGTGTTCACTACTGTATAAAGTATACAAGAATTTTTTTATGATAGGTGTATTATTTTGCCTTTGTATTTCCTGTTTTGTTTTCTGGGCCATGGTAGACTTCTAGGTTTTATTCTTCTTTTTAGACAGCTGCCATTGTGCTAAGATAATGTTGGCAGTAAGAAGCATCTAGACCCAGATTCCTAGAGTCAACTCTGGAACACTCGGTCAAGATTCAAGCAGAAGAATGTATGGTGATTCCACCATGCCCATGTACAATCCATGAATCTTTCTGTGTCTGTGAACTACAGGAGCTGGCTCCAAAACCCAGTGTAGATGGTACAACAGGGTGACAGATGTGAAATCTGTCTAGTTATAATGTAATCTAGTTATAATGTAAGAGACTAGCATAAATAAGAGGGAAAGAAGTACTTCTAATATGATGAAAAGAGAGAAGCAGCATTAAAGTAAAACAGCAATAAAAATAAAATGGTATAGTATTTATTAAAATATTATTGGAGAATAATTATTGGAGAATTTCTATCCAATCTCTTAATCCAACTGTGTGCTAGGGATGGCCTTCACTGATTTGTGGGAGACATTTGCTAAATTTTCAGGAATTTCATGTGCTAATTCACCTCACAATGGTAGCTTGAAATTGGCCCTGGTAGGAATAATTACATTATAGAAATTCACAAATGCTACAAATCAGGCTTTCTCAGACCCCAACTGCTGGCCAGCTATATACATTTGCCAAAACACTATTATCTAATAGCCCGTCGGATAAATAGTCTTTGTCATAATTTATATCATCACCAAGACCACCTGGACCATGATACTGTGACAGAATCTGTACAGGAAACTTAGAGGCAGAACAAAAAGTAGGAAGAAAAATGTCAGGAGAGAGTAGCAGAAAGCCCTAAATGATTGAGATGCATCCACTGAAGTTTACAGCTAACAGTTCATTAATTTTTGTGTACTGGTGGAAAGAGAAAAAGTTTGCAGTAAACTGGGGAGAGCATGGCAGGACAGGAAGTGTAAAAGTAAGTTTCTTTGGCATAATCTGAAAAGTCTGGCTTTGAAGAGGACGCTGAAAGAACAAGGCTTAGGGAAGCATGTAGATCAAAAAGATTTTTACTTTGTTGTTTTGTTTCATTTTGTTTTTAGCATAGTTCAAGCCCATAGTAGGCTGAGGAAATGAGCCAAAAGAGACAGGGAAAACCTATGAGAGAAAAAGTACTTGTTAGAGAGAGGCTGCTGTGAAGCCAAGAGGTGATTAAGTTGAGAACAAAATCTAATCAGGAGATGGGAACTAAAGAATGAGCTATAGGTAGAATCAGATAATAAAGTTTGTTTAGAAGCAGGAAGTTGATAGAGTGGGTGTGTAATGGCTCTTTTCTCCAGGAAGAAGAGGTGACAATCTTCTGACCTTGTCCAAACGTGGCATGGACTGGGTGATGCTTGGAGAGAGTGGAAAAGGTTTGGGATAAACCCTGAGGTTGATGAGCAAGGACACTGATGGGGAAGAGCTGATGTAATGAGAAGACAGTGCTCCTGCTCTTGTGTTTACCTTTGGTTACTTTCTCCTCCAGTTTATCCTTCAGCTGGCTCAATGAGGTGATGTTTGAAATATAAAACTCATAATGTCATGTGTATGTATGTGTGTGTATATATATACACACACACACACACACACACACACACACTCTATATATATGCAAGATAAACTTTCCTCAATTGTGGCTCTAACAGGTTTTGCTGCTCTCATTCCCCACCCCCAGCCCCACTCTGCCACTCCTTGCTCTCATCACCTTGGCCAGTTTGTTCTTAGACCAATCATCCAGGCTCTTTCATTTCATTTCCAATGGAAATACCCCTTTCCCTTTCTCTCTAGTGTAATTGATTCTAAACCTTCAAGTTTCAGTTTAAATCCTCATCTCTATAAGATCTTCACTGACACTCCTGCTGAGCATAAATTGCTATCTCTTGTATCTTCTATAATGTTTATTTATTTTTTGAGAGAGAGAGCATGAGCATGGGAGGGGCAGAGAGAGAGGGAGACACAGAATCCAAAGCAAGCTCCAGGCTCTCAGCTGTCAGCACAGAGCCTGATGTGGGGCTCAAACTCACGAACCATGAGATCATGACCTGAAACGAAGTCAGACCCTCAAACGACTGAGCCACCCAGGCACCCCATCTCTTTTATCTTCTAATAACACTTTAATGAGACTTCTTATAGAGAACTTATAAGAATGCATAATGATTTGTTTCCATATTTGTGTTTCATTCCCAATTGTGAGCAGAACTGGTATGTGCAGGAGATGTTTTTTATGCTTCTCTTTATCATAGTACTTGTATAGGATCGACAATGGTGTTTACCAAGTGGGATGTACAAAATAAATACATTTAATAAATTTAAGGATGAATGAATGAATGAAAATATTTCTTGCACCCAGTACTAGAGCCCCAGTAGAAGAATAAGAATTAGAAATAGCAGTGCCACCAATTAGAACAACATGTTATCTGACAGTGGAAATAATGGATAGCATATATACTACAAAAACAGAGTCTACAGAAAGATAGTTTCTGGAAGTTGTAGAATACCATCTACCTATTTCCCAAGTATTTTAATGCATAGATAACAGAATTAATGACCTGTCTCTTCTGTTCCAGGGAAATAGTACAATTAAATTAGTTGAAATTGTGTGCTAAATTTATTGGGCTCTATCAAAACATGGTTCTGTAACTGAATACCTTATGGGACTTTGAGCATGTCACTAAAACCTTTAGTGTCTTTGGTTTTATCTATAAAATGAGGATAATAATGATGCACACTTTGATTAATTGTGAGAATAAAATACACAGATGAATCACTTAGATTATGGGCTTTTTCATAAGTGTTCATTAAATGTAAACTATTGTTATTAGCCATTAATAATTAGAAAAATGATTCAAGAACAACTAGAAGACTCATTAACAGGACTGAACAATTCAGTGCCACCCCCAACACATGTACGTGTCGTGTATAATCAAAATGTGTTTAACAAATAGTTCAGAAAACAAAAGTTTGAAACGCTAGAATGCAAGGGGAGCAGATTTTCCAAGATTCTTTCTCCTATTATTGTCCCCACTGGGGCATTAGCTCCTTGAGGAAAAGTATTAAGTATTATCCAATTCTATTTCTAGTACCTAATGCAATCTCTAATGGATAATATATAATCAAGCACTAACTGTTAAATATACCAATTGATAGGTTAAAATCACGTATTCACTATACAAATTGTGGTCATGTGTTTATAGAAAACAATTTTCCCTTTTTATTGACTGGACTCCTGACTATGGTCAGTAGTTTCATGAAGTCAGCCTTTTTGCTCTCCTTGGTACAAGAAAAAGAAGATAACAGAGTGCATTAATGAACACACGCCTCATTCCTTTCCTGAAGAAGACTACTGAGAATTGACTTTTCATTGGTAATAAACAAAAAATTTCAGTTTCGGTGTTAATATAATAATCTCAAATACATTCATGGAGGGCAACTTCTCTTATAGCACAAAATTAACTGTGTGCAAATGCCTGGATGTCAAGATAGTGAAGGGAGCGACAAAAGGTGCTTTTGACTTCAGAAGTACTTCTGAAAGAAAATGACTATTGAGGGTTCTCTAACTTGTATATGAGGTTTCTAAATATGAAGAAATGAAACTACAATGATGAATAATTTCATAAAATAAATTTTATTTGGTTTTATCCTAAGAGGTCAAACACTTCTTTTGGTGAAAACATCTGTTTTACTGAACTCTTTGTTTGGGTTATTATGAGTAAATCAAAAATTTATTTTAGTCAGTAGGTCTAATTAAACATTTCTAGAAATGTGTATTTAGCTTGCTAACAGTAATCATCAGAGCTTTCTTAGTGTACAAGAATCCCTTTGGAATTACATTTTTCAAAATGAAAATCTGCCTAGGATGCTAAGTGGTTAAAATATTAGCTATATTTTAACAGACAAAAAAAAAACACACCTATATCTAGGACATCCTTGACAACTGTACAAAAGAGCATTGTCCTCAAGTGTTGCCCTAGGCTCAGAATAGAAAGGATAATAAATATAAGGAAAATTACACCAACCTTAAGTGTAGCTAGATAAGTTCAGTGGTATTAAAATATCAGACATTCCAAATTACCAAACAGCAAAGCTCATTATCTACTTTCAGATATATTATCTAATCGCTCTACTGTTCAAAAACCTCCCAAGTCTCTCGGTTTATTACAAAATAAATCCATACTCAGTGTGATATTCAAGGCCCATACTCAGCGTGATATTCAAGGCCCTTCACAATCTGTCCTTAATATTGTACGTGAATTATACGCTACTATATAACCTTATTAATCCTACTTTTAATCCAGATCAGCTTTATTACTTCTGGTCATGACTTTCCTCACCCTCCCATCTCCATCTGGAAAATCTTTTTCTCAAAATTTGACCCATCAAAATCTCATTCATTCTAAAAGTGTCAGCTGAAATGTATTTTTTTTCCTCCATGAACCTTTCAAGATCATTGGGTTTAAATGCACACTTTGAGCTTTGATAGAATTTTATCTATCTTTCACCTGGAGCATTTAATTAATTCATGTCTAGAGTCAAGGGTCCTTGGAGACAGAACTTCCTGCCACAGATACTTGATGAGTATATGCTATTTGTGACACATTGTTCTATTGAATGGAGGGCATTCAGGGCCCTGGATGCAAAACCTACATGATGATCAGGCTTGCCTTCACAAACCAGTCCTCTTTATTTCCATTAAAACAACAACAACAACAACAACAACAACAAAAAACCACAGGCAATCAAAATGGAACTATTTTCCTATATAAAAACTCTATATCCACAATATACTCATACAGCACATTTATTCATTGTTTTTTCCCTCCAATTACACTGAGTTCTTGACAAGTCAACCTTTTGTCTTAAGTTCTGGACTCTGGATTTTCTTCCTTTCTACCTGTGCAAGGACATGATTTTAATTGTTAATCTTTTTCTTACATTAGCAATTTATCTGTCTACTAGATCAGAACACAGGGTCTCCTTATTAAAAAATGAACAAAGAGTATCTTACTTCATCCCGGAAAAGTCACTTTACCCCTTTGTGCCTTAGCTTCCCCTTGAACAAAATGAAGATGATAATAGTGCACATTCCATTTGGTTACCATGAGGATTAAATAGGTGCTCTAAAATAGTGTAAAATGCTTAGGATACAGATCTGCTTAGAATAAGGACACAATATGTCATAGTTGCTGCTGTTACTCTTGTCACTACTACCTCAGCAATTCTGTCTCCTATTGATCTGACACGTAAACATTAATGTTCTGCCAGGATTCGGGGGTTTCTCCGAGCTTCTATTCTTCTTTATCTACATCATTTACTTAAAGTAGTTTCATCATTCCTAATGATTTTAAATAATTTCTGTAAGGTTGTTATCCAACCCCCCCCCCCAATATATCTCTAGTCCTGGCTTCTGTTCTGAGCTCCAGACAGTTATGTCTACCTTCTTCTTGACATCTACATTTAGATATTGAAGAAGTATTTCAAATATAATTACATCTGAAATGAAAGCCTGATTTAATCCAACAAACCTACTCCCCACAATATCATTTTCCCCATCTCAGGTGCTAAAAACTTCACTTAAGAGTTACTATGTTAGTACCTTTCTCATGTCCCAACATCCAATTCATTGGTAAATCCTAGCAATATATAGTCAAATATATCCTGAATCCATATGCTTGACTTTATTGTGACTTTCCTAGAATAAGATGCCATTATTTTTTGCTTAAAATGTGGAAATTTCCTACTAACTAGACTTTTTGCTATCTAAATTGGTAATTCACTTATTGTATCTAGATAGATCTGAGCACAATTGGCTCTAAAGTAGTAGTTGTTATATGAATTAATGAATAAAAGCATGCTTTCCTCCCTTACACATAGAAGGTAATTTAATTGAAAACTTTAAAGCGATTCTAATTTTAAAAACTATTTACTTAAAATCCTCTCCGTTCTCAAATTGGGAGAGACTGAATTCAAGAATCCTATGACACTGACTATAAAAATGTGTCATGTTAATTCCAAAACCTTTTTCTAAGATTAATGCTAAGTGTGCATTAAAGTACTTGCTATGGAAACATATTAACATTCCTTAATTATCCTATAAGGGGTAGCCTGGCAAAAATAAAATGCAGTAATGATTTCAGTAGCAAAACACAAAAAGAAACATACAATGCCCTATTGAAGCATCATGCTAGAATATGACCAGAGTATAAGAACAGGCAGAGGCAGCACCTGGGTGGCTCAGTTGATTGAGCATCTGACTTGGCTCAGGTCATGATCTCACCGTTCGAGGGTTCGAGCCCATGTCAGGCTCTGTGCTGACATCTCAGAGCCTGGAGCCCACTTCAGATTCTGTCTCCCTCTCTCTCTGCCCCTCCCCTGCTAGAGCGCTCTCTCTCTCTCTCTCTCTCTCTCTCTCTCTCTCTCTAAAAAAAACAAAAACAAAAAACAGGCAGAGGAGTCAGTCAGGCACTTATCCCAATATGACAATTTACTGGTAACAGTAAATACATGCAGATAGTTTCATGATGTCATCATCTAGTAATCCAGTACTGTCAAAGAATTTATAATCTCTGAAATAATGTTAGCATAGAGGGGTTTTGAAACCTGTGAGCTTAGGAGAACAACATTTTGGCAAGGGACTTAGAACTTAATAGAGAAAGTCAGTGCTAGTCCTAAAGCAAAATCTGGTTTTCAAAAAGAACAAAATAACCATTCAACTCAGGCAAAAGTATGTTAAAAGGAAGAGAGGTAGGGGAAATGGGACAAATGAATTTTTACTTCACTATGTAAGTATCTGAAAGCCTGGATGCCTTTCAACATTTCACTGCACATATTTTTAGTTGTTGGGCTTAAGGTGAGGAAATAAATGTAATTGTGAACTGCCTAGGAACTAATGAAAAGAAATCAATATAATAAAGAAAAACGTATATGACATGCTAAAAATTCATTTGTCAGAGATTATTAATAATTTTGCATTAATTTCTTATGGCAGTGATGGATTAGAATGCTGTCTTCCTTTAAATATGCATCCTTGATTCCAAATGTAAAAACATAGGAAGAATAGATCCATTTGATTATGTTATCATTTGTCAGCTTCTGGGAGTGAATTAACATAATTTCATCTTGCTCATAGATAGGGGTGCTTTCAAATAGGATTGTTAACAATAATAAGTGAGAAGAAGGTTGAAAATTGTGTATTGATCATTATGATTCATAGTAAATGGCAGCTTAGGGAGTTTAGATGTAGCTACAATTAACACTAGAAAAGAGAATGTAATGTGAACAAAGCAGAAAAGAAATGATGTTATGGTTTTCAGAGGTGCTCTTCCTTTCTCTGCATTAAGTTATAGCAATGCTGACAAAAATTACTGCTGCCAGAGAATGGACATCAAGTTAGGCATTGGTTTTTATATTAGAACTGAATCCTTAATAAAACATCCCAATTTCTAGTTTTTCTCAAGTGCAACAGACCCATCAATTTTGGTTTATTAAGTATGTGGAAAGGACGGAGACTGTCAAATGCTTGGACTTAAATTTGCAATTCTAATAAACTGCCCATGTAATGTAAATTGATGTTTTTTAATCAGCTTTGCTATGGCATTTGGTACTTAAAGGCACCCAATCTGTTTAGGAAAATTAAACTAAAAATTACATTTACAGTATTTTTATTCAATAACCCTTGTTGCGAACAGCGTCAGAAAATGAAACAACTGCCGTAAGTTTCCATGTTAAACAGATGTACCTGTTTAACTTAAATTCATTTATGTAAAAAAGTACCTTTATACATATTTTTAATTTTTCACAAAATTATGTTTCCATATTGGGGAATCTTTGCATAAGTGTTTTATGCAAAAATCTAAACACCATATGTAACAAAATCAAAAGCCCGCTTTTTACTCTTTGGCTCTTATGTTTAACGAGAGATTTGGCTTTAGAATCAGGATATTTATGATATATCTATAATCATATTTAAAATTCTTTCCATATAAACTCAAGAATGAATTTTCCAGAATGTAACTCAGATGTTAGGATTCTAAACCTGCCTTGAAAAGTCTCTGATAAAAATTGTTCTGTTTTGTTGTTTTATACGATTTATATAGCATGTGTATTCATGTGAAATTTTCACAGTTTATAAGCAGTGGATGCACCCTTTAACTCTTCTGAATACATTTTTTAGTCCTAACAATTTTTAGTGGAGTCATTAGGGTTTTCTAAATAAAGTCATGTCATCTGCAATAGTGACAATTTTAATTCTTCCCTTCCAATCTGTATGCCTTCGATTTCTTTTTCTTACCTAATAGCTCTGGCTATGATTTCCAATACAATGTTGAATAAAAGTGGGGAGAGTGTGAATCCTTGTCTTTTTCCTGATCCTGGAGGAAAGCTTTCCACCACTGACAATGATGTTAGCTGTGGACTAGTCATACATGGCTTTTATTATGTTGAGGTATGTTCCCTCTATACCCACTTTGTTGAGGACTTTTTTAAAAATCATAAATAGGGGCGCCTGGGTGGCGCGGTCGGTTGGGCGGCTGACTTCAGCCAGGTCACGATCTCGCGGTCCGTGAGTTCGAGCCCCGCGTCGGGCTCTGGGCTGATGGCTCGGAGCCTGGAGCCTGTTTCCGATTCTGTGTCTCCCTCTCTCTCTGCCCCTCCCCCGTTCATGCTCTGTCTCTCTCTGTCCTAGAAATAAGTAAATAAACGTTAAAAAAAAAATTTAAAAAAAAAATCATAAATAGATATTGAATTTTGTTAAAAACAATTTCTGCGTCTTTTGAGATAATCACATGATTTTTAGCTTTCCTTTTGTTAACATGGTGTACCATGTTGATTGATTTGTGAATATGGAACCATCCTTGGATCCCTGAAGTAAATCCTACTTGATCATGGTTATGACTTTTTTAATGTACTGTTGAATTTAGCTTGCTAATTTTTGTTGAGGATTTTACATCTATGTTCATCAGGATATTGGTCTGTAATTTTCTTTTTGTGTGGTGTCCTTGTCTGGTTATGGTATACAAGTAATGCTCACTTCATAAAATGACTTTGGAGGCTTTCCCTTCTTTCTTTTTTTTTTTTTTTTTTTTTTTTGGAAGGATTTGAGAAAGACAGGTATTAAGTCTTTGAACATTTGGTATAATTCACCAGTGAAGCCACCTTGTCCTGGACTTCTGTTTGTTGGAATGTTTTTAATTACTTTTTCAATCTCCTTACTAGTAATTGTTCTATAAAGATTTTCTATGTCTTCATGGTTCAGTCATAGCAGATTGTAAATTTTTAGGAATTTATTCATTTCCCTAAGTTGTTCAAATTGTTGGTATATGATTGTTTACAGTCGTCTCTTTTGATCCTTTGTTTTTCTGTGGTATCAGTTGTAACTTCTCTTTCATTTCGATTTTATTTCTTTGAACCCTCTCTCATTATTTTTTGGTGAACCTAGAAATTTCTTGGTGAACCTAGAATTGATAAGGATTTTCAATTTTATTTTTTACCAGTGCCAGCTCTTAATTTCATTGGTTCTTTTCTACTGTCTTTTTAGTCTCTATTGTATTTATTTCTGCTCTGATTTTTATTTCCTTCTTTCTAGTAGCTTTGGGCTTCATTTGTTCTTTTTCTAGTTTCTTTAGGTGTGAAGATAAATTGTTTGAGATTTCATTTGTTTCTTGTAGGCTTGTATCACTATGAATTTCCCTGAGCACACTTTTGCTGCATCGCATACATTTTAGTGTGTTATATTTCTATTCATTTGTTTCTAGTTGTTTTTTGACTTCTCCTTTGATACCTTCTATGACTGATACTTGTTCAATAACATGTTGCTTTATTTCCATGTTTTTTGTTTTTGTTTTTAGTTTTTTCAGATTTATTTTTATAACTGATTTATAATTTCATACCATTCTGTTCAGAAAAGATGCTTAATATGATTTCAGTATTCTTGAATTTATTAAGACTTGTTTTGTGGACTAACATGTGACTTATCCTGGAGAATGTTCCATGTGCACTTGAGAAGAATATATATTCTGCTGCTTTTGGATGGAATAGTCTGCATATATCTCTTAAGTCCGTCTGTTCTAAAGTGTCAGTTAGGCCCATGCTTTCTTATTGATTTTCTGCCTGGATGATAGATCCATTGATGTCAGTAGGGTATTAAAGTCCACTATTATTATTGTATTGCTGTCAATTTCTCTCTTTAGGTTTGTTAATACTTGCTTTATATATTTTGGTGCCCTATATTGGGTACATATATATTTACAAATGTTATATCTTCTTGCAAGATTGACTCTTCTGTAATTATGTAGTGCCCCTCTTTCTTTGTCTTTTATAACAGTTTTGTTTTAAAGTCTACTTTGTCTGATATCAGAGTATAGATACTCTAGCTTTTCTTGTTTCCATTTATATGAAACATCTTTTTCCATCCCTTAACTTTCAGTCCATGTGTGTCTTTACTTCTGAAGTGAGTTTCTAGAGTATAGATGTATCTTGTGTTTTTATCTAGTCAGTCAGATAAAATAAAAAAATGTATTTTACATTTTTTTTATTTTATCTCTTCCTTAACTAACTAATATAGAGTTAGTTGATTTTACTACTTTTGTCTTTTAACCTTTTTAGTAGTTTTATAAGTGATTAATCCACTTTATCGTATATTTACCTTTTCCAGTACATTTCTACTTTTTTATATTTTCTTGTCATTAATTAGTCCTATTTCTTTTCAGCTTACAGAAGTCCCTTTAATATTTCTGGTAAGGCTGAATTAGTAGTGATGAATTCCTTTAACTTTTGCTTCTCTGGAAAACTCGTTAGCTTTTCTTCAAATCTAAATGGTCACCTTGCTAGGTAGATTATTCTTGGTGGGAAGTTTTGTTACTTTCAGTACTTTGAATATGTTGTGGCACTCCTGTCTGGCTTGGAAAGTTTCTGTTGAGGAATCTGCTGATAACCTTATGGTGTTTCCCTTGTATTTAACAAGTTCTCTCTCAGGACTTTAAGATTCTCTCTTTATCTTTAACTTTTGACATTTGAATTATAATGTGTCTTAGTGTGGCTCTCTTTGGGTTCATTTTACTTAAAAATCTCTTGGCTTCCTAGACTTGGATGTCTGTTTCTTTTCCTATATTAGGGAAGTTTTTAGCTCTGAGTTCTTCAAATAAATTTTCTACCTCTTTCTCTCTTCTCCATCTGGAACCCCTATAATGCAAATGTTATTCTATTTGATGTTGTCTCAGAGGTCCCTTATATTCTAAAATTTTCTAAAGTTCTTCATTTTCTAAAGTTCTTTTTTGTTCTTTTTGCTGTTCTGTCTGGGTAAGTTCCAATGTTTTATTTTTCTTCCCCCAGCTTGTTAATTCACACTTCTACTTCATCAAATTTTCTGTTGAACCCTTCTAGCACATTTTTCTGTTCAGTTACTATATTCTTCAGCCTTGCCACTTGTTTAATATTTTGTTTTCTCTTTGTCGGAGTTCTCACTATGTTCATCCATTCACCTCCCAAGTTTGATTGAGAATCTTTGTGACCATTGCTTTAAATTCTTTACCCGGTAAACTATTTATCTCTTTATAATTAAGGTCTTTTCTGAGGTTTTTGTCTTGCTGTTTCATTTGGAACATATTTATCTTTTCCCTTATTTTGCTTGACTCTGTTTCTATGTATTAGGCAAACAGCTAGACCTCTATATCGAGTGAGTGTCCTTGAATGGTTGCTGATCCTTTTTGTACAACCTTGCCCTTGCTCTTGGTTGTCTTTCAAACCTTTGTGAATGTCTAGACAACCTGAATATTTTTGATATGCCCTTGTTGTTGAGGGTATTCCAAGATGTGTCAGTGAGCCAAGGAGAAGAATTTCATTTAGTACCTGGTTTCAGATTTGAAGTCAGAACCCCAGACATCAGTTTTAAAGGTTGCAAATAAGTATAGTCCTGTGGGTTTGCAATGGTAATACCTGCTGACCTCAAAACCAGGAGATCTGGAGGTACCTTCTGTGCAACATGTGCCACAGTTGGGGCTCCAAATGAATGTATAAGCTCCTTTATGGAAAGTCTTGTTGAACTGTAGTAAAGCCTAGGGGATGCACAAGGATCATGTCTCCCTGCTTAGATTTCCTGGGAGCACCTCCTTAGCCTCTAGATGTGTGGGAAACCTGAAGCCTGTCCTTAGACTGAATCCCCAGGCTAAGTAAATAAGCCTTTTGCACAGGAAGACTGGGGTTGTGTTTTAGTCTATGGTCTGTGCCATGCCCTGGAGGTGGTGGGATGCCAAGGACTGTCATTTTTATTGTTAAAGTCCTATGGTACTATGGAACACCAGCCCTCTTGGCCACCAGGATCAGGCAATAAAGGGAGTCCCCTGAGTGGGTTGCACACATCCACTAGCTTAAGCAAGGCAACTGGAAAGTGTAGTGGGTGGGGTATGCTTGCCAGCTTCGGCAATGCAGAAAGAGTGTGACTTGTCTATGCATGAGTGCAGGGTTTAGGCTGGGAGTGGGAGAAGGTCCTGTCTGCTCACACTTTCAGGCCTTAGCTAGGCAGTAGGAGAGTTCCATGACCATTCACATTCTTGCACCCCAGCCAGGGAGCAGAGGAGTGCTGCAACCACCTGTGCTCTCCAGGCTCAGCAAGAGCTGCCACCACTGGCTCCAATTTGTCCTGGCAAGGCAGTGCATGTGTGCCACATCTGAGCTCACATGCCTGTGCTAGGAGGCTGTGTGGAGAGTGGAAAAATGGTGTCCACCAGGACCTATATCCCTGGGAACTGTCTCAACTGTCCCCTATCCATCCAGCTGATGTCCCCAGATCAGCAAATGAATCTCCATACATATAATCTAGGTACTTTTCAAACTTTTTCCAAGTTTTTTTCTGGATTTCAGGTGAACAAGATCATACATATGCCCTCCAAGAGAGGAATCTCAGTTTCTTAGAGCACTTTGGAACCCCATACATCAGCTCCACTGGTTTTCTGTGTCAGATGTTCTAGGGGCTCATACTTCTGGCCTAGGGGCCATCGTGCCCCATGTGGGGTACCAACCTCTTGCTTCTCCAGAAATGCCTGTTTTGTGAGATTCCTCCCTATTGTGTGTTGGTAAGGTAGGTAGGGTTTTTTGTGAGGCAGTCTCTACCTTTTCTATACATCTGGATACACTTCTATTTTATCCTTTGTTGTGGAGAACAGTTCATCTAGTTTTCAGATCTGTTTCAGAGGGGAATGATCCATATGTAGCTGTAATTTGGTGTGTAGATGTTCAGGATTTTGCTCTACCACTATATTGGATCCCTGCCCCCCACAATGAGCACATATTATTTATGAGTCATACACAGTACATGAAAGATCAAGAGCTGAAGATCAAAAGATAAGTCAGCCATTGTTTCTGCCCTTAACCTTGAGAAGCTCACCATCCAATTTGGAGAAGTGGTAAAGGCATCAGTTAAAAATAACTGCAAATTCACTATGAGAAATGAAGTATCATTTTAAATAAAGTTTTCTTTTAACAAAGTTGACTCCACCAAAAAAGGGAAAATATCTCCAATCTCTTAATTAAGTAACTGACTATGGTGTTCACTTATCAATGGTGAATAAATAAAGTCATTTAGGGAAAAAGACATGAATAGACACTCCTCCAAAGAAGACATCCAGATGGCCAACCGACACATGAAACAATGCTCAACATCACTCATCATCAGGGAAATACAAATCAAAACCACAATGAGATACCACCTTACACCTGTCAGAATGGCTAACATTAACAACTCAGGCAACAACAGATGTTGGTGAGGATGCAGAGAAAGAGGATCTCTTTTGCATTATTGGTGGGAATGCAAGCTGGTGCAGCCAGACTGGAAAACAGTATGGAGGTTCCTCAAAAAATTAAAAATAGAACTACCTTAAAAAAAAAAAGAACTACCTTATGACTCCGCAATTGCACTACTGGATATTTACCCAAGGGATACAGGTATGCTGTTTTGAAGGGACACATGCACCCCAATGTTTACAGCAGCACTATCAACAATAGCCAAAGTATGGAAAGAGCCTAAATGTCCATTAACAGATGAATGGATAAAGAAGATGTGGTATATATATTTACAATGGAATATTACTCAGCAATCAAAAAAATGAAATCTTGCCATTTGCAACTACGTGGATGGAACTAGAGGGTATTATGCTAAGCGAAATTAATCAGAGAAAGACAAATATCATATGACTTCACTCATATGAGGACTTTAAGACACAGAACAGATGAACACAAGGGAAGGGAAACAAAAATAATATAAAAACAAGGAGGGGGACAAAAACATAAGAGACTGTTAAGTATGGAGAACAAACAGAGGGTTACTGGTGCAGTTGTGGGAGGGGGGATGGACTAAATGGGTAAGTGGCATTAAGGAATCTACTCCTGAAATCATTGTTGCACTATATGCTAACTAACTTGGATGTAAATAAAAAATTAATTAAATAAATAAATAAATAAATAAATAAATAAAAATAAAAACGAGGGGCACCTGGGTGGCTCAGTCGGTTGGGCATCTGACTTCGGCTCAGGTCATGATCTCACAGTTTGTGGGTTCTAGACCCGCTTCAGGCTCTGTGCTGACAGCTCAGAGCCTGGAGCCTGCTTCAGATTCTGCTTCCACTCTCTCTCTCTGCCACTCCGCTTCTCACACACTCTCTGTCTCTTTCTCTCTCTCTCTCAAATATAATTAAATATTAAAAAAAGTTAAAAAAAATAAATAAAAATAAAAAGGATATAGCCTAAATAAATAAATAAAGTCAGGAAGGGAGGATGGATGCAGAACTGGTTCATAATTTATTAGAGGATATATACTATACTTCTTTGAGTTAGCACACAGAGAAACAAAATAAACTCACATCAGCAAACACACACCAAACAATAGCACAGATCAGTGCACATAACTGTATCTAGAGAAAGAGAGACAACTCTTCAGACATGGTGATATTTGAGGTGGGTCTGTAAAAATGAATAGGAGTTTATCACTTGGAATAGAGAGAGTGAAAGAACATGGAGGAAAGACAGGGAGGTATGAAGTAGAAGATGAGCAGAACAATGTTCACAAGGAGAAACACTGGTCGTCATAGTACAGCATCTGGAGAGGTTTACGAAGTGTTTTCTTTACCACACTAAGCACATCTGACATTAGCTTATAGGTAATAAGGACTTGTTGGAAATGTTTTAAGCAAAAAAAAAAAAAAAAAAAAAAAAATCAAATCAGAATTTTAGAAGGAAACTTTCATCATAAAACAGAAGATGGTTTGGGGAAAGGTAAAAAAACGGAGGCCAAGAGATGTGTTAAGATCCTCTGCCACTAGCTTTGGGGATTTGGGACATTACTTCACTCTGGTTTTCTCATCTGTGAAAGAGGGGTAATAATTCTGAAGAAGTGGAACATATAAAACAATTAAAATAGAGTAAAAGCACAATCAATATTTTTAATAAAGCAAGAGAAAGTAAGGCAATAATAGTGGTGATATAGTGAAAAAATCATTTCAGAGATATTAAAGAGTCAAGTTTAATGTCAAGATCAAGGAAAATCATTTCTTACGAGTGATGTTAAGAGCTTTCACAGGGTACTCTCTTCCTGTTAAGCTTCATGTTCAAGTATATTCAACTAAGAAAATTTCTTTACTTCAGAATATCTCAGAACCTTTCTATATTAATGCATATTATGACTCCCCATGAGGGAGGATAGCAGCCAGTGTTTCCCAAGCTTAATTAAACATTTTTTAAAGAAATACTAGGTTCACTTTGAACAAACTCTGGTATGATCTCATGTAGCTTATGAATCTCAGGGCAAATGGTATAGGTCCCAAGGAAGACTCTGGCTCTAAAGAAAGATAATTATTCTTGAATTATTCTCATCAGGATATGGTTTTAAAAATATTTTAGTGAAAGGTTTTAACTTAAAACTTAATGGCAAACAATGATATCTAAGCCCCAGCTAGGTACCTGGACCCCAGGAGTGTGTTACTTCACATGGCAAAAACACTTGGCAGATAGAAGTAAAGTTACAGACCTTAAAATGGATGGATTATCCTTAATTATCTGGGGAGTTCAGTATAATTGCCTGGGCCCTTAAAAGCAGAAGAGAAAGGCAGAGATTGGAGACAGCTGTAACTATGTGAGAAAAGGGAGGAAGGATTTGGTATGAGAGGGACTTGACCCACTGTTGCTGGCTTTGTAAGATGGAAGAAAGGGGCCACAAACCATGGAATGTGGATGACCTCTAGTAGCTAAGAATGACCCTCAATGACAGCCAGCAAGGAAATGGGTACCGTGGTCCTACAATGTCAAGAAACTGAATTCTGCCAACAATCCAAATAGACAGGGAAATGAGTTCTCCCCTAATCCTCTAGAAAGGAGCACAGCATTGTTGACACCTTGATTTTACCCCCATCAGCCTTCTGACCTACTGAAATATACATATAGAAAAGTACAGAAAACCTAAGTGTGCCACTTAATAAACTTGCAAGTAATAAACATTTAAGTAACCAGAATCCAGATCAAGAAACAGACCACTCCCTCCAGTTACAGCACTGTCCTGACTTCTAACATAACATTCTTGTCTGTTTTAAATTTTATGTATATGGAATGATACAGTATGTATTCTTTTGTGGTAACCTCTTTGCTTCAATATTATGTTTGTGAGATTCTTCCATGTTGTTTCATTTCACTCTCATTGCTATATAGTATCCATTATATGGATATAGTGCACTATAGTTACCTATTCTATTGCTGCTGGGATCTTTTTCTAGATTTCCGTGATCTCAAATATTGCTACTATGGATATTCTTGTACTTCTATTTTTTGAATATATGCAAACATTTGTTGAGTTTATAATGGGGAGTAAAACTACTGAATCATAAAATTTATATGTGTGTATATACACAGACCTTTAGTAAACAATGACAAATAATCTCCTCTGCCAAAAAAAAAAATAATAAAAAGAAAATAGAAATAATAAAAAGAACACATGAAGAATGTTCTTGTTTACAACATATAAAGTTCACACATATGTATCTATGCATATAGTGGAGAGACAATATATATTGTATATACTGTATGTGTATATGTATGTATATATATACACACACATGCACACACACACACATATATATAGTAAAATCTGTGATAAATGCATATAATAAGTAAAACACATAAAAGCTTTCTAGTAAAAGACTGTAAAAACTATTCTATAACTTTTTTTCACTCTGTGTGCTGCAATAATTCTGTCATGTCCTTAAATAATATCTTTAAATATAATGTATAATGGATGCTATTAATCAATAATACAATTGAAATATAATACTTATTACTATGTATACAGAGTTTCTCCAAGGAGTTGTTTAAAAAATGCAATACTTCAATGAATCTAATAGTAGATAAAACTTCTGCACATCCACTTTCATTTTCTTAGAATAACTTCTTACAAATAGAATTTCTGTGTTAAAAGATGAATTTAGACTTGATGTTTATTTCTAATTTGGCCTCCATTAGTTCAAAGTCTTTTAATTTCACATATTAAATGTGAAAAATAAACCATATTCACACCCACTTCTTCTCAAGTATAATTAATTTTATTTAAAAGAAGGATGTTAATTTTATCTTTTATGTAACAATTCACTGCTATTTAAAAATAAAGGAAAAAAGTTACATGCAGTGGAATACTTATGCTGGCTTGTATTAGTTTGTAAGAGACAACTGTGAAATTCTGTGAAGGGACTGATAATCTATTAGATTCTTAAAACCAGACACAGTAAGAATGCCTACATCAAAAATATTGGCAAATGTTACAAATCAGAGGTTTACTTTTCTGGAGCTAAATTACAAGCATTCCATGATTACGTGTAACTACTGGCAGGGTAGTTTAAGCAATAAAGAATGTGATATTAGTATTCCTAAATTGTCATTAAAATGTTGGTAATGATTTTAATTTAATCAGGAACTTAAAACAATGCCCTCTTACCAAAATCAAAACCATTGTAAATCAAGTCTGAGGATCTAATGTGTAACATGGTCACTACAACTGCCAACACTATATTGTATAATTGAAATTTGTTACAGTAAAACTTAAATGTTCTCACACAAACACACAAACACACACACACACACACACACACACACACACACAAAGGTACATATTTGAGCTGCTAATTGTATTAATTAACTTTTTTGGGGGGGGATGTGAGCCCTTACACAATGTATACATACGTCAAATCATCACGTTGTACACTCTAAATATCTCATAATTTATTTTTAAATTATACCTCAATAAAGCTAAAAGAATAATGTATGTAAACACTTAGCACCATTCTGTAATAAATTGTAATCATCATCAACACAACTTCACATCATCATCATCAACACAAAATTCTCCTCTACATGTCAAATTGAGCACTACAGAATTACTCTCTAAGTTAATAAATCTGTATGAATTCCATTGTACCATCAGTGGAAAGATGAAACATTATGAATTATATATTGTAAAAATATTCATTAATTTGAGAGTTGAATTAATTATTAATTATTTGCATAGCCAAAACTTTTCCTGAATTTGTCATATATTTTTCCTCTGTTATGAGTGAGTTATCTGTTCATCTCTTTTGCTCTTTTAGCTAACAGTCCCTTCATGTTTTTTGTTACTTTGCATAAACTATTTGTGCAACAAAATTTTTAAGAATTCATCTTCTAAAAAGCTTCTGCAAAGTGGAGGAAACAATCAACAAAACTAAAAGGCAGCCTACAGAATTGGAGAAGATATTTATAATTGACATATCTGATAAAGGGTTAATATCCAAAATCTAGAAAGAACTTATCAAACTCAACACCCAAAAAACAAATAACCCGGTTAAGAAATGGGCAGAAGATGGGAAGGAATAGACACTTTTCCAAAGAAGGCATCCAGATGGCACACAGATACATGAAAAGATGCTCAACAGATCTCATCACCAGGGAAATACAAATCCAAACCATGATGAAATACCATTCTCACACCTGTAAGAATAGCTAAAATTAACAATACAAGAAACAACAGGTGTTAGTGAAGATGAAGAGAAAGAGGAACCCACTCTTGGTGGGAATGTAAACTGGTGCAGCCAGTCTGGAGAATAACATGGAGGTTCCTCAAAAAGTTAAAAATGGAACCATCCTGTGATCTAGCAATTGCAGTACTAGGTATTTACCCAAAGGATACAAAAATACAGATTTGAAAGGGTACATGCACCCCAATGTTTATAGCAGCATGTAGCAACTATGGAGAGAACCTAAATATCCATCGACTGATGAATGGATAAATGAAAGGTGGTATATATACACAATGGATGACTACTCAGCCATCAAAAAGAATGAAATATTGCCATTTACAATGATGTGTATGGAGTGTATTATGCTAAGTGAAGTTAAGTCAGAAAGAGAAAGACAAAGAGCAGAGCCCTCACTTTAGAACTGGCTGTCCCCATCCAGTAAAGCTATTTTTTCTCCTTTGTCATAAAATATGCTTCCAGGAATTCCCTTTTCATATTCAGGTTTTCCAAGTAGACAATAAGAGATAACATCCTTATATATTTTCTATACTGACTTGTAAAAAAATATCTAAATAGCATAAAGGAGCTATTGATTTATTTTTAGTGCCTTTATTTACTTAGTTAACATATTTATAATTTACTTCTATAGTTACACATTTGCCACAGTGAAGGAAAATGCTTTCATTTTCATATTGCCTCATGTCTATGCTATTATTTTTTTTTAACATTTATTCATTTTTTAGAGACAGAGAGAGACAGAGCAGGAGCAGGAAAGGGGCAGAGAGAAAGGAAGACACAGAATCCGAAGCAGGCTCCAGGCTCTGAGCTGTCAGCACAGAGACTGACGTGGGGCTCGAACTCAGGAACTGGGAGATCATGACCTGAGCGGAAGTCGGACACTCAACTGACTGAGCCACCCAGGCAACCCTTGTCTATGCTATTATTGACTGGAGTTTCTGGAATATATACAGATCTCCTGAATACTAACATTTTGGAATAAGATTTAAATTCTGCCTACTAATGTAAGTAACCCCACTCATTTATCCTGTGTATTTGTATTACAAAAAAATAAAAACAAAATGTGTATCAACATTGGGTAGATTCTCATTTTGATTCAAAACTAATTATATCTCAGATTTTGTATACTAAATGAATCATATATTATTAAAATATTAGGATCAACAAGAGATAATTATGTAAAATTAAACAACAATGTTGTTCACTTAGAATTGTTTTAGTTGCCTTCCAACCCTTTGAAGGAGATGATGACGTGTTTGGCTCTCTCAGCTAGCCTATAAGACAATACGATGGCAGGGTTACAACTTTCCCTACTTAAGGGATGAAGGGAAAAAAGGGTATTCATTATTGATGCATACAGAGAATACTTATGCCTGAGAGTGCTATACCAGAGTTCTTTAAAGGCTATTTTAAATTGCACTTCAACACCAATAAAAGATTTTACATTCTACATCTGTAATTCTGATGTTTTGTGCATATAATTATACTAAAATATTTAATACTTATGATTAATTAAATAATAACAGAATTTATTCCATGGCACCATTGTCTGAATGTCTTTCTGGAATAGCTTGTTTGAAAAGAACCACAAGAGAAATTTCACCAGTAGTATTAATTTCTTTTCTAAAAGAACAATGACATTTAGAAATGATCAGTCATTAACCTATACATATGCTCCTTAAATTCCTTAGTGGCATAAATACTTTTACAATGGTAAGAAAAAAAATCATACAAATATTCTGTAACTTCTTTAAGGCTATGCACTCTGGCCTACCACATTGATCCATTTTTGTCTGTATATTTCAGGACATCATGGATCATTTAATAGGTTACTGGGTATTTCTCTCTAGCAAGAGTGATCTTTTATAATTAATGCCCATTTCAGAGTTGCCTTCCAAAGTTCATGCACATGCCCAAATTACCCTTCCAAATATTTATGAAATTAAAATTATACCTTAGGATTATATGGATGAATGAAAGAGAGAAAGAATTAAGAAGAAACAGAATGCCTAGGATAATGTGACTATTTATAGTAAGAATGGCATGCATATCTAGATTTGGTGATTCTTTGCCTGTTCCCCTCTGTATCATCAAAGCTCAGAATATGTGCACACAGCATGCTTTAGCAATACCTGCTGGTTAGGAATTAAATTAGCTGAAGCCAGAGGAGTTCAATTGAAAGGCCTCAGCAAGGGTATAGAAATAGGTTCACAGCACATTTAGTCAGGAAGAAAAAAGCTGAACATCGTTAACGTCCCTCCATGGAAATAGCTATGGCAAGTTAAACCATCTTTTCCCCACAAATTTGACAGCTATTGTTATTATAAAGTAAAACATTTGGTTCATATTAGCCTGAACTAGTGTTCTCCCAGGATGCATATGCCTTGAGAGAATGGTTTGACCTTGCTTAAATGGAAAACATGGTATAGCATCACCATAGAAAAAGCAAGATGGTGGCCACCTGGGTCGCAAGGACTACTAGTAAGTATAATGGGTTAATGTAAAAAGATGGAGAGATTACATAGATAACACAGTCATTCTATTGAAATTATTGCATTACCTTAAGAATTACATATTACTTATACAAAAAAAATCTTTGAAAAGATTTCACTTTTCATGAAGAAGCTGCTTCTTCAAAAAAAAAATCTATTTTGGAGGCAGCTGGGTGGCTCATTGGTTGAGTGTACTCTTTATTTCAGCTCTTATAGGGTCATGAGATCGAGCCCCACATCTAGCTGTGTGCTGGGCATAGAGACTGCTTAAGATTCTCTCTCTCTCTCTCTCTCTCTCTCTCTCTCTCTCTCTCTCTCTCACTCTCTCTCTCTTTTCTGCCCCTCTCCCTTGCTTCTGTGTTCTCTCTCAAAAAAATAAAAATCTATTCTTAAAGCCAAAAGAAACTGAACTATGACTTCATATCTACTCAAACACTCATTCACTTTTCTTTCTACTCTGAAAATTATTTTATTTATGTAAAAAGAGGGGGGAGAGTTGCTGTTAATAGAAAAGTTTGAGAAAATGGGAATTATGAAAATATGACATTCTGACTAATTTATCTAACTGAAACTCTGCTCTGTAGTATACAGAATAGACTATTTGGAACCACCAAGGACATTCAGAGGAGACTGACAGAATTTAATACAGAAACCTGAAGCTATAGAAAATAGATATAAAATTAACAACAACAAATTAAATTCTCTAATAGCCTGGCTTCCCTAAGGGAAAAATAAAATAAAAGTACTTTTACTCTCTTTTACTCTCTTAAAAAAAAAAAAAAAAAAAAAAAAAAAAGGAGTGCCTGGGTGGCTCAGTCAAGTATCTGACTTTGGCTCAGGTCATGATCTCATGGTCCCTGAGTTCAAGCCCCACATCAGGCTCTGTGCTGACAGCTAAGAACCTGGAGCCTGCTTTGGATTCTGTGTCTCCCTCTCTCTCTGCCCCTCCTCTGCTCATGCTCTTCTCTCTCTCTCAAAAATAACTAAACATTTAAAAAATTAATTAAAAAAGTTTTCTGGTCATACATTTAGTGGTAATAAGGCAAAAAAAAAAAAAAACAACCCAAAAAACTAGCCTATACATTCACAGTCACCCAATATTTTCATCATTACATTTTAGTAATCAACTTTTCTCACATCAGTCTAACACAGCTAATTTTACTTTCTTTACAAACATATTAAATATTCATTCATTTATAAAGCACTCATTACTTTGTGACTTTTCAAAAATAGTGCCTTATGCCTAGAAATAATTTAGTTTAATCTTATTTTCTTATCTTTATTTCTTTCCCTCCTCTACCATACCCACCTTAGTTTCTTTCAAAACTCTAAGACGGGGCGCCTGAGTAACTCAGTAAGTTAACTGACCAACTCTTGGTTTCAGCTCAGGTCATGATCTCAGTTTCGTGAGTTCGAGCCCCTCATTGGGCTTTGTGCTGGCAGCACAGAGCCTGCTTAGGATCCTCTCTCTCTCCCTCTCTCTGCCCCTCCCTTACTCATGCTGTCTCTGTATATCTCTAAATAAATAAATAAACTTAAAAACAAAAACAAAACAAAACACAACCCTCAGGAAGACAACACAGAGAGACACAGCACATATCTGCCTGGAAGAGAATAAACATTATTGATCCTACTCTTCTTATTGTCGCTCAAGTTATTCTATTTTAAATTCTTTTAAATTTAAATTCTTTTTTTAATGTTTATTTCTTTTGAGAGGGAGACAGCAAGAGAGTGTGAGGAGTCTGGGGAGAAGGGAAGAGAGAGGGAGAGGGAGAGAAAGAATCCCAGGCAGGCTCATGCTGTCAGCACAAAGCCTAATGCAGGGCTCAATCTCACCAACTGTGAGACCATGACCTAAGCCGAAATCAAGAGTCAGACGCTTAACTGACTGAATCACCAAGCGTCCCTTAAATTATTTATTTTGGCTTGTTCATAGATCTAAATGCAGAGACTGTGAACAAAATTTGCAAGTAGGTGACGTGCTCTCATACAATATGGTGCCACTCCAGCCCCATCCTCGTCCACTGAGCATCGCTCTCGGGTAGGTGGTAACAGGTATTAGCCAACTCATAATCCATATTTTCCAAAATGAAATGCGTAACATTAAAAAGTCACAACAGGCAATGTATTATGTGAAGAATCATCAAATGAGAAAAAAGGTATGTTAGAGTCAAGTTTTCCTTTGATTTGGTCTCAGTAATATAAAACACAAAATATATTGACACAGTTCATATTTGTGTTTTGTGGAATTTTATAAAATGCATTCATACATCCACCGATTTCCCTGTTTCAACATTTTGTGGGTTTTACGATGTAAACACTTATCCACTGGGTCTTATAATCTTTTCAGATGGTGCATGATTATTTTCAAATACTAAGTACAGTTTTCTCTATGTATCTCCATGACTATACACACAGAATTCCTCCATTTTCACTACTGAGTGTGTTTGTGAAAAATTGGCCCACAAGACAGAATGAAATTAAAACTATACCACCATTTAGTTTTCGGTGGTCTGCATTACAAGCTTCAATGCTGAATATTAATTTGTAAACTCCCAGATAAATTATCTTAGCTATTTTAAAGCAGCAACTCTTTAAATACAGTAATTCATCTGTATGGCAAAAAGGTTGCATATGCAGGAAATAAATATTTAAAACATGTCTCTGGTATAATTACTGTAAAAATGTCCCTATCCTCTTTTTCCAGCCTATTCTTTCCATCTTTATTCAGCAAATATCATTCATTGTTTCCCATTATATCTATCTATATTTATCTCTAAAGTCAGCTGTTACTTTGGCCAGATTCTATAACTTTCAGGTTGCTTTCAGTTAATAAAATTTAGTGCTTCTAGTGCAATAATCCAATAACATTTTTGATTCAGAGCTCTCCTGCCTACCATCTCAGGAAGTCGAGGGGACTAAAATTCACATGGGAGTAGGTTCTGTCTTTGTCCTTCTGTATTGCCCCCCTCTAAGCATTTCACCAGTGGGCAGGCTAGTAGTCTGGGAAAAAGTTCAGATTTATCTTCACTGCAAGCTGTGGATGCTTCTCTAACACTAACTTGACTGTGGAGGCCACTAAGGCAACCAAGACTCTTTTTTTCAAATACTAGCCCTTTCGTGGACTGTGCTTGAGAATCCCTCACAGTCCCTTGAGGGCCTCCCCACTTCCCAGTTCCCTGATTTGGAAAGCTAAGTGGAATTAACCGCTTTCACCTTTCAACTCCCCAGAGCTTCCTGCTTCTTTTTCCTTTCTTCTGAGCAATCCTCCTGCGTGGGGAACTGGCAAAATCACTGAAGCTTAGCCAGGCTCCCAAGTGAACACTAGTCTCAAAGAAAATTCGCCCATCCTAGCCCTGTCAAATAGCAAATCCTACATATTGCTCCTGTGTGATTCCCACTCTGTGCTTTGCTGCCTCTCTCTTCCTCCCTCCTTTAGGAAGGCACTGGCTAAACAGGAAAAAAAAAAAACAACCTTCACTATGCAGATATCCAACAAGCAGGGAAAGGGCTGTTAAGAAGAAGGGAAAGGATATATTAATATACTGACATACATAAATGTATCAAATCAGCATGCTGTACACTTTAGATTCACACAATGTTACATGTCAATTATATCTCAATTAAAAAATATTCACTACAAAAAATAGGGGAAAGGAATATTCTTTTCAGAGACATCCCAATCTATATGAGTGCATCTGTTTAAGGTTCAGTATTTGCCTCATACAGAGGCAAATAACTGCCTCATAGAATGAACATTACAAATCCCTCAAGGTCAAACATTTTGTCTACTAGCAGTCTGAGAAAGGTGTGATCCCAGTTGTTGCCAGATCTCTTTTTCTTCCGTTTTGTGCCCCACTACCCATATGAGAGGCAACTGAAAGGTTCTTTTTAATATCCTGAAACACGTATTTACATGCATGCATTATAATAAATACATGCATGCATATACATAGACACATAAACATATGCAAATAATATATATGTATATATATATATCACATATGTAAACAAGTGCATACAAACATACATATGGATACATATGTGCTTCCTTTTACTTTAGGTATTCAAAATGTGTCTACTTTCTTAGTGGGTATATATAACCTTTACTTGATGAGATTTGCAAAGGAAAAAGGTCTCTGCCAGCAGCATATATTAGACATTTTTTTCAGTCAATACTACCCCATTTGTCCAGAGCTATTTATGTCCTAGAAATAATGAAGGCAAAATTCACACTAAGAGTGCAAAGCCCAAGCTAAAGTTTGAGTTCACAGAAATGTATGCCAGTCCCTTTTTCTCTACTCCAAGTAAACAGATTTTATTCATACGGGCCTTGTACATCTTTTCAGTGATGTTTTTTAAGATGCAAGGTTATATAATTTCTGAGCTCACCTGAGATTTATATCTTTACAGAGTGGTTGGTCACATCAATAGGTTTGTAATACAGTGAATTCAGAGGACAACCGAAAGCGACATTTTTAAAAGTTAAAAAAAATTTTTTTTAACCAGGATTAAAATCATTTTATGATTACGTGTTTATGGATGAACCATTACTTTCATCTAGAATCATTATTTTAATGTGAACTCCAAAGATTTCCATCTACATTTCTAAAATCCGTTTCTCTCGACCTCATTTATTCATCCATTAGTTTTTAATATTCTCTTGACTACTTTTACCTCTATTTAAAGTCACGAGGTCTATTTGAGTTCAAAGTACCTGACAGGTATTCTATTTCCAAACATAAGCATCTGCTTACATTATTTAGACCAGAGGTTCATCTGAACGCCTTGTCCCTGCCTGAGCTTATGTCCTATACAGAAGAGGGAGAACTCTATATTTTAGCCGATAGTCATAGCATTGGTAAAATAGCTCACTGGTGAAATGCAGAAATGGGTATTGTCTTAAACCCAGCACCTCTCTAAACTTATAAACATGATACTCAGCATGTATAACAACCCTAGCTTCAATTCACTCTTCCTTCTCCACAGGGCATTTACAGACTGAAACTGCCATATATGTTCCCTCTTAGATCTTCATTTTGTCTCAGTTCTTTAAAGCACAAATATTCAAAAAAGGACAATAAGTGATGATGAAATAATTGGCTTCCATGCCCCAAGTTCCTATGGTTTCCTTCTATTTAAGATTTTATTTTATTTAAGATTTTATTAAGATTTAATTTCTTCTATTTAAGATTTTATCTTTTTTTTCAGTATGTCAAAGACTTACATTCACATATCAGTCCTTAACAGTATTTAAAATGATTATCAAGAAATTAATTAAAGATACAGATTGTGATTATTAAGTGTTAAGGTGAAATAAAGATGTAAAATGTTGTGTGGTATGATCAACATGCAGAAGACCTTGCCAGACTCTAAGGGTTGACCACGGTTGGTAGAATTAAATGCCCTACCTTTAATTAGGTTCAAAAAGCAAGAAGATATCTCATTCAATATACTGATTTGAGCTCTTTGGTTTTACTTCTTCAGCTTTGAAATATCCAATGAAATGATGAACATAAATGCAAATAAATACATAAATAACTTCATAATTAAAATAATAAATATAAGTAAAAGAAAATAAACTTGGAAAAGAACAGAAAACTTTGCAAGAGCTATTTAAGATGTTTTGGCTACCAAACCGAGGCCTAACTACATTAAGGCCCCCTAAAAACAAAATAACTTTTAGGGATAAAGTGGAACATCGCTCCTTGAGAATCCTACTGACATCTTTAGCTCACAGTGTGGATCTGTTAAGTACAGGCCATGCTGAGGTATAAGTACAAATGTCTTCTTGAGTTCCTCTCTGCTTTCCCTAGATATCAGGGCTCTGCTATAGCAAAGTAACACATACACATATAAACACACACAAAGCATTCCTTGAATAATATCTAGGATCTACTTTGTTGAAAAAAAATCTACCTCAGCTTTCAGATTCCCAATAATCATAAATAAGTGACACAACTTCACCTTGCTAAGGCTACTCAGAATCAAGAGTTCAAAAGAAAGAATCTCACCATTTCTCTCTCCAAAGAGATATATGCCGAGGAAAAGGAGAAACTAGGAGATAGTTAAATATGCAAAAACAACTTGACAAAATTAAGAAAGTAGCAAAAGTGAATGATAAATTGGATACTGCTCCAGAAGCCAATTAATTGACTACAAAGAAGTGCATCAAATCTTCTTTGCTCCTGATTGAAAATCACAACTACAGACAGCAGCAGCTCTAACACTAAAATACCACTCAAAGTGACCTTGAAGGACAATGGTGAAGGGCCAAGGCACGTTCCCAGTGGGCAAGACTGAGCACTGTACCTAGCTGCAAGTTTGCCTAGAAAGATAGATGGATAGAGGTATGAATTTTCTCTAATTCATGGCTAGTGGCTAGTATTTTTGCTGGGCAATTAAGGATTCTGTAGAAATGGTTTATAGATAGACCTCTCTGGGTTCAGAGAACAAAGAAATTCGTGTCCTTTGTTAACGTTCAGCACACAGCACCTCAGCAGGGTATCATAATAATCACATGGATGAGATAACTTTTCCTGCGAATGTCAGCCTCTTTCTCCAGCTCCTTCCATCCTTGCTTTAAAACGTTGTCATAGCACTGCTAGGAATTTATCCAAGGGACACAGGAGTACTGATGCATAGGGGCACTTGTACCCCAATGTTCATAGCAGCACTCTCAACAATAGCCAAATTATGGAAAGAGCCGAAATGTCCATCAACTGATGAATGGATAAAGAAATTGTGGTTTATATACACTATGGAATACTACGTGGCAATGAGAAAAAATGAAATATGGCCTTTTGTAGCAACGTGGATGGAACTGGAGAGTGTGATGCTAAGTGAAATAAGCCATACAGAGAAAGACAGATACCATATGGTTTCACTCTTATGTGGATCCTGAGAAACTGAACAGGAACCCATGGGGGAGGGGAAGGAAAAAAAAAAAAAAA